>NW_004524581.1:4849239-4867826 GCF_000260255.1 Octodon degus | reverse complement strand
CATTTCCTTATAAGATTTTGGGAAATTTAACTTAGTTATTTCAGTAATTCCTAGGGCAGAGTAACTTACGTACACGTGCTTTTGAAAGAGCCTGCACAAATATTGATCATTATAATTAATATGTGAAATTATATGATGATTTTTCACTCACAGTTCTCTCTGTACAATGCCTTGTCAGGAATGACCAGACACGTACATATATTTTCAAGGAAATTTCCTATTCCTTCTATCATCTAGTCTGTTTTTTTCCGAGTTGAATGTTGGATGCTGAAATCGCATTTCAGATGTTGCAAAGTACACTTATTACTGAGAACTGTATCTCTCTGTAAATAATGGAGGTCACTCTGTAAAGTACAGAAGATTCGATCACAAATACAAAGCTCTTCTCTTCAGGATAACAACCACCGAAATTGACAGGATGCTGGTCTGCCTAAGTTTTTATTTTAAATGATCTCCTGTCCTGCCTGCATCTCAAATGTTTTGTGTGTTTTACTTTAGAGAAAGTTAATTTTCTGGCAGTATATTGTAAAAATTTGTCCTTTCTTAAGTATCACATTTTAACTTTCCGATATTATCTTTTATCATCTTAAGGTCTGTGTTTGAATAAAGTGGTTATAATACACAGGATAGTGGCAGAATGATCACTCAGTAAGTGGTGTGCTTTCTGGGTTTCACCAACTTCCTGGTTCTCCACAGCACTTGTGGCTTTGCTTGCATAGAGCAGCATGCATGGTTCCCTCAGGGGACATGAATCCATGTCATATTTTAAGGTTTTGCAATGGGAACAATACAATTCAGGGCATATTTTATAAGATTATTTTATTATGAATCACCCAAAGATTCCTATACAAGAGTTCAGGAAATCTGTCCACACACTAAAGACCAAAGGCTCCAACAAAAGACTTGGATCCCACAATAATGTCCTGCATGAGTCCAGCTGAAGACCTAGACTAGAGTTCATAATAACACATCTCACAAGTCTAACTGGAGGCCTAGAGCCCATGACAGTGTCTAGTGCAGGACTTTCTCAGGATCTGCGCAGGAAGACCCAAAAGGCAGTGGTGGACACTAGCAAGTCTGTGCCAGTGGGATGAAGGATCTGCACTGGAGCCAGGGAGCAATGCTTATAGTAAGAACCAGAGCTCGGGGGCTGGAGAGATGGCTCAGTGGTCTAAAGCACCTACTTGGAACAAGCTTGGCAAAGCGCAGGGACCGCGGTTCGATCCCCAGCACCACATGCCAGCCAGCCCCGCCCCCTGGTGGGCTGAGCTGACCACACACACACACACACACACACACACACACACACACACACAATAAATGCTAACAAAGAACCAGAGCTCCCCTGGCAACTACCACAGCCATCCTCAGCAGCAGTGAGGTCTCAGCTCCTCTGAAGATGAGGAAGTCTGAGTACCCACCAGGCGAGCCGACACAACCAGCTTCTCCAAGAGACTGAGCAGTATACCATCTTCCCTTCTGCAGCTAGGAAGAAATGCTCAACAAGAGGACCAGTTCTCCCTTAAAGTAAACCTTAGCCATCCTCAGTGACAAGAGCTGCCAGGCTCCCTCGATAGAAGAGCGCAAGCAAAGCAGCAGCTCCCAACAGCTTCCCAAGCAGCCTCCCAAAAACTTCTCTAGTCTGTATTTTACTCTGTCAGCAAACGTCCTCAGGTGGGCCTCCCACACCCAGAACCATGCCAGTTCACTTCAGCACAGTGTAGCAAGTTGACCACCAATGGTCAATCCACTGCAATGGGCTTCTCAGGCCTTACTTTGAAATCCAGTTGGGAGCGTCCACTAACCTTTCAAATTGTGAATTCTACATGGCTCAAAACCAGTACCATGTGGACAATGCTAGGGCCTGTCTAAGCTCCCACAGGCTCTGGGCCATATAGAAAATGACTCCAGAATGAATGATGGGCTGTTCTGATATTTCCTCCTCTAGATTCAATTCTCTACGACCCTTAACCTCATTCCCCCACAAACTCTCCAAATGTGAATGAAAAGAAGCTAAATTTTCTGCCTGGGTATAACACATGTCTTGTAGTCCAAACGGCATTGAAGTCCTGCCTCAATGGGGCCCTCCAAAGCCTGGCCTTTATTTGCTTTCTTATCATTAGTCTGTTTATCTGAGCTCTGATAACTATTAGCCTACACCTCAAACTTTTAAAAACTCTTAGCACAAATCAGTCTCAAAGGCTTTTGAACTCAACAGGTATAGTAAGGGCAATGACCCAATTCTTAACACCGTTTTCTGAACTTAATGAACTTTCCCATCATGGGCACAGCACCCAATTGCGTCAATGTCAGAGTGAGGTTCATTTTAGGTAGTGATTTGCACAGTGTTCAGTCCGTGGTGGCCTGCCTCCAAGGGGGAAATGGCATGGCACAGTGTCATGGCAGAGGAAGCTGCTTGCCACATGCCATCCAGGGAGCAGAGAGGGCAGGGGAAAGCTAGCATGCGGTAGACACCTTTCCAAGCCACACCCTCAGTAGCCAGCTCCTTCCTGTCAGGCCCTACCTGAGAATGTACGGATTTAGGTTAGCATATCTAGATCATTACAATGGTATACAGACTCTGACAATAGAAGAGCATTAGACTCTTCTCCATAATTAGGCTTAACCTATGAACCATTTTTATCTGTCTAACAAAGGTGATGGATAAAAATCTTAAATTACTGAATTAATCTGCCTGGAAAATATATAATTATTTATCATATTTAAATTATGCTCATTTTTCACAGATGTACATTTGTCAATGAAAATTACGTTGTATATTGTTGAGTATTTTAACCTTTCCAGTTTAACTCTTAAAGTGTGCAGTGCTGTTTAGCACACTTGTATCGTTACAGTGAAGAATTACTACATCCTTGAGAACCACTACAACATTACCACTTTTTAAAAATGCATTGTGAGATTACTGTTATGGGGACCAAGGACATTAGTATGAAATATTACTAGCACACTAGGTAGCATGTAAAACTTGGCATAGTTTTTCTTTCTCCCTCTGCTTTTCGCTGTTAGCCCTAGCTGCTGGACCAGTGTTGCAGTTCAGAGGGTAATTGCATGCCTAGCCAAGGCAAGGCCTTTAAGAAGATACGTAGCATTACAAAAATTCAATCGATCGATCAGTCAATCAATCAATCAATCAATGAGTATCGTAGTTGCTAAAAACAGGTATAATAGTGCTTGCCAAGATTACTAGTAGCTAGCCTTCATTAAAAGCCACCTTACACATGATAATAAAAAGCATACATATTTTCACATTGTCGATGCTCTCTAACTTTATTTTAAACCTTTTAGTACTTTGAGAAACCTTATCATATAGGACAATAAAGGTGCAAAAAAATTTGAAATTGTGGTTTTTTTACCTACAATAGCTACACTTAAATAGAAAAATGTAGTAAGCTCAGAGTCAAATGCATATAAATATGAAATATTTTAGCATTAATTTGTCCCAAATATTGATCATATTTTATTTTATAAATCTGATACCTCAAATTGCAAAATATATCCTGTAATACCTTTGATTTCAACTTTCTTTAGTATTCCATAAATTTTTACATTTGCCATACATAGAAAATTTATTCAGCATGTTGAAATGATAGTTTTTCTAATTGTCATTTTACATTGCAATGGGTATGTCACATATAAATAATACTTTGTTTTTAGTTTCTTTTCATCTATTTTAAGTATATGTGTTGTCACAGGGGTAACAGATATTGAACTCAGAAGCTAGTCCTTGTCAGACAGGTACTTGTGCTGCTCAGCTACATCCCTGGACCTCAATATATGTACTGTTAATGAGGAGCATGTGCCTGGGAGATTTTCTTCCTATACATAACATGTATATATGCATAGAACTGTTTTGTAATTGTTTTAACACATGACTCTTTCTGGGCCTGGTGGTGTGTGCCTGTGATCCCAGAACTTGGGAGGGTAAGGCAGGAGGATCATTGAAAGTTCAAGTCCATAGGATAAATCCTGAGGGGATTTCACTGACCTTATCAGACCCAAAAGCTACAATTCTTGTTGCATAGGTCCTGCTTTACCTTGGTCTTAACCATCTAGCAGAAAAGTATAAAAACGAAATATAGGAAGTAAAGTCATGCTGTTATGTTGAGTTTTGGGGGACTCAGGCCAACAATTTCTGACGTTGCCAGTCAAGTGGAAGACTCAATACTATTATGGGCTTTGGACTCTTTTAGAATATTTTGCTGAGTTTACATACCTATAATATTCAAATAACGGAATTTAACAAAAGAAGGGTATACAGATGAATGTCCATTTTGTATCTGTGTATTCAAAGTGGTTAGGATAGATATATAGTTACGGTCTCTTAATGAATAGAGTGATTTGTTCTAATGGTGTTTGTAAATAGGATATCATGTCCGCATCTTGTACAGCAATTAACCACTAGGAAGAATGTATGCAATGTGTTAATTATTGAAACTGTCCTACCAATTTGATTTGAAACTATCTCATTGCTATTTGTTTATCAATAAAATTATGAAAAAAAAAAAGAAAGTTCAAGACCAACTTGGGCTACAAAGTGAGCTCAAGGCGAGCATGAAAGGCATAGCAAGACCCTGTCTTGAAAAGATAAATAAACAAATAATTAAAAAGTGACACTTGATTTCATGTATTTTATATATTCAACTGTATTACATAACTACATTTTATACTTAAACAAAAAATGATCATAAACCAGACGATGAAATAAACATTTTTTTGTGAAACAAATTCTTGTTCTAAATTACTGTTCCATTCTAATTTGTGTTTGATCATTGACTTGTTTTCTTGTACTCTTATGGGTCGTACTAAAGTAGAAAGCTAAGAAACTGGGATAAGGTAGGATAACGTGGCATTATTTACATATTTTATTATCAAATCACAGTATATAAACCAAGATCCTGGGTTTTGCCACTGCCTGTGGCATGCACTGACACTGCCCCCTCGTGGTGACATGGATCGTCCATACCATCTTTCTCAGCTAATGTATTCTTGGTAAGAATTTGAATCAAAGAGGTTTAATAATCAAATTATGTTGTAAAACAAGGACTTGGAACAAGAATTAGAATTTTGTTTTTTTGCTGGTTAGTATCCTTAGGAAAGATCTAATAAAGGTGATAGATACAAATCTTAAATGAATTAATTAATCTACCTGGAAAATATATTAAAATACCATAATTATTTGTTAAATTAAATTATGCTCATCTTTCATAGATGTATGCTTGTCAGTGAAAATTAAGTTGTATATTCTAGAGTATTTTAATCTCTAAAGTGGTGCAGTACTGAGTGTTTAGCACACATATCGTTAGAGTGAAGAATTAATTCACCTTTGAGATCTACTACAGCATTAGCATTCTGTGATTACTGTTATGGGGACCACAGGCACTAGCATGAAAGATTATTAGCATAGTAGGTAGCATACAAAACTTGGCATAGTTTCTTGTTCTCTTTCTGCTTTTTGCATTAACCTCCAGTGGTTCATTGGAATTATGCTTGATGAAGACATCTTGTTATTCAAAACATTAAAACCAAACATCTAATAGAATATGGGATTTATTATTAACTGTGTCACCCACCCGAAGTACCATGGAAGAAGGTCATTGCATCTTAAATAATTTTATTACAGCCTGGTCTACTATGATTTTTGCAAGAATTAGTATGTTACTGTTTTAAAAGCTATGACACGGTAATAGAATTAATAATACTTGTTATAAAGGAAATAGTGTCAGGGGGTCAGACATATCTGAGAGTGAAGTGATGCAGAAAACTGAAGATATTCTACTTTCAAAGATCATTGAAGGCAGAAAGATGAAATACTAGATTTTATTATTATTATTATTATTATTATTATTATTATTATTAGGTGGAATGGGGATTGAACTCAGGCACTTGCGCTTGCCAGGGAAGCACTTATTCTACTGAGCCATCTCCCTTGCCCTAGATTTTAAACAAACATCTTACAATGTCTCAGCACCTTTACTGTTCCTATATCTGACAAGCACAGAGATACATATATGTATTTATATAATATGCATTATATATAAGCACATTATATATGTTCATATATACCAGTGTTATTGTTTTCCAAATTAATGCAGAACATTTTTACCTGTAGCCTGGTTTTCAACCTGTATATATGATGATCAACTTTTTAAGGTTTTGTAAGATTAAATCAACCAATCTGATGCTTTAAAAAAAGGTTTTGGAAGGAAAAGGAAGATAATATAAATATGTTTGTGAACATGTACCAGTTCTCTGCACTGAATGGAATCATTAAAAACTGCAAACAAACAAACAAACAAACAAACAAACAAAAAAGACAGAAAAAAAAATCTACAAGGGCCGGGGAGATGGCTCAGTGGAATAAGCACTTCCCTGGCAAGCACAAGGGCCTGAGTTCAATCCCAGGTTCTGCCAAAAAAAAAAGATGAAAACTGCAAACATATACTGGCAGAAGTCAAAAAGAATACAGCAGCAAAAATGTAGAAATGTTCTATCCATGTGTTTTCAAAAACTTTGTTTTATTCAGATTCTCACTTTTGCACAACTCTTGGTTGATACACATGTAGAAACTGGTAATGTCTGAGAGCTGAATGTAGCGATGGAGGATGGCAGATTTTTCCCGGGAAGAATAGGAAGCTCTAGGGTCCGCTCTTAAAGGTAAATAGTTCTGGTTTCCTACAGCTTGTGAAAGGACATCTGTGTCACTTTAATGTGCACCTGTAGGCTGCTTCCTGCAGTCACAGCGATATTACTCTGATATTAAATACAGATTTGCTCCCGGGCAAGATTTGAGAGGGCGTGATCCTAGACCTCTTCTCTGCTAGAACATGAGCAAGCTGGAGCTTCAAAACATCATCCTTTCTGGTTAAATAGCAACCAAAATATATGACTTGATTGTTTCAGAAAATATTAAACCTCTGCCTTCTACTGAACTGTATATTAAACCTCTTTATTTTAGTGTATATCCCAAACAAAAATATCTGATGATAAATTCAAAATCTCATTGCTTTTCTACAACTAATAAATAATTCATCCTTTCTATAAATTTATTTTTCTTATTAAAATATTTTTCAAAAGAACTAGCACAGCATCACTGTTCAGAATATTCTATTCTTTAGTATTATTTGAAAAATTTGTGTACAGAAAACAGTATTTTCTCGTAAGTATTCAATGCTTTTAAATGTTGACTCTAGAAATTTAATGTAACTTTAACATTTGATCCCCTAATGAAGTTAATAATTGCTAAAGAAATATCTGCCCTCTATTGCTGATGAGAGTTTAAAGAGGAGAGTTATATTCAGGATACTACTGTGAGACAAGAACTGCTTTTTATGTTTTGATAGCTAGCGAAAGTAAGATTTTAGCACTGCCAATAAATATCCTTAAAGGGAGCTGGTCTGTGGAAGGGCATGTAGCCCTTTTTCCCAGTGGACTACGGGGTCTGCCGATAAGCTCAGTTGTTTAAGGGCTTGCTCATGCAAACACACCATGGTTCGCGGTTCGATCCCTACCTCCACCTGCCTTGCCAGACCCACCCTTAAGGCAGCCTGAGCCAGCCAAAAAAAAAAAAAAAAAAAGGCGAAGGACAGAGCTTTAGATCACTGGACCTGCCTTGCTGGCCCTGCTCCCAGGGTGTGCTGAGACGACAATTGAGACTGGGTGTGGTGGTGCAGACGTGGTGTGGACCCAGAAACCAGGGCTGATGGTCAGTGGGGTTGAACACTGATTTATAGAATCTCTGGACTTTTGATACATCCATCTTTCAGAGATGATTGTATAGCTATTAACTTTTTTTTTTTTCCAAAAGAGTGGCTTTGGAGTTTTTCTCTATTGAACTGGTTGGGTCTTCATAGTTTTTGGATGTCAACCACTTGTCTTATGTACAGTTTACAAATGTATTACTCTTGTACAATGGAGTTAAGTGGTTGGTTGTTTCCGGTGCTGTGCAAAGGCGTTATGCCTAGACGTGCTTCTGTGTAGTTACGTTTCTTCTGTGTTGTTTGTGCTGGGGATGAACCCGAAGCCTTTCCTATGTGGAATAAGTGCTCTAAAGACTGACCTACGCCCCAACCACCCTGGCTATTGTTCCATGCTGATAATCTCATGGAATGCAGCTGAAAGGTACTTCAGCATTTACTGGACGCAAGTCTGCATTTTTTTCTTTTTTCTTTGAAAGAGAGAAAAACATTAACACAGAATTTCAAGCAAGATATTGAGATATTAACAATGATTGGGATGTTACCTATTTCTATATTCAAGGTAGTTACCTAGACTACAAGATATGAGTATGCAAAATTGATCAATCCATATAAGCACAAACTGTTCTTTTTAATGAATTAGGAGAAATTAATATGCAGCCAAATAGCTCAGTGGATTAAAGCGCCTGCCAGCAGGTGCACGGGCCAGGGATATCCCCGGGGCTGCCATGCTGGCCGCACCCCTGGGGCATTCTGAGACAGCAATTGAGAATGGGCGTGGTGGTGCACGCCTGTAATCCCAGCCCTTGGGAGGCTGTAAACAGGCAGATCACTAAGAGTCCAATCTAGTGGTGAGACCCTGAACACCCTGGAGACTCTTCCCTAAAATACAGAAAAAAGGGAGAAATTAATACTATAATTATCTTAGCGTATATGTTTTTTCTTTTTCTTTTCCCTTCCTTCTTTTCTCCTTTCCAGCTTTCCAGTTGTCCTTTTCTTTTTAGCAGTTTCTTTCTTTTTCATGATATCTATTGTACTTTTTGTATCTAGTTTACTTTTTTCAATGTCTCACTCTAGGGAGGGAAACAATATGACAATAACACATGAAAGTCTAGTTTATTTCACTTATAAGTATGGTCTCCAGCTGCCTATCAATTTCCCTTTGAAAACATTAACTCTGTCCTTCATAGCTGAGCATTACTCCACTGTATAGAAGTACCACATCTTTTTTTATCCATTCCTCGGTCGATGGTCATTTGGGCTGTTCATATGACTTTACTATTACAAATTCTGCTGTCATAAGCTGGGGGCACATATGTTACTGAGTTATGCTGTTTTCAATTCTTCTGAAAAAATATACAGAAGGAAAAATCACATGGTTGAGTGGGACCTCTAATCCTAGTTTTCAGAGGAATATCTACACTGATTCCCACAGTAGATATATCAGTCTACACTCCCACCAATGGTGGAGAAAGTTTCTTTTTCCTCACAGCTCATCTAGCATGTGTTATTGGTTGATTTTTTTGATGATAGCCATTCTTTCTGGGGGGAGATGGAGTCTCATTTGCATTTTTCAAATGATCAATGATGTTGAACATTTTTCATGTATTTATTTGGCATTTGTATTTTATCTGAGAATTGTGTATTCATCTCAGATGTCCATTTTTGTTTTGTGTCTTTGAAATTTGGGATCCTAATTTCTTTTTAGTTCTATGTATGTTCTAGAAAGAAGTCCTTGGCCTGAGGATCCCGTGGTGGAATTATTGTCCTACTCTGTGGGATCTCTTTTGGTTCTGTTGTTGATTTCTTCAGATGTATAGAAATTTTTTAGTGAGATGAGATCCAGGTTGTTGATTTTTTGCAATACTTTCTCTACAATTTGATTTTTGTTCATGAATTCTGTGCCCACAGCTATGTTTTCAAAATTTGTACCTACTTTCTCTTCCAGTAGATTTAGTGGTCCTGTTAAAATATTTAGATCTTTGATTCATTCTGACTTTAGTTTAGTGCATAGTGATAGACACAGGTTTAGTTTTAGTTTTAAGGATAAAGAAAGCCAATTTTTCCAGTACCATTTATTGAAGAGACTATCTTTCTTCCAATAAATATATTTTGCCCCTTTGCCAAAGATGAGGTGCCTAAGTGTGTTTGCAGTTGTACCTGTATCTTCTAATCTGTTCCACTGATCTGTAGGTCTATTTTCTTGCCAATGGAATGCTTATTTCATCACAGAACCTTTCTAGTATAATTTCAATTCAGGGTTTGTAAAGCTTCCTGCCTGGTCTTCCTTACCCAGAATGGCCTTTGCCATCATCCTAGGACTTATCTGTTTACAAATGGATTTTAGTAATATTTTCTCCAGATCTGTTTGGTATGACAACGGCGTTTTGATCAGGATTGCATTTAATCTGTACAGTACTTTTAGGAGTATAACCACTTTCATAATATTTGTTCCTCCTATCCAGGAGCAAGAGATATCTTTCTATTTTCTGATATCTTCATCAGTCTCCTTTTTCAGAGTATCATAGGATTCAGTATACTGATCTTTTATTTTCTTTGTTAGATTGATACTTACATATTTCTTTTTTGTTAGATGCTATTGCAAAGCGTGTGAGTCATCTATATCCTAAACCCTAAAACCATTGCATAGGTAACGTATGTAGCAAAAGACACTTTGGAGACGTGAATGATAATACACATATTAAGAAGATTATATGGGGTGTCATGTTTACTTTCCCTTTTTGTAGTCCATCCTGATGACTACATCAAAATACTATGTTTCATTTATGCTGGTTTTATGTAGCTTACAGGTATCATAGATCTTTGTGTCAGAGGCTGTAGTCTGGGACCAGCAAGGTCGGGGTATCAGATTAGGTGCCTGGTGAATTTGCTTCTCATAGACAACAGCCTCCTTACTGATTCCCCCCTGGTGGCAAGGACACAGAACTCCTTGGATTTATTGTATGAAGGCTCTAACCTCTCTCATGACTGTTTTACCACTATAATGTAATAATTTCCTCAAAGTCCACCTCCATTGGCTGTTAGCATTTGAAAATATGAAAATTTGGATGTAGAAGTTAGAAACAAAGTGTTCTCTGAGTTCATGTTTTGACAACCTAAAGTGCACAGTTACAGTATCAGAAGATAGTTAGGTCAGGAGGGTAAAGCACACATAAATGGGACTTCTGCCCTTACTTGGATTGGCAAGAAAGAGGTTCTTTCAACATTTCAGTGCTTTCCTGGTGAGAGAACAATGAAAACACAGCAGTCTGCAAACTAAGAAAAGTGAGCTCATCAGGCAGTGACCAGCCTGTGCCTTGTTTGGGGGTTTTTCAGCTTCCAGAATTATGAAAAGCAAATGCTCATTACCTAAGCCATTCACTCTGTAGCATTCCGTTACAGCACCCTCACCTTGCCCAGGCAGGCCCAGTAATAATGCATGAAGTCTGAAACAGCAGAGCACCAGCCTGGCCGCAGTCACGGCATCATGAGATAATGGAAAAGAGGTGAGAGAAATTCAAAGTGGAAACATATTTTGATCCACCTCTACCAACATTGAAAGAAGCAGTAGACCATGGGCCGAGGAATTCGGGTGGCAGCTAGAACTTGACCACAGAAAGTTGCCTTCTTCTATAACTTACACAGGGAAAGTGACACTTCCCACACCTTGATTCCAGCCCAGTGAAAACTATGCCTGGTTTCTACTAAAGTGAAGCATTGTTTTGTTGTTTTAAACTAGAATATAATAGGTAGCTTATTGACAATAATAGAAAACTGCAGCCAGTCTCTGGGATGGATTTTTTTTTTTTTTTTTTTTTTTTGAGACATCTTTCACTTGACCAAATATGGCACTGGCTCACTAGTTTTATTTATTTATTTATTTATTTATTTATTTATTTATTTTAATGTATTTGGTTGTTACAAGTTCTTGCTACGCAGCTGAGACTCTTCATGGTCCTATGCCACTGAGGCTTGAGCACTGTGGCAGGCTCAATCCACCTTGGGGGCGGGGCTGGCATGAATCACGTGGTACCGGGGTTTGAACCATGATCCTTGTGCTTGCCTCACTTGCTTAAGCAAGCACTTTAGTCCATTGAGCTACCTTGCCAGCCGCTAGTTTTTATCTTTAAATGTATTACATATGTATTGTTTGGCACCTCTTTGATGTTTAGGTGCTTATCATCAAGTGACCTCAGATTTGAGGCTTATTTGTGTCTTAATTTTTGGTACTGTGGGTCAAACTCAGGACCTCATGCTTGCCAGGGAGGTGGCATGCCACTGAACTATATCCTCAGCCCAGATTTGAGACTTTAATTCAAATGTTAAGACAACAGGAAGTACATCATTTAACATCTTGCAAATAAACATGCATGCATGTATTTATTTATTTATTTATTTATAATATAGGGATTATACATTCTGATTTGCTACTTAACATGTTTCAAAAATAAAAACCCCACAAATCTAAAAATTTCTAGATGAATAAATTATTATTATATTTAAAATCTCATGTAATACATGGCAAAGATTTTTTTTTTTTTTTTTTTTTTTTGGGCAGAATCAGGGATTGAACTCAGGCCCCTGCGCTTGCCAGGTACATGGCCACATTTAAAAATTTAGTTTCAAAATGAAATCTAAGAATATCAAAATCTTTATAAAACTTGGCACAAAGAATATTGCATTGTAAATTTATGAAGAGTGAAATCTGCCTGGTTGTAAAATAATAAGTGATATATGTAATAATTACATTCATTGAAATACCATAAAATAAATAATGCACATAAAAATTAAAAGGTATCAAATATAATTAATTATAAATGGCTAAAAGAATAACATCTATTAAACATTGATGCTATTGTTGGAATTAAAAAATATTATATGCTTCTAGTGTAGGTGTAAGAGAGATATTAAAAATGCCGAGAAATAATAGCATTTAAGGAAAAATGTGTTATGCACATTAATTCATTTATCATTTAGAAAATTGGTGATTTTGTGATAAGTCAATATCATAAAAATCAACATTTTTCCTGACTAATATAAATGAAAGTTGATAACTTATGAAAAAGGCTGTGCTTTGGGGCAAGAAGAATCATGTATAAACTAAAATTGTTTCCCAGTAAGTAACAGTTCACTAATGATTTACTATGAACTGTAAAGAAATCTAGTGATGTCTTAAATAACTTCAGTGTTTTGTAACAGTAGCCTAACAATTCATTATTTAATTTTACTGACTTAACAAGTATTTTTGAATCTCACGAGAACCATTGATTACCTATAAGAATGCATCAATTTTGGCCATCGAGGCACTGGAGGAGAAACAGGGTCAGTATTCTTGAGAGAGGTAAGGTACAATAGTGCAACTCTTAATAAAAATGTTAGACACATTAACAAGGTCATTGTAGGTCATGGTGGGTATTTTGAAGGAATCATAGAGATAAATGAATAATAACTATAACTCCGGGTCACGTCTTTATTAACTCAACCAGTATGACCTTTCTGAGAGAATGATTTTCAAGATGAAAACTAAATGATAGGGAATCAACTTTAGCAAGATTGTGGAAGGAAGTAACTATTAAGATTCTTCCACACAGAAAAGGGGGAAAAGGCATCATACAGTGTGAGGAACAAATCAGGCCTTTATGGCTAAAGGTCAATAAATCGAAGGTGGAGATGCATGAAATGAGATAAAATTAATGCTGTAAGCATAGAAATTTGGTTCCACCATGAGTTTTAACTATATTTTAAATTCAACAATTAAGCACTGTGGAATATTTTAAATTTAAGATTCATACTTTTCAAATGTATCCCATGTATATCTATAGACATAAATCTAGAGCCCTGTTTCTGTGGAAAGACCTTCCAAATCGGTTTGCTGTGATCAGAAGTTTTGCAACTGGCATACAGGGAGAAGACTGTTCATGATGAAAAATCCATCCCCTTATGATATTTTAAAATTTTCTGTTTATTGTACCAGTGATTTGGAAGGCTGTTAAAATGCCATCTAAAATAAGCATTTGATTGTAATGTCTCAAGGGAGGACTGCTTAGCACGTTCGTTATTTCCATTCAGAGTTAGAATGACTCTGTTTTCATTGTTTCTTAGTAAAAAATTGGCACAAGGAAAATTATCATAAAGCTTTGTGGATGAAGAGAATCAGAGGTAAATGAAATCTGTACATTATGCTTGATTTGCTTTTGACATCTCTGTTCTTTGGGATTAAAAGTACCTCTCAGAGAAAACCATATTTGTGAAAGTTTTAGACTTTATTTTAATATTGTCAACTCTCTATGCTGCGGAAAACTCTATTTTAGGCATCAGAGACTCAGAAACTAAGCAATTATTAGTCAAAGTACACTGAACCTAATTATTTCTGAGGTATTTAATAATGATTATGTTCTTCCACTTTGTACGCGTTGTGTGAATACGTGCATGAGATTTTGATCCACTTAAATGCTTGCAAAACTGGAGTTCATATGTGACCATTATAGATGAAAAGATAGAAGAGGATGAATTTTTCTACAGCATATCAGGTGATCTATTAAATATTCCCAAAAATCAATCAATGAGGATTTTAGATGATCACACCCAATCATTTAAACATGTTGTTAATAGCCATGTTAGTAGCAGTATTAACTTGTACATGATTAATTTTATTAAATTAATAGAAATAATCAAAATAGTCTATATTGGAATCTTTACTATTACCTATGTGATAGATAGCTGGATAATAGACAAATTATATATATATATATATATATATATATATATATATATATTTCATGATTTCTGAAAGTGTTTCTTTTTAACCTGGACCCTCACAACTTTATAAAGATGGGATAATTGAAGCTGTTCCTGTACATCATATGCTCATGTACATTCACGTGATGCTGGGTTGCAGTAATAATAATATCATGAGTTGGCCATACTAAAGGCAAAATACTCAAGGCAGTCACCTTTTGTGAAAATTGTGTGTTGTTTATGAGCTATTTACTGTCTAATATTGTTGAGGTCTTAGACACATGTTTCTTTCTTTTCAAGTGCTGAATTATGAAATATGTGCGAATCTAGAAATAATTTGGACAGTTTTATGGAGAGCCTGACATGAAATGTTATAAAACGAAATAAACAGGTTTATTTGAACACTTTTAGTGAGATTTATAATGTTTATGAACATCTGTTTGTTCTGCTCTTCAGTAAACCTGCCAATTAATTTTGGTAATGAAAGAAGTATGCCCTCTTCAAAAGAAACACACACACACACACACACACACACATTTCACAGGAAGAGAATAATTGTTTTCATCCTCTTTTTTTAGTGCCTTGTGTGTAATATTATGGAAGTCATAGCACAACAAAAAAGTTCTATTTGGCAAAAATTGAATGCCAATGTGAAATTATATTTTTACGAACAGTAGATATATGTGATAAATATATTATTGCAGAGTTAAAATATGATTGAATATACCAGAAACCTTGATGTGTGGGTGTCAAGATGTACCGTGCCACCACTTAGAACAGTAAACTTATGACTACGAGAAAGAACTGTGTTTATAACAAATATCGATTTCTTGAGTGAGAGGAACCATTACATAAAAGTAATATTAGGGGACCATAATGATATACATTTTCATTTAGAAAAAAATACATGAAGACATGATAAGTCACAGGAGTTAAAAATATGGACTTTAAATTTTCTTTTCTTGTGTTGAGTGTACAATTTTTGGGTGCTTCAAGCAGTTGGTATGAACACTCTGTATGTGAGGTATTATATGGCTAACATGAAGGTCACGTTGATGCTTCAAAGTAATGCGAGTTTATACAGTCCTTTAGGGATAAATGAGATAATGCACATAAATGTGTATGAGTATCATATTTATGACTGCCAACAAATATTAGTACTACCATTTTTTTTTCTATAATTTAGGGAAGGGTTTATATGGTGTTTGGACGCGGAGTGATACGCCTGTTTACAGCTCCCAAGAGCTGGGACTACAGGCAACTGCCACCATGCCCAGTCTCAATGGCCATCTCAGCATGCCCCGGGGGTGGGGCGGGCATGGCAGGGCTGGGGATTGAACCTCCCCCCACCCCCGCACCTGCTTGCAGGTGCTTTAATCCGCTGAGTTCTTTGCTCAGCCCAGTACTATCATTTTTAAAGACATATTTATTTAGAGAAGTTTTAAATTCAGAGAAAAACTGAAAGGAAGGTTCAGGGATGCCCCAAATATTTCCTGCCCCTCCAGTATCCACAGCCTCTACCATTATCAACATCATACACCATAGAGGTGTATTTGTTATAGTATCCCCCAAAGTCTGTCACCTACTTTTGAGTTTTTGGTGTTATATATTCTCTTGATTCAGAAAAATAAATTTTAGCATGTATCCTCCATGATAATGTCATATAGAATGGTTTCACTATCCTAAAATTCCTCTGGGCATATGTGATTTATCTCTTCATGCCCCAACCCCAGGAAACTACTGATGTTTTTATCCTTTCTATAATTTTTCATTTCTGGAGCATCATATGTTTGAAATCATACAATATGTAGCTTCTTCCGAAAAGCTTTCAATTTAGTATTATGCAAATAACCCTCTTCTGTATCTTTTCATGGCCTAGTGTAAAGGCACTTCTGTCAAATATAATAAAATACCATACAGTGGGAGTTTATGAAAAGCATACAATTGTTTGTCTCAGACCTTGAGGTTGCAAATTTGAAGAACAAAGCAGAAGTATATTTGGTATCCATAGGAGCAGCTCTTTGGTCTATAGTTGACCCATCACCACAGAGTTTTTATACACTGGGAGTGACAACAGAATTCCCTGAGGACTCTTTTATAAGAATAGTATTATGCCCATAATTTAATCACTGCCAAAAAGTCCCTTGCACATGTGGATCAGACTTATTTTACTTACGAATATAGTCACCAGTTGTATCCATTTGTCCACAAAGACCTGGATTTATCTTTTTTTATATAGCTGAATGTTAAAAATACCATGTCTTTTTTATCCATTCCTCAGTTAATGAGCATTTGGGTTGTTTCCAGGATTTGGCTATGACAAATTGCTCTTCTATAAACATGGGCGCACATATGTGGCTGTGTTATGTTGATTTCAGTCCTTTTGGAAAAACACCTAGGAGGGGCATGGCTGGCTTGAATAGGACCTCCAACCCTAGCTTGTTGAGGAATCTTCATACTGATTTCCATGGGGATTGTACCAACCTGCACTTGCACGTTTATATCTGGTAGCCTAAACTAATTTGAAGATAACATCATGCAATACAGCAACCACTGTTGAAATTCTATTACTTTCTTTAGTGAAATTTTGTATCTTTTCTAATGCTGTTTTTTTCTTTACCATTTTTGTATTCTTAAAAAAAAAAAAAAAAGTCCCAGCTACACCACCTTGGATTAGATTGGCACTTAGTATTTTGGCATGTGTTATGGTTTGTGTGTAGTTGTCCCACCAAATCCTCATGTAGGTCATGGGGCAGATGCTGCTGGAAGAGCAGAGAATAGCTTGAGGGACAAGGTCAGAGGATGGGGCGGGGCTTCACGGGCAGGGTCAGAGAGGTGCAAACCCTTAAATGGGCAGCACACACTGCTCCCCAGGAAAGTGGCCTCTCTTGGGGGTGTGGAGAGAGTTATCTTGGAAATGGCAGGGCTCCATAGAGTGGGGCCTACTGGATTCTGTAGAGCAGGGGCAGTGTCTGCAAATGAGGCTCTTCAGGCAGAGAGGAGATACGTGGAAAGACGGAGCCACTGACTCTGTCTCCTGAGGAAATAAGGCTCTAAGGTTTTGTGACACAATTCAGGCTACTTTAGACTATGAAACCCTCAGTAACTATGAGCTAAATAAACCTTGCCTTCTCTCATTTTGAGAGTTGTGTATTTGTCCCAGCAATGAGAGAAGAGTAACTAAGATGCCATGGTATGAACTGAACTCCACCATTGTGTGATAGCTCATCTTGCCTTAGCGCTGAACAGTATTCCACTGCCTGACACAACACACTTTAACTGTTCACTGACCAGAAGGCCTCTGGTGCTTTCTTCCCAGACACACATTTTGGTGAATATTTTTTCAAAACTTTGGAGTAAATACCAAGTTGAATGATTAATGTATGATACAGTTAGAGATGTTTAGTGTTATTAAAAAAGGACTGCAAACTGTAGTTCACAGTCACTATACCACTTTGCATTCTCACCAACAACAAATAGAAGTTAACACTCCTACAAGCATCCCAGAACACAACGTGGTCAGTGTGCTGAATGTGGGCCCTTTCAAGAGCTACGTAATACTAGCTTTTTGTAGTACTTTGAATTTACCTGGAGACATGATGTGGCATTTCCTTTCATTTGCTCTTATGACATCTTTGTATCTTTTTAGTGAATTGCTAGTGTCTGTGGCTTATTTTTAAATTAAGTGTTTGATTTCATATTACTGACTTTGTTGTATTCTATGTGTGTAGTATATAGAGTATATGTTATTCTGGGAGATATATATATATATATATATATATATATATATATACACACATTTATAATATATATTATATGTTACATACAATGTAATGTGTATATTCTTTCTTTTTTTATTCCCTTTGCCTTACATTGTTCTCATCTCTTGATTACTTTCTTTTAAAAACCTGTTTGCTATGTATAATGATTATATTCCTTCTATGGATCTTGTGCACAGCATATGCAAAGCACATTCTTTTTTTTATTAATTTTATTGAGAAACAAACAGCAATGAGACAGTTTTGAAACAGTTCAGGGGGGCCTGGCCCTAGCTCAGGCCTTTAAGTGGCTGCTTCCACAAAGCTGTCAGCCTCAGGTTGCTGGAGTTTGAACCTCACACCTCTCCCGCTGGCC
>NW_004524581.1:4814280-4849074 GCF_000260255.1 Octodon degus | reverse complement strand
AAAAAAAAAAGAAACAGTTCAGTAGGACAGTTACAATAATTAATACATTGCATATTATTGTCTTCATAGTGGTTATTCATAGGTCAAGATGCAGACAGGTATCTGTCCAAACAGTATTAGTACAAATCTTTCTTCCCTTTGAATTAAGAGAAAGTAGCTGTATATCTATCCTATTTTGTATATAAAGATATAAATGATCCTTCATTTATATCCTTCCTTTTTTACTTTTGTCAGAGATGGGTATTCCATTGCCTATCAAATATTGTAGATGCATGAATTCAGCGAAATAATCCAATATAGTCCAGTAGTCCATAATAGTAGTGGGTTATCTGTAGGACTGGCATGTCAGAAGCTGTTGACTTGAGCCTTTTTACAGCTCAGCATATTAATATGGCTTTACTTTCTATACCTCATTTTTATACTTTTCTGCTGGATGGTTAAGACCAGAATAAAGGAAGACCTATGACTTTTGCATCCCATTTTCCTTCCCACAGAGAACTGCTGCACTGTGTGCAGAAACTACAATTTCTTAGCTCTTGGGAGGCTGTAAACAGGCAGATCATGATAAGTCCGATCTAGCAGTGAGAGCCTGAACACCCTGTAGACCCTTCCCTAAAATACTAAAAAAAAAGAAAAGAAAAAAAAGAAAATACAAATTCTTTGTCCATTTAACCATTCACAGCTTTGTATGTTTACATTAACAAATCTTTCTCAGACATACAACTTTAAAATACTTTCTGGGTTTTGCCATTTTAATCACTTTGTGATATTTCAAAGAAGAATAGCTGCAATATTAATAAATATAGCTTATCAATTGTAATGATTCATATATTTTGTGTGGGATCTAAAAGCTCATTGCCAAACCAAGATCATCTTGATTTTCTCTCATTTTACTTTGTAGGAGTTTTATATTTTTATGTTTAATCTGTGAATTATTTTAAATTCATTTTCTTCGAGGGTATGAGGAAGCTCTATCTACAATATTTTAAGTATATCAATGCCCAGTTGCTCTAACACATTTGTTAAAATGTCTTTCTTTTCTCCCTTCCCCTTTTCATATAGATGACATAGATATATAGATATAGATATAGATATAGATATAAATAGTATAGATAGATAGGTTTTTGAAAGAGCAGTCTATCTGTCCATGCTGGCATATGCCTGTAATTTCAACACTCGGGTGGAATAGACTAAAAGGGAGATAAATTGGAGCCCAGCCTGGGACACTGAGCCACTTAGCAAAGCCTTGTCTCGAATCAAAAAGCATTCAACAAGGCTGAGAATATAACTTGGGGCAAAAAGTCAAAATTTGATCCCCAATTTAGCAATAGAAAAAAAAAAAAGAGACTAAGTTCTTACATTTTTTTTTTTCTTTTTTAATATATTTGGTGGTTGCAGGGTCTCACTATGCAGCTCGGTCTCATAATGATCCTCTTGTCTCAGCCTCCCCACTGCTGGGCTTGCAGGCATGTGCCACAACTCCCAGTCTCCATGACCAGTTCAGTGCACAGGGGGAGGAAGTTGCGGGGTGGGGGGAGGGTCGGCACAGCATGTGCGGCCAGGGATCGAACCATGGTCTCTGCACTTGTCTAAGCTTGCCTAGGCAGGTGCTTAGTCCACTGAACTATCTCACTGGTCCACTGATATATTCTTTATCAATCAAAAACTTTGGTCTGGAAATTCATATTTCTAAAAACAACTTTTGTTCTTTCATTTTGTTTCCATTTCCCTGCTCTTTTTTCTTGTGAAATATATTTTTTAAACCCAATGTGCTCATAATGAATGTGCAAATATATATGTGAAATCCAGTGAATTATTAATTATCTTTCTTGAATTTGTCTATCTATAATCAATAATTTCAATTTACAGATATATAAATTACTAGATTATATGCTGAGTAGACTTACTCTCTGGGTACACTAAGTACAGTCCTTCAGATTCCAAATCTAAATTCTCCTAATATTACAAACTAGGTCAGTATAAAAGAAATGTTAGTTGAATATTTATCTTTTTAATCTTTATTTATTTATTTATTTATTTGCGGAACCAGGGATTGAACTCAGGCCCTTGTGCTTGCCAGGGAAGCACTTATTCCACTGAGTCATCTCCCTGGTCCCCTAGTTGGAGATTTATGTCAAAAAATATTTACGTGAAGGAGCCAGGAAGATGGCTTCGTAGAATAGGTGCTTCCCTGGCAAGTGCAAGGCCCTGAGTTCAATCCCCGGTTCTGAAAAAAAAAAAAAAAAAAAAAAAAAATTTATGTGTGCCTCAAGTAGAGTAATGATTCATACATGCTGCTTCTTGTGTTATTCCTCTGTGCACAATCAACTGAGAACAGTTGATGCACTAATAGCTGAGAAAATTGAAAAAGAAATTGCAAACACTTGATATCTCTACTAACCAGATGGAACTAATAGCTTCACCTCATGTATATTCCATTATTTTTTATTATTTCATTATACTCCATAGTGATACAATGTACAGTAGAGTTTAAGATGAAATATGGATCCAGGAATAAGTTCTAATTCAACTAATTCTTTTTTTCATTTTATTGTATTATGCTTCATTCAAAACATTTACATTTCAAAATGAAAGCAGAACAATAATTCTGTGGTTAACAGTAGTTTTGTATTCTTTCATCTTAACATACATATTATTTAAAAATACAAATGAGAGCCTGCCAGATAGCTCAGCGGATTAAAGTGCCTGCTTAGGCAGACACAGGGGCTGGGGGTTTGTCCCGAACCAGGGGGTCAGTCAACGGAGGTCACCTGGGGGAGCAACGGGGAATTGAAGAGGGGACAAAGGACAGGAGACGCGAAGAATGGAGACAAGACAGAATTCTGATCAAGTCTCGTTTATTTAGGGGAGGTGCTGGGTATATATAGGGAGTGTAGGAATGAGGAAGTCTTGGCTCTTGGGGTCAGCAGGTATCTAGGCAATGGGGGAAGGTGCAACCCCCGGGGCATAGCACGTTATTCACGAGGAATGGGCAAGGTGGGAAGGACCATAAACTTAACTCAGCAGGGGAATAGAAACTTAAGAAGACGGCTGACACTATTATAGAATGGAAAACAGTTAGTGGCCTCCCACAGGGGTTCGATCCTCTGGCTGCTGCGCTGGCCCCGCCACTGGGGCGTGTTGAGATGGCCATTGAGACTGGGCGTGGTGGCGCGAGCCTGTAGTCCCAGCGTTTGGAAGGCTGAAAACAGGAGAATCACTTCGAGTCAGATCTTTGTAGTGAGACCCTGTACTAAATACATTTAAAAAATAGAAGTGTACTTCAAGTTCACATGCAATATTATTGTTTTTGTAATAGAAAAAGCATGAAGATTTTGGGGGTGCTGTGAGATTTACCTTTTCAATCCTTCTTGCATCTTTTTAGATTACTGTCATATGACTATAATTACAAGCAAAATAAAAACTGTGATTTTAAATTGTTGCACCTATCTTTCCCAAAGTCCTCTTCCGGGTGAAGAGTGGCATGCCTTACGTACAACTTCTTACTTAACTTTGAAGTGTATGTTTTGAATAATTTAGATTTATTTTCAATAGACAAGTTTTGTTTATATTTTTGAAAAGAATTAGTTATAAGACTTTTACTAACAGAAAAGGGAAATGTGTGGAGATGTGCTCTTTGTGAAATTTTTAACATTCAAGTGAGAAAATAAAGCAAAATTTATAGTAGTACACTCATCTCAAAATTATATGGATGGGTAAGAAGACTTTGAAAGTACTGTGGCCTGCTTTTGTCACTGCGGCTGCGCTGTTTCTAGTCAAATCTTTAAGAATACCCGCATGTGCATTTTATATTATGGTTATGTTTTAGATCATCTATATGTATAAGGTGTATATGTAGGAATGCAATATATATGTGCAACTATGCAAGGCAACCGTTATTAAGCTTTCCAAATATGAGGCGGAAGAGTTCACAAGTGCTGCCTGGGGTATCCCAGACAGAAGAACCCATGCTGCCCATCTGCACCTGGAGATTCACTGAATCTCGCTGTGGTTGAAGAACAAGGTTCTGATTCTCACTGTGCAGCTGGCAATACAAGTCCACACGAGAAGATTAAACAAAATGAAGGGAGATGTTCAAAGACAAAGGCGAAGATTTAGGGCCCTCACAAAGCAGGAGCTCTTACTTCTCTTTTCCCTTTTTGTTTTGTTCAGGCTACAAGCCTGATTGGTATGGCCCACATCCCATGTATGTCTTCCCTTAGTTTTCTGGCCTACATGTCAGTCATCCACAGACACAATCAGCACTGCACTAATTTGTTAGGCAGCCCTTACTCAAATTGAAATATTATAATTAAAGTTTATAAATCAGCCCTTGTCAACCTGAAACTAGTTACAGATTCTTACATCATGCTTAATCTCCAACTACAATAGCAAGTTGATAAACATCTAACTTGATATTACTACCTTCTGTACAAGTGGAAACACAATAATTCACACATGTAAATAGAAGGCAAAGATATATTTGGGGTACAGCTCATCTGTCTCTCTGTGACAGTGGGGTATTGAGGTTCCTCACTACAACTGTATTACTCTTCATTTGACTTTTCGTGTCTGTTAATATTTGTTTTGTATAGTTGCATGCACCAGTGTTTATTGCATATATATATTTATTGTCATTATCTCTTCTTGTTGTAGTTTTCCCTTAACAAGCATATAGTAACCTTCTTTGTCTGTCTGGATCAATCTTGCTTGAAGTTCACTTTGTCTGCAAATAGAAGGGCTATCCCAGCTGTTATGTCATGTAAAGTATTGTTCCATCCTTTGACTTTTAGTCCAGAAATTTCTCTTTAAGTTAAATATGTTTTTTATAGGCAAATATTGTTGAATCTTATTTCTTGATCTATTCTGCTAGTCTTCATTTTGATTAGTTAATGGATAGCTATAACTGATATATAGCGACAAACTTGTCATAGTATTTTCCTGTGTTGTTTCTCCATCTTTCCTCTCTGTTCAATTCCTTGCTTTGCCCGGTGAGATTTTCTGCCAGTATTTGTGGAATTGTAGTCTTTCTTATCTTTGTGTAGAATACCCTTGAGAATACTTTGGAGTGCTGACTTGATGTTTATGAATTTCTTCAGTTCTTCTTTGTCATGAAAGTATTCTTTTTCAACTTTGATTTTGAAAGATATTTTGCAGGGCATATCACTCTTAGTTAGAGGTTGTTTTCTTGTAAGATGTGAAACATTTCCATCCAATCTCTGCCTGACTTAACAGTTTATACTCAGAAGTCTGCTGTGAATCTGATAAGCTTCCTTTATAGGTGATTTGTTTCTTTTATCTAGCAGCTTTTATTTATTTTTCTAAGAATAAAAAATAGTAATAATAAAAAAGCATTATAAACGATACCAAATTTCACTAAACAAAATAATCGGAATTGAAAAATGGTTGCCATATTGCATGATGTAATCTTAAAATGAGTTTGTTTAGAATAAGACTGGGGATATAGCTCAGCAGCATAAGTGTCTGCCAGGCAAGCACAAGGTCCTAAGTTCTATCCCCATTATAGAAAATAAATAAATAAATAAATAAATAAACCAGTTGTTTAGGTTAGCAGATATAACCATGCACAATTGGTTTAAAAAAACAAAATAAAACAACAAAAAAGTTAGAAGAAATTAAAAAGAAAAAATAATAAGAATAAAAAGAAAAAATTTAAGCATTAACTGTTCCTTTCAAAAGACCCGCTTAAATCGGCAGTACAAATATGCAAATTATCCTGTAACAGCTTTTAATATTATGTTCTTGTAAAGAATTTCTGGAATCTTGACTATTGAATGCATTATAGACTAATTGTGGTCATGGACAATTGGAGCCCTATATGCCTCACTTAGCTGAATGGTGAATTCTCTTTCACTTTTTAGAATTTTTCTACCATTACTTTTGTGAAAAGATTACTTTTTTATGTCATTTTCATTGTCTCCGTCTTCTTCATTGCCTCTGATCCATTCTATGTTGCTCTTTTTGCATCATCTGTTGGATTAGTTTTTCACAATTCATTGCTATTTTTAAAGAAATATTTCTTTTTCTAACTGCTGGCCACAATTCTGTCTTCTATCCTGTCTTCATATTGGTTCATGTAGCTATATATACTTTTGATAGAATTTTTAATCTCTTGTCTATCATTGTGAGTCTCTTTTATGAATTCTACTTGTTTCCTATGCTGGATATTTATGGTTTCCATTGTTTTCCTAAGACCCTCTATTTTTCCCTGTGTGTATTCCAAATTCCCTGAGCAAATTCTTCATTATGATCTTTTTGCCTGAGAGATTATTTCTGACCTTTATTGCTTTGATACAACTTCATCCGTTTTTTCATTGCTGCTATTACTCTGTCATAAAATTCAGGTGGATGGCTTCTGATTTCCTCTACCTCCTTGACTCCTGTACTTCTCTTGAGTGGGCTGGAGCTCTGAGGTTTTATTTTGCTTCTCTGTCTTGTCATTTGCTATTTTTTGTATTTTATTTGAATTTATTTTCTGTGTTGAAGATTGTAAATAGCTTGGTAGGTAGCTTTTCAGACTGTTTTGAGGTGTTCCCTCAATATCTATTCCTCAGCATTGTCTTCTAAGTATGGGTAGTTCTTGGTCTTTGTGTCTGGTCCAAGATTTTACCTCCCCAGTACTAGAATGGGATGCTTACTCTTATCCTGATAGTCCATAAATTAATTAATCAATATAGAGCTAATAATTCTTAAGTATCAATATTAAGTCAATATACATTATGTTACAAATCAAAAAAAAAGCTATCTGCCTAATGTATACATATTAACATATATTAAAGAAATACACAAGAATTACAACCCTCACTTCAGTACCTGGTCATGTAATTATAGCTGATATTTATAGTAAATTTATTTGGACTCATTTGTAGAAAATCAGGTGCAACTTGAGCCATGTTGTTACATGAAATCATTCAGACACATAAGCATAAAACACTGTCAAATGAGGAACTAAAACACAGATGTAAAAGCAGAATAAAAAATAGGTCAGAGGAGATAGGCAGATAGATTTCCTGCAAATGGGAAGGGGACAAAGATATTGAGTAAAGCAAAAGGAAGATGAGGAGAATGGAATGAAAAAAGAATGAAGATGGGTTATGCACATGTTCCAACACCCACAAGCAGTGTGCTCATTCTGTGGGACAAGCGTGTACTAATAAAAACAAAAACTGAAAAACAATTGGAAGTGTGTCCCTCATTAATTCTGAGTGCTGAACATTTTGTATGATATGTTAATTAGCTCTCAATAATTTTGTAAGGAACTTGATTCATTATCATCTGTCCATTCACATAAAGAAACTGAGGCTAAGACTAATTAATAACCTGTCAAATGATCAAACCACGAATAAAAATTAGCATCAAAATTCAAATCCAAATATTGCAACTTGAGGGGAATTGATCCAGTGCTTCATAGTGTCGGAATTCAGCACCTGTGATACATGTAATGTCACTTCTATGAATACACATGCATAAGATTGCAGCATTTTCTTCTTTTAACAAAGACATTCCTGTCCCTTGCCTTATGTTAATGCGGAAGTCAAACGTTTGCCACAAATACTTAAAAGCAGACGGTGTCTTTTTCTGTCAGTTGGTTTATTTGAATCCTACTCATGCACTGCCTTGATGTAGCTCTACTTCTGTCTGTGCTGGGTTAGCAAGCTTTTATTCAAGAGGAATTAGAAATGAAATGCTATAAAATTGAGACGTGCACCCCTTCTAGACCTTCAGAGCACTGCTTTGTGCTAAGAAATCTATCAGGTGAACTTCTATAGTAGTATCTAATTAGGCTGACAGGCAAATGTGAGCTCTTAAATAAAGTATCATGTTGAAAAGAATTTTTTTTTTTTTGTCCAGGAAGTTATATGGATCTGAAAGCTTAATAATTTCTTAGCTGCTTATTATAGGATTATAATGTCCTTTGGTGAGCACTGTTTGAATGTAAGGTCCTGATCATGTGCCTTTTGAGATAATGCTTCTTACTTATTTTGCCAGCTTGGTAACTTACATTTATACAATGTCAAAATTTATATAGAATGCCCACCTAAATGACCTAAGTTAAATCTTTGATATTACATGCCAAATTTCACTGTTTAGTAGTGGAGACTAGTCTGAGAACACTATGCTCTTTGATTTAAGGTGAAAATCCATGGTTACTTGTGAGTTGCACATAATTAAGAGTTGTCCTAATATCTCATGTTTATGAGAGTTTTTCATAATTAATCTAAATATTGGATGAGATCTGAACTACACCTTTTGTTATACTGTTTAATGTCTCTTCATCATATTTATTATATTCAATTGGTTTTTTGTTTTTTTGTTTTTGTGGAACCAGGAATTGAACTCAGGCCCTTGCTCTTGCCAGAGAAGTGCTTATTCTACTGAGCCATCTCCCTGGCCCTCAATAGAATTTTGATAATATCACTCTATTTTGTCAACCGTTGATTCTTTTTTATGGGTTTTCTTTACACCATACATTCTTTTTTACACACTTGTTCCATTTTCCATTTAATCACTTTTTTACACACTTGTTCCATTTTCCATTTGTTCCGTTTTCCATTATTAAGTATTAATCTCGAAAGCAGGTAAAGTAAGACAAAGGAATATTTCCCTAACACCAAAGAAGGTAAATTAGCACTAAACATTAAGAATTCTGCTCATCTGTTTATGTGCTTAAAATCCACTAATTTCTAACAAATTAATCATATGGAAATGAAAGGGAAATATTTTCATGAAAATTCAGAGTTCTAGCTGAGTTGAGACAAATCATATAAAATTTTTATAACATGTGCTCCGTAATCAGGAGACAGGGATTGCAGTCAGTGGTGCTTCCAGTTCCAGTATGCCATACAGTCTGTGGTTTTTTAAGTCAGACATCTGTGAGCACATCTTGAAACTGTATTACTTGGTAAAATACACTGTAACTAACAGCTTAGGTATCACATGTTTTCTCTTATATGATAAACTCAAAGTATAAATCAAAAACAAAATAAAAGATGAATAGTAGGAAGTAGAGATATCCTTTTAAAGTAGGAAGGGATAAGAGAAAGAGGGAGGGGTGGAAGAGGAAGGAAAAGAGAAGAGGAAACAGTCTGAAGAAGATATGGAAATAAAGCTTTGACAAAGGAGAAGTGGGGCAAGTATTGGAGAGAACAGGAAGAGATGGGCGGAGCAAGGAAAAGAAGAGGAGTGAAGATGTGTTATGAGTGTGTGTTGCCTCCCTATGATAGATGTGATAATCATGTATACTCGTGTATTAACAAAATAAATTTAAAAATCAATAAATTTATGATTTTCTTCATGGCTATAGTATAAATCAGACTATAGTCCCAAACTCTTAAAAATGAAAGACTAGCTAGATTGGTTAGGGAAAACTATAACTGCCATCTAGGAAGAAGATCAATTTGATTTTATACTCTTTTCATATGGTTTGTTACCTTGTGAAAATAAAGGCATTGAATTATTGAAGTAAGAAATACATTACAAGAAACAAATACAAACAAGTAGCAACTTATTTCTGTTTATCCTATAAATATTTTAAGTCAGTTGCAACAAAATTTTCACAACTATGAGTCTTTGACTTGTTTCCATATTTCTACATTAAAGAATTACCTATGTTCTTCCTTTTTTATATCAATATTTCCATTTAATATCACTTTTCTCAGTAATGTAGTTCCACTTCAAGGAAGGCAATTATTTCTTAAACAGTTTTTATGTTACTTAGTATTTATCATTATGATTCTTGCATTATTCAATACATTTCAAATAACAATACATTTATTGCCCAAGCCACAGTATATGGGACACAAGACTGCAACAGTACAAAAAGCCGTAAGTCCATATTCAAGAAAACCAGAGTATGCCTTCACTATCAAAAGGGCATTGTACACAATAGCAATGAAGATTTCCTTCAGAAGTTCTAATGATATAACCTTTCTTGGAGTACAATTATAGCTCGAAATTATTGCATAAAAATTTATACTATTATTGCAAACACTTCTGATAATTCATTAAATATTGGCAGTAAGACATATATTAATGACACCCAGAGTAAAAGCAGTAATTCCTTTCCCATTAAGAATTTGCAACATGTTGCTGTGCTGGCCCCACCCACAGGACATGCTCAGACAGCAATTGAGACTGGGCATGGTAGCGCGTGCCTGTAATCCCAGCACTTGGGAGGCTGTAAATAGGAGAATCACTACCAGTCCAATCTAGTAGTGAGACCTAGAACACCCTGTAGACACTTCCCTAAAATACAGAAAAAAAAGAGATAGAGAAAATAAGTGAAACAAATGGTCGTCCATGACACTGTATCTTTAAGAAAAATGCAGTTCAAAAGAAGGAATTTTATTTTGCTTTGATACATATTTATGGAATTGATTATAAGAAATGCTAATAATTACTGAACTACATTAGAAATTTGATACATAGGGTATTCTACTATCATTCTAATTACATGACTGTAATTATGTGACTCTAAGTACATTACTGTAACTTTCATTTTATACTTTAGATAACTAATGATCATAATTGTATGGAAAGTTGGACAAAGCAGTTTATTTTTTAAGTGACTATGCTGAGAATTAGTGCACTATGTCTGACACTGACATTTCACAGTTAATTTCTTTGTCTTTATTTATTTAATACATTGAATAGTAGTTTAAATAAATACCCCTGAATAGATTTATTCTCCCTTCAATTATGAAAAGAGAAATAGCTTACACAAAGCTACCCATATATTCTGTTTCCCATATCTGCAGGTAAATAGCTCTATCTCAATCCATACTTGGAAAGAAGTCAACAATTAGAGGACACATAATCATTGACAGTTCCAATTCAAAATCAAAAAGAAGAGGTAAAAATATTTTATTATAATATTTTCAAAGCCAAATCCTCTTATCTGCTTTTTAAATATAGTTAGCAACATGATTTTTGGTGGAAAATAGTTGTATAATTTCATCATCCGCTACTTAATATAATAAGAGAATGCATTAGTGCTTTTAAATAGTCTTTTAAGTAACTTAGCTTTTGTTTTATTGCAAGGAAATTTTTAAATTATAAGAACGCTGTGAGTAGGTGAACTAAACAGATAACATGTTTATGTGCTTACGCAGTTAAAGAAATACGTGATTTGCAGAGTTCTGTGGTCTTCTTGTTTTCCAAACCTTTACTTTTATCTAGAAGTTTTATATTACAGAAGGAGTAATTATAATCTTAAGTTAATTTATCAAGAATAAAATTCATAATTACTAATAATTGTGATATTGCCTTTGTATTTTCTCAAAATAGAAATATCGCTCAACTGTCATTTCTTGTTCTATTTTTTATTAATTTTATTGAGAAAAAAACAGCAATGAGACAGTTTCAAAACCAATTAATAAGACAGTTTCAATAATTAATACTTTGCATATTGTTGTCTTTATAGTGGTTATTCATAGAACAAGATGCAGACATGATATCCTGTCCAAACATAATAGTACAAATCTTTCTTCTCTTCTCATTGAATTAAGAGAAAGTAGCTGTATATCTACCCTAACTATTTTGTATATACAGATACAAAATGGTCCTTCATTTGTATCCCCTTTATTTGTTTCGTTTTGTCAGAGATGGGTATTCCATTGCCATTTAAATATTGAAGGTGTGTGACTTCAGGAAAATAATCCAGTATAGTCCAGTAGTCCGTAATAGTAGTGGGTTATCTGCAGGACTAGCAAGGTCAGGAGTTGTTGACTTGAGCCTTTTACAGCTCAGCATATTAATATGGCTTTACTTTTACTACTTCATTTTTATACTTTTCTGCTGGATGATTAAGACGAAGATAAAGCAAGACCTGAATAACTTGTTCTATATTTTTGAAAAAGAAATAGTTCAGCTTTCAGATTGTCCAAAGAGACGTCTTTATGACTGAGGTGAATTTTCCATGCTGTGGTTGGGAAAGTTCCACACCTGGAGCCTGACCTCCACATCCTATTGCATGTGAAAAGCACGATTCATGTGCTGTGTTGAAATAAATTATGTGATACCTGATAAGAACAAAAGTTTGAGTCCTTTGAAGAAATGACAGCATAAAAAATGTAAGAATTCATAACGGCACCACAGCATTTCATTCAGATCATTGTACCTTGCCTCAGAAATTAACTTTCACTAAGAATAATTAAATTACAGTTTCAACAATCAGGATATCATGATTTACCATGTACTGTAATAGGGATAAAATTATTTGTTGTATTAACAGTTGGATAACAAAATAGACTCACAATAATAGAAAGTAATATAAAAATGGAAGTATTTAATTGTAACTTATGATCTTTAATATTTATTTATGTATACTGTAAATGACCCTTTATTGAACTTAGTAGTGACTAATCTGTGACAAAACTGAAATAGTAAAAATACTACAAAGTAAAATATGGATAAGCTGTAAGCTTAGAGCAATCTAGTTGGAATGATAATATTACAGAATAATAAATCACCACTAAAAACAAACACGCTGAAGAATTTAAAGTTACTGTTATAGTGTTTAATGAATATATTGCTTAGATAACTGAAGATTTATAATCTCTGTGTTTACATCACAATTTTTCAAACTTTATCACGTATGAAAAATGCTTGGAGAGCTTTTGGAAACACAGCTTCCTTGTTCTATGCTTTAAAAATTCTCAGTACAATGGATTTGAGACCAGGAGAACTGTTTACATTTCTCTAAGTTGCCACTGGCTTTACCAGTTTGAGGATAAAGCCTTGACTGATGCTATTTAGATCATTAGAGAATTTTCAAATATTCATTTTGTTTCACACTACATGTTTCAGTGGTGAATAAACATGGCTTATTTTTTTACCCTGTGGAAAATACTATTTTTTCTTGGTCTCCTACAGTTTTGGGTATTGATAGCATAATTTTCTCCCTTACAGTTAGGTTAACAATTATATTGGATGAATAGTATGTTAGCACTGTTTTTTTATTTTTTAATTTAAATTAGTTTCTGCACAAAGTCTGGTCATATGTTAAATGTCAAGGATTTGTCGGATAAATTTACACAATAAATTATTCATTTACATTTGGTGAATTTATGACTTACCCATACCTCATGTCTGTTGGAATCTCTTTTCAGTTCTCATGTTATTTGAAATAATAAACCCTCTCTATAAATTGTAATAAGAGATAAATTAAAACCTTGCTTACATTTTGTAAATTGATTATGGTAAAAGACACATGGTCATTAACCCACTTCAGAATATTCATCTTCACTTCAGACTTCACACTTAGCAAATCATCCCAGATAATCTGGCCTTTCTTGAACTTTTTTGTTTGTTTGTTTTTATTTAAACATTCGTTGCATTTTTTGATCAACTGGTGTATATGGGACACAGTACATCTCTGGCAACAGAAGACATCATTGATAAATATCTCCTAGTTCTTAATTGTTTCGAAAGTGATCGATTTTATTGAGCAAAGCAACTCATATTGTTATCCCTAATTAATCAGTAGAAACATTTAGCCTCCCTGAAGAAAAAGCACGGGAAGTTCCTGGGTTCAGCAAGCCTGACAGCCAGCAGGCAAGCAAGTATTGTCTTCCATGGGGAGCAACTGTTGGTACTTCTGATGTTTCTGTTGGATCTGATTTTGAGCAATTACTTCTCATCTTTTTTTTTTTTAATCTCACAGTTCAGTATTTAATTCATAGATACATAATTACCTTACCAAAAGGAATCATACTTTAATTTGATATACATCCAAATAATGCTACAAAATCAGATATTTGTATTAAAATATACTGGATTTGATTGTAATGGCATAACTTTATACTCTTGGCTTCAGTAGAAAAAAGAAACTGCTAAATTTGGAAGCAAGGTCTTGAATTTCATTTTGTTCTAATATTAAATGTCACTGTGAACCTAAGGGAGCTAATTAACTTCTTTTAGCTTTAATTTTCTTTTCTGTTTAATGTTGTAAGTAATATAATCTTCAGAGTTAGTGAATAAAATAAGAGTATTTCACATTAATGACACACAAATTCTAGATCTGATTAAAATAGTTGCCTTTGTGACATCTGGATGTTTTCAAATATCACTGTTTATTGAAATTTCAACTTAGGTATCTTGGTCTAGTTAATCATAATGAATTGTGACCATTATGAAGATGAAGTGGAATTTCACCCACCAATTGATTTAAGATAACAATACTTTAGATTTAGTTCATTTACGATGGTTATGGGGTTAAGATGGGGTTATGACTTCTACATCTGAGAAAGTATAAAGAGGACAGATTTGAATTAAAAAGAGAAACGTTAAGTCATTTGATTCAGATTTTGCCATATACAATGAAGATGCTTTTTTTAAGGTTTTGATATCTTGTAACTAGTTTTTATGAAAATAAAATATGTATATATATATGTATTAAGAAGCATATATTTACAATGAAATGGTACTTGTTCTACTAATTTACAATCTGTTTTGTTAATGTATTTATTATAATTATAATTATTATTGTTTTCTTGCAATTATTTCTTAAACTATTCATTGAACTGGAACGATTATTTCTCCTGAATAGAATTTAAGTCATATTTCATGTTAACTATTAATGCTCTTTTGAATAGTCAGCACATTGGACCACATGTGTACCTGTGTATTTTATGCTTCTGTAGTTATGAAAGTCTCTCTAATTTGTGCTTTATTGTGATGATTTTTTCTTATATATGCTATATGTATGAGACTAGTCAAAGGGCTAGTAATAACAACCATCTGTTGCTTTATGATATGTTTCCAACTAATATATAAATATTCTCATTTATTTATAAATCCTACATAAGACTAATAGACCATTAATTTTTAAATGAATATTTAACTATTGGTTACTACTATTCAACTAAACAACATAATAAATACATGTAATCATATAATGAATAAAATGTAACTTGTATGTTATGGTGGTCCTATAGGAATCTATTGATTAGTACAATTAATGTTGCTTATCATGATCATATCTGAACATTTTAGATTGAGAAACTACTCACCACCACATTCACACAAAGATGAAATTGTCGAAGGATTCATATTTAAATCTTTCCCAAATTTATGGAAATGTTTCCAATATTCAAGGAAAATTAATTTCTATTAGATTTTTCTGACAACTGAAGGTATGATGAAACTTTAATACAGGAGTTTAGACTCTCAGGCTGAAGAAAAATATGCATTTATAAAATACTTCATAAGAATGGTAAGGAAAATATTTATTTGCTTCAGAATATTGACAGGATTGTACGTTAAAAATCACGACGTTCACGTTAGTTTCTCTGTTCTTAAACTTCATTAAGACTTCCCTGCCCAATCCTTCAAAGATACCTTTATATCGCTCCAAATCATGATGCTAGACATTGTTTCCTCTTTTATTCCTTATGGACAGTTTTCACAAATATTGTTCTATTTTAGACTGAGCTTAATTAGAAATTTATTTGCCTTCCCACATTAATCTGAGTTCATTACAAAAAAGAGATGACCTTTATCTAAGAAAACATCTGAAATACAAACCATATTGCATGTTTGATATAATCTGATATGCTTAATTCACACTGATTGAAGTCTTTACACTTACGCAAAATTATGTCACTAAGTATCACTTAGCCTTTTTCTAATGCATTCTTTCTATACTGCAATTTTTATAGTTTTTATTTAGCTAATTTGAACAATGCTTAGTAACCAAATTTACTTAAATGCCTGCCCATTTTCTTTTATAATATTGAAAAACATCTTTGATACACATTGGTGAGAAAATAGTATTTTAAGTATTTTGATAGTACTAATAATGTATTCGCTTTCCCACCTTTAAATACAATGAAGCTTGGCACTTTGATGAGCATCGTGTAATAGTTCTTTCCTTCTTGTAACTTACTAAACCACTTCTAATTACTCTTAGATGTTCAGTGGAAGCGTGAGACCATCTACAAAGTACAGGAGAGAAAACAATGCTGCAGGCTGTCGTGTTTTCACTAACGAGAACAACACTGAATATGCACCAATTTATGACGCTAAGAGTCATTTCTCTTTGCTTACAGCTTCATTACACTAAATTGATTATGGCTTGAGATGTACTCTGCCCCACCTCCACGGGCGACTCCGAGAACTCAGAGGGGTGCGGGGCTTTCTCAAAGTGATGAGGCCGTGAGATCAAACCAAGAAAGAGATGATTTTATGCACTGCTTCTTCACATTATCTCCACTCGTATAACTTTTTCAATTAAATTTCAACAAAAATGTCACAAGTGAAGTGGTTTCAGATTCCTCATCTGCCGTTGGTAAGTCATTCAGTTGGTGGGCTACGGGAGCTACTTAGAAAATGTTGCTGAGCCAGCAACATCCAGGAAGCCAGCAGTCTGAAAATTTTCTGCGAACTAGATCATTTAATGTAAATTATCTTCTGCTCTGTTATAACCTTATTTTTAGTTATGTACTTTCTAAAGTTTCAATGGACTTCCTCTTTTTGGATTAGGCCCCATGTCACTTCTTATAAAATTCGTAATAAAATAGAAATTGTTGTGATCCAAAGGGCAAGTATGCTTTATGTCTGGTATAAAGAAGGCAGAGTCCATAAGCTCAGGGGGTTTCTTCTGTAATGCAACCTGGCTATATGTACCAATGCCACTTGGCCTCCTTTGCCCCGGCCTGGCGGAGCTAGAGCTAAGAAAATTGTTACATGAAAGGCTAATTCTTTGGCTATGTTGACTGTCACAAGGAATCAAATCCTTTGTCTCCAAACCCAGAGTCCGGTCTTCTACTGATGTCCTTGAGCCTGTGGCAGCCTTAAGTTTCTGTCGCAAATAGGATGGAATATGATTATCATCTAGTATGGAAAATCATGTTGTTTTGTAAGGAAAAGTATGTTGTGTTTGTGCAAGGAGATTATTTTGTATTAATAAAAATCTAAAATACAAACAAATGTACTTTTGTTAGGAATTCATTTTCATTGAAAATGCATATTTCAGACATCAGCACACAGGTTTGTGAAATTTCTTTTCATATGCTTGAGTAGATTAGAGCATTCATTTTTAAGGTTGTTATGATGATTCCTCCTAAGCAGGTGTCTCCTTCCAAGGACAGCAAACTGTATTTTGTAAGCTTCATAAAGCAAAAATGAAATGAATGCTTATTTGGTGCACAATCAAAACCCCTTTGTGTAATTTGGGGAAGCTACATTGAATAAATCATTCTCTGATTAAACTGAGAGTAGTGAAATTTGTTGAGAAAGACTTTACAAATATTTGTAAATATTTAATACATATACTGATCAACTCATGATTGGTTTACATTTCAATGATCAATTTATAAACTCCAAAAATTATGTTGCAGACACGTACTAGAAGTCACAAAAAAAAGAAAAAAAATCATAATTTGTTTAACCTACTGGACATCTTAGTAATGTAAACTACCTTAAACATTTTTAGAACCCAACATTAGGCTATTGATGTGTAAAAACATCTAATGAAAAGAAGTGTTGCAATAGATTGTCAACTATTTCTTATAACTTACTGAATACACACTGAAACCAAATAAGAGGTCCATTTTATAGATGTTCATTATGAACATAAACAGGAAGAGACAGATAGATGTATTGTAGACACGAATGGATACTAAAGCATGAAGCGGGTACCGTACGTTGGCAATGCTGCTACCTCCTTGTATCTCATGAGTTTACCACCTCATGTTGCTAGACTTGGGACAGGTCAAAGTTTGAAATTCACTTTCTGCTGAGTAGGTGCCATTACCATATCATGTCAAATTGCAAAATTTTAAGTTGAATTATTTTAGGTCTATGCCTCTGTACAGCACGTTCCGCAACAATACACATGTTCAATTTAAGGTGGACTATATGTTGGGTCACCTAAATTCTGTAAGACATGGGGCTAGGTACAAAGAAATTGTAAAGATTGGGAGATCGTCAACACAGATTCAGAAACATTGTCGCACTGGGAAAGGGACTAAACCATTGTACCTGGGAGTTTAGTAGGATAACCTATCGCATGATTATAAATTTCAGTAGTCCCACATCCATTAACCAGGTTTCAGATTTATTTTTTGTAAAAATGCATCACAACAGACATGTTTAAAGAATGAAGTATGATTTGAAAGTTTCAATATGGGAAAGATAATGCCAGTAATAAAAAAAATGTACTGTAGTGTTTTCTATATTTCTGTAGTAACTTTCAGCAGTTTGACCCTGAAAACTTTGGGGAAGAGTTAGATACCATTTGGGGGGTGGAGAGGGTTCAGCAAAACCTTTCTTATTCTCTCTATTGTGACTTTCTGGGGTATTGATGCCTGACCAGTAGGAACCCAAAGAGTACTTGCCCAATCATAAAATAGATAAAAAGTTGGCAAACAAATACTAGGAATTTAAAAATTTATAATGAGAAAGATCTATGTGAAAAAGCTTGAGAAACACACAGTATTTTATTAAGTTCTAAATTACAAATAGATATCATAAGAGCCAGCCAGGTAGCTCAGCGGATTAAAGCACCTGCTTAGACAGACGCAAGGACTAGGATTCAATGCCCCTCGAGTGCCATGCTGGCCTTGCCCCTGGGGCCTACTGAGATGGCAATGGAAACTGGGTTTGGTAGTACGTGCCTGTTATCCCAGCACTGGGAAGGCTGAAAACAGGAGAATTACTAGAAGTCTGGTCTGTGTATAGAAACCCTGTAGACTCTGTACTAGATACATTAAACAAACAAATAAATGTTATAACTTAAATCTTATAAGTGCAAATCTTATGAAAATGGAGGATTTTACCTTATCATACATTTTTAAAAATTATTTTTATCAACTGATATCAGATAGGATCAATAATTTGGAAGTAATAGGTTTTTTTGTACTAAATCAATAGTCTAAAAATGAACTAATTCTGTCTGTAAAACAATGAAAAATAAATGCACTTTTAACGTGGAAGACTTTGAATGTCACCACACATAAGATTTGCTATCTATTAATGGTCAGGGAGGGAGAATTTTTCAAAGCACAAAGCAAATTAAATGATGTGCCTGTTTCTGAGAAAATAATATGATATGTAGAATGGGTGGGTCCACTTACAGTCTTATTTAAGTAAATTAGAAAATATCTGCAAGGGGCTAGTGAGATGGCTCAGTGGTCTAAAGCACCTACTTGGAACAAGCTTGGCAAAGCACAGGGACCGCGGTTCAATCCCCCAGCACCACATGCCAGCCAGCCCCGCCCCCTGGTGGGCTGAGCTGGCCACACACACACACACACACACACACACACCCACACAAATAAATAAAATTAAAAAAAAAAAGAAAATATCTGCAAGGCAAAGCCTAGTGTAGAGCTGATGGCTACTCGTTTTTCCACAAGGAAACAGAGGGTGTATATTCCAGTGCCTTTCACTCTTATTTCTTCTCCTGTTCTTACTCTTTGTTCTTTGATATGTCTTGACTCTACGTTTTTTCTAAGGTGTTCCAATATCCTCTTTATCGTCTCACTTTTCTTGCACTCCTTCCCACTATCCTTGATTCCTTGACAACAGGACAAATGACCATGTAAGACATTCTTTGACTTGTACTGAGAAAGGAGGTCTCCTTAGATTGTGTTGTTGTTGTTTCTCTGTAGTCAGAGGATGCCCTCAAGGGAACAAGTGAGAGAGCACAGAAATGAAATGATCGAAAAACAGAGAAATGCTGTCCTGTATAATCCTGTAAATCTATAAAGCAGCTCAGGGGACTCTAAGATATAAAACTTGTGGAAATTTTAAAAGTAGATTTTAGTGAAGAGAAAGAGATTTAGAATGAAAGCTGGGGAAGATACATTGAGGTGTATGCAATGTTCTACTTAGGAAACAATCTCAGCTTCAAAAATTGTTCCAAAAAATATATCAGAATAACATATGGGATAGCTCAGATAATCTCCCAAAGACTGACAAAGAAAACCATGAAAATAAATGAACTCTTCAAAAGGAAAACACACAAGATATAGAGAAGGCCAATGACAGGCATGTAGTACAAAAGAAAAAAGGTCAAAATATCTCTAACTTTCACATATAGGCCAAGCACAAATTTAATTTTCATATAAATTGTATATACTTCCCAGTGGCCCTCAGAAATCGAAATGCATTAAGCAACTTCATAGAGCCTTGCTGGGAGCAGGCCCCACCTAGGGTTTGTACAATTATGTCAAAACAGAGTGGTTCTCTGTGGTGTATTTTCTGTGACCTAGCACTTCACTTTGTCATTCAACTAGAGCTCATGCATGAATTCACTGAGACACTTGACTTTGAATGACTTTTAATTAAATAAATTATCTTCTTTACCTTGGGATCAAAGCAACTACCATTAGCACTAATGTGTTTTGAATTATTATGTGACAGTGTTGGAAAGCTAAAATCATGCCTCAATACATAAGCAATAGTCTGCTGTTACTCACACTTGCTAAACTATATATCTTAAACATAAATGTCACTAGCTCACCCTTTCTGTGCATCAGAACCTCAACTTCGACTCCAACACACTTGATTAGTTTTTAAAGCATCATTTTTATCTCTCCTTTCCAATCAATATCTTCCCATTGAATAATCTCTAGTTCATAGTTCCCTCTGATTTCAAAGCATTTTCCATGTTCTGTACTTTCTACCTTCATAATATAATTTTTCTTTCTTCTATTGAGACTGAAATGTCACCCCCTCACAAATTCACCATGCCTACTTCTGTCTCCTCAAATGTAGAAACATAAGTTACTTGGCTGTGAATTCCTAAGAGTCCCACCTTTGTGTTTATGAATCTTAGTATGTTTCAAACCTTACAGAAATCATATCTCAAATACTCAGTAGTCATTTGTGCTGGTTTTTTTTTTTTTTTTTTTTTTTTTCTACTGGGAATGAATCTCATGACCTTGTGCTTGCCAGGCGGGTGCTGTAATGCTGAGCTATATCTCTGTCCTCAATAGTCATTTATAACATCACATTAAATATAATACAGTTACTTTTCTCTGTCTTTGAATATTGATTATGGCCTAACAAAGGCCAAACCAAACAACAAATAGGTACACAATGTGTTATTATTATAACACTTATTATTATGAAACATATTATGGACATGCTCATTTCTCATGTTTAAATAGATGTGGTATCCATAAATAATGATGAAAATTTACATTTTTCAATTTTTATTTAGCACCAGAGACATCATTCTTCACTAACAACTCAGTTGCTGTGGAAAACTTAAATGTAAGTTAAAAGGAAAAAATAAGAATAAAATGTTGTTTAATAAAAGAATTTTCTCCTTAGGAATTCTCAGATAAGCAGAATTGTATTCATATAAGAGCAAGACATCATTAATTCCAATTTATTTATATTTTCATATAATAAGATCACAAACTGTTAGATGAAGAATTTTGCTTAGCCAAATCACCAGGATGAGAGTAACAGTAGCTAAAATCCATATCACTGTTGGGTTGAAAACAAATTTGTCTACTGGAACTCTCAAATATTCACGATTTTCAAAGTGTAAACAAAATGTGCAGGACACTCTTAAGGTAACTGAAGCTATTGTGAGAAAGTATTCAGAGAATTTAACGTTTCATTTCAATTTTGGATTGAGAGCAGCTGAATATTTATCCAGTGCATTTTCAATTGCATTTGGAGTGAAATCCATTTGGGTTAGTTGTCAGAATTTTGCTTACTGATTCACAAATGTTAGTTTTATTCCAAAACTAAGCAGATACTTCCATGAAAGAGCTAGTCATATTTTTCTAACACTAAAGATTTGAGTATTCTTCTTTTAAGTAATTCATTCTAATTTAAAGAATAAATTAAAATTGACTGCTTGTACTGCTGCTATTTGTCAGATTCAAGATAGGTAGTATAAATAATTGTTAACGTGCTAAATAAAGACATAGTAGTTTGACTTCTGTGTCAATGGACATGATATTGTGGTTGAACAATGCTGAAACAAAGTACTACTGTATATCAAATATTTTATGCAAAACAAAAACAATATTTAAATTTGATTTAAAATATGTGACTGCTATATATATTCACTAGATTGCTAATTAATATCATAAAACAATCTGCTGGTATTTGTCCTTTGTATATTATTTTGAATTTCTTATTTCAAATTCCAAATTGCTTCTGTAAATAATTTTGTATTTTTCTTTAGTCAGATACAAATGGATTGGAAATACAAATATAGAGAAAGCATATCATGTAACTAAAAACATGAGAAAACATATAAGAGAAATAAATGTAACATTGCTTTTCCTCAAAGAATTTGAAATTAAAATAAATCTACACAGTAAATGTTGGTAACATTTTTGTGTGTCTCAAGATGTTCATGTCTAAGTGAGTTATTTTAATATTAAATGAATGACCTTTTTCTTAAAGATGACATAAGACATGCAAGTACACATGCATATGTTTAAACTATGATTTTGAAACATATGCAGTATGATCAGAACCCTGTCTTATGGGGAAAAATAGTAAGAAAAATTAGCATGCTAATTTCTCTTCACATCCTTTTCTTTTTTCCATTACTATCATTTATCTGTTTCTCACGTATCTGCACTTGAAATTCTGCCTGCATTGGATATTTAAAAATGGAAGTTGAACATGCAATTCTAATTCAGCTGCCTCATTAGAACTACCAGGAGAACACACCCACTTTTCTTTCAGTCTTGCGCTGGCCTGTCTGCTGTCTCAATGCTTGAAGTATGGCCAGGCATAATATTTTTCAGTTATATAGTGAATTTTTATTGCTGCTGTGACAAACTACCTTGAATATAGTGGCATTAATGAGTACATACTTGTGATACTGTTGTTCTAAAAGTCAGACACTCGTCAAGGGTGTTACAAAGCAAGAAATGAAGGCACACAGGCAGGACTGCCTTCCTTTCCATTCCCTGTTCGTTTTGGTATGGAGAGAATTCCACTTCAAGCAAATGCACTCGGGCTTCCTGTTTCCTTGTTGCTTGTGAATATGAGGTCACCATTTGGTCCTGTTGCTTTGTCTCTGTTCTTCGCACATAGCTCTCTGCATCTCAGAAACAATAACAAGACATTTTTTTCCTGCTGTCCTCTCTCCGAATCAGCCCTGTTGTCTTACTCTGCCACTCATTAGAACTCATGCAATAGAATCTAGCCCATCTGGGTAATTCGGGATAATAACCCTAACTTAGTGGCCTTACCGTAAGCCCATCTACAAAGTCCTTTTTGATTTTCAAACACTGTACACACAGCTTATCAGGATTAGTGAATGGGTGCGTTTTTGTGGCTGTTACTCTGCCTTAAGATTGTATGTTTAATTTTGAAATTATTTCTCTGAAGTTTTATGCTATTGGATATTGCTGTAGAGATTTTTGAAAATAGCCTGAACTTTCACCCTTGATTTATTCTTTCAATATGTATACATAAAGAAGCCTTCCTTTATAACTGAATTTTCGTAAATCTAAAATTATAGCCATTTCTGACCTCCTTTATGTAGAATTCTGTGTTGTGGCCTGTTAATTATTTATTAAACATTTAAACATTGCACAAATTTTTCCAATATTTCAAAAGATATTACATATTTGCCTTTGTTTTGGCTAATTTATTGCTTTTTCATTTCAGAACATTATTTTTATTTTGTATTACCGTCCTTTTATTGCTTCACAAAATCTTCTTCTTGCAGTTTTGGGATGATATCCCAAATTTTGGGCATTCCCTACTGCTTTTAAATTTATTCTGATTATCAAAATTATTTCTTCTGTTACATTACTTGTATTTCCAGCTTAACAAATTTACATGGAATTTATTTATTCTTTCCTTTTTCTGCTGCTATTTTGGTCATCAATGTTGACCATTAAAAGATTCCTGATGTTGGGACTTATATTTTGGAATAAGTAATATGTATGTAGTACATGAAAAGGTATCTGAAGACATTTGCTGTTTTATGATGCTTGGCACCATTCTGGAAATGAAGCATGCGTGTGCCGAGTTGTTGCATTTGCTTGTAGACTTGCCTTCACCTTCTAAACATCGGAAATATTAATTGACATCCACGTGTTATACATCTCCAGTGCTTTCTTTGAGCATGGGACTAATGAGAGGTACTTGTCCTCCTAATGACTGGAACATTGTGAGGATCCAAGAAATATTTGCTGAGTAAATCATAGAATATAAATAAGAATGTCAAAGTAATTTAAGGAGATGCAAGCTTCTCATGTTCTTGACTCTGCTTTAAAGTATCAGTAATTGCTACCTTTTTCACTGTGGAAGACTGAGTATGGGTCTTTTCCTGAAAAAGCATTCAGCTCACTACTAGAAATGATTTCTTATTCAGTAAAAATAAATCTAACAGAAAAGGAGGTTATTTTATGCATTATTCTTCTACTATTGGGTCATTAGATAAGTCTCTTGTGTCTCATGAAAGCAGTTGAGGAATAGTCTATCATTCTCTCTGGATGCCACATTTGCCTAATGTGACCCTCAGTCCTGCAGTATTTTTTTCAATGAATGTAGTTGGTGCTTACAAAGGCTTTGACTTGTGTTGAGGTTTTGAAGCAAAAAATATTTGAACCACGAACCCTCCAACCTACTCCACTTCCTGGTATAATGAATTCTTCGATATTTTGAAAAACTTAATTTCATTGAGATTTTATTATTTTTATCTGGTTCCATGGTGTACTGTGCAAAGTCTATTAAATGCAATTTACTGAGGTAATTTGCATACATGCACAGTCATAAAAGTATATTAGTGTATTTCTGGCCAAAACTTGAAACGTTATTTCCTGACAGTGAATATTATGATAAATGTGTCCATTTAAACTTCAGTGTATATAAAAAAAATACTGCCACAAAGGACATAAATGGGTTTCAAATGAAGATGCCTTTGCCTTTATCCAGTAACCTTTCAAGTCAAACATAAACAATTCCTACACTTTAATAATTTGTTTAGGATGCAAGAACTCTACCAGGCAAAACATGTCTGTTCTGAGCAGCTTATATGCTTAAAAGAAGTCTACAAATTTGTAGAAATCCACTAGGCTAGAAATTGGTCGTGTTTTTTTTTTTTTTAATTCTTATTGGTCATATCCTAAAGTGTTACGTTTTGCATCATTTTGTAAATCTAAATTTAAAATTTCTCTCTTGCCTTTACATTTATCTCCGGGCACATGTTCTAGTAATCCTATCATTGTCATTGTCAGCATGAGCCTTTTGTTCAATATTCTCCCATTCAGTCTAATAGTGATTTTCCCTTGTAAAAGACTAGAAGTTCTTTCTTTATTTTAATAATCTAATTTTCCATAAAAATTGTTTTATTCAAATGAATGGCTTAGGTCTTTCTCATTTTTGTCTGATTTCAAAGCCAGAACTCAATCTGCCAGGCACAGTGTTATTCAGATTTCTTCTGTTTTATTTTATCTATGAAATAATTTAACTTCAGGATAACTTCACAATATGCCCCTCAACTTTACTACTGTGGGAACCTCTTGAAAATGAAATGAAACAGACAAATTTTGAAGAAACTAGAAAGTCGTGCTGTCTGTACAGTCCTTAATCTTCTGGCATTATCTATAGTCCTGCATTAATGAGAATCTGTCCTGTGGTTCTCCTGTGCATTGAACACAACACTGGAAAGCAGAGCGCCATGGATTGGCAAGGATTTCCCAATTTATACCAACTACCTATATATGCATGTTTAGAATTTTAGAAGCAGGCAATTTCTGGGGAGCCAAGCTGTAAATTTTTAGGTATCTTATCAGCAAAATTTCAGGAACCTGTATTTTAAATTACAATTCCTCAAGTTTTAAAAAGCAATTGAACAAAATAAAATGAAATTATGGGCCAGCCAAATAAATCAGCGGATTAAAATACCTGCAAGCAGGAGCAGGGACTGGGAGTGCTGACTCCACTCCTGGGGCACGCTGAGATGGCAATTGAGACTGGGCCTGGCAGCTTGGGCCTGTAATCCCAGCACTCAGGATGCTGTAAACAGGAAAATCACTATGAGTCTGATCTAGTAGTGAGACCCTGAACATCCTGTAAACTCTTCCCTAAAATAATACAAAAATAAAGAAAGAGAAAGAAAGAAGAAAAAGAAAGAAAGAAAGAAAGAAACAAAGAAAGAAACAAAGAAATTATAAAGATTGGCAAGATAGCTCAATGGATTAAACAATTTCTTAGGCAATCGTAGGACTGGGGTGTGATTCCAGGTCCGCCATGCTGTGCCGGCCCTGACACCAGGACATGCTGAGCTGGTGACCTGTTCCAGCTGTGGTGGTGCATGCCTATAATACCAGCAGTGGGGAGGCTGAAAACAGGAGGATCATTATGAGTCCAAGCTGTGTAGTGAGAGCCTATACCAAAAACATAAATGAAAAATAAATAAATAAATAAATAAATAAATGAAATTGTATTTAGAATCTGAACTTTCATTCATCTGAACTTTAGGGCTGGCCAGAAAGCTCAGCAGATTAAAATATTTGCTTAGGCAGATGCAGGGACCAGAGTTCAATCTCCCTGTGTGCTATGCTGGTCTCAACACCGGGACTCAATGAGACTGTAACTGAGACTGGGTGTGTTGGCATGCACCTGTAATCCCAGCAATTGGGAGGTTGAAAACAGGAAGATCACTATGAGTCCAATCTGTGTAGTGAGACCCTATAGACCCTGTACTAAATAGATTAAAAAATATTGTGTCTTTAGTTATGTCTACTCTATTGTAGAACTAGAGAATTCAATTCCTTGAACTTATGAATTATTAATTGTCACTTCTTCTTTGGTGTCAAGATCTTATGGACACAGCATAATTCTCTGCTTCAAATACATTGTAGCTACTCAACAGCTACTCAATATATGTCTAACCTTCATTGCTTTCTAAGAAGAGAAACGATTGGAAGGAAAAGTTAACAGGGTGCTTATATGACCCTCAAGTACACAAAAACAGTAGTAATGAAGGAGGAATAATTATAATTGCTACTCACTGCATCATGACACACTCACATGCTCCTAGGTATTGCTTTGTGGTGGAAATGCTGGAGAGTTTCCTCATACTCTGATCTCCATCACTGCGCTCCACTTTGGCTTAACCGAGAGTATTGGAATATATAGTATACATACACAGGAGTTGTTCAAATGCATTTGACTTAGGAACAGAGAAGGACATCATTTCTTAAAATGAGATTGGCCATGCTGTACTATGTATGCTAAAGCAGAATTTTCGGTGGATGCATTATTTCAATTGTCATATACACAAACATTCAAATATCCTCATCTTGTAATTTTTTTTTCAGGGACAGAAAAAAGCACAAAAATTTAGTTTGAAAATTCTACTTAAAACCTTAACTGGAAAGTGAAAACATGACTTATAGAAATACATTCTTGATAGAAACTCTCCTTTGTCCCAAACACAGGGCAACTCATAGCAATTTTCTCTATTCTGTAAGACTGAAGTTTTTTTTCCATAATTTTATTGAGAGACAAATAGCAATGAGACAGTTTCAAATCAAATTAGCAGGACAGTTTCATTAATTAACACATTGAATACTGTCTTCCTAGTGGTTATTCACTGTACAAGATGCAGACATGATATCCTATTTACAAACACTATTACAAAAAATCCCTGTATTCCTTAAGAGAACGTAACTATATATCTACCCTAACCATTTTGAATACACAGATACAAAATGGACATTCATTTATATATCCCCTTTTTTGTTTAGTTTCATCATTTGAAAATTATAGGTGTGTTAACTCAGCAAAAATATTCTAAAAGAGTCCAGTAATCCATAATAGTATTGGGTCTTCTGCTTGACTGGCAATATCAGAAATTGTTCACCTGAGCCACCTACAATTCAACAAAACAACATGGCTTTACTTCTTATATTTTGTTTTTATACTTTTCTGCTGGATGGTTAAGATCAAGATAAAGCAAGACCTATGCAACAAGAGTTGTAGCTTTGGGATCTGATAAGGTCAGTGAAATCCCCTCAGGATTTATCCTGAGATCCTGTACCTCAGATTATAGATCCTTTGTCAGTGTCAGCCATGTGGACGAGTCCCGGCCATTGCTTGGCCAATGTGCTCCCCGTGAAAGACTGAGAGAGTGTTTTCTCTCTGTGTGACTCTCCTTAGGCACACTCTACATCATTGATCACTTTCCTCTTTGGCCCAATAATCTCCTTGATAAGAATATTTGGGACACTACTGAGTTACATGACATTACAGTACAAGATCTCGCATGTCCTGAGTCTTAACTGACCTTGGAAGGCTAGGATCAAAATGTTGGCTCTCCTTGCGGCCCTCATTTTTCTCCAATTTTGGATTCAAACTTAGGTTGTTAACCCTCCAGAAGAGAAGCTTATTGTTATTACCATACAACCTAGGTTGTTAAGCTTAACCTCACTATCTGTCTGAATATCAATCATCTTAGGCATAACGTGGAACAGGTATTTTTCCTCAAGTATTGATGTGTCAAACTTTAAGTCCCTACAGAATATGATGAAAAACATTTAAAAATTAGAATATATTTTCAAAATAGGCATAAAGAATTACATAATTCTTATGTTTACTCATAAGTCCAGAAATTTAACCATACACAACCTTGTAGCAGGACAGTCCCACACCATTCCTTTTCCTGTCTCCTGCCTAATTCACCAACCGTTTCTTTTGGAACAACCATCTATCAGAGAGACAGCACAGCAGCAACTGGCATGTCATGACAAGCAGCCCATATTCACAAGACTAGAATGTCAGACACTCCAAGCATGAACCTACTATTACAAATTGCCATCTTCAGTGCAGTTACTTAGTTCACAGGTGTCTCTATATATAGTTAGTCAGGGTGAGAATCATTCCAATTAACTGCAAGATTCAAAAATCTTCTGAAGATTCTCAGGATTATTGCCTTGCTCATCTTCTACATATAACTGTATGGCTTGCCCCTGTCGTGTTTTCTAGCTATTCTCCTTGCTCCACTTTCATTGTCTAGTCCTCAAGTTCTTACTTTCCTTTTAGTTGTATTATACCTTTTTATTTGTATTTCTTCTTTTGAGTTCTTATACTAGGGAAACTATATGATATTTACACATGTGTGTTTGGTTTATTTCACTTATGAGTATATCTTCAAGTGGCATCCACTTAAATATTAAGGCTTGCAGTTTATCATTCTTTGTAACTGAGTAATACTCCATTGCATAAAAATACCACATCTTTTTCATCCATTCCTCAGGTGATAGGCATCTTGGTTGTTTCCAAGATTTGGCTATCACAAATTGTGCTGCTATAAATATAGGCACACATATATCCCTATGATATGATGTTTTCAGATCCTCTGGGAAAATTTCCAGTAGAGGAATAGCTGGAATAAATGGGATTTCCATTCCAAGTTTTCTAAGGAGTCTCAACACTGACTTCCATAATGGTTGCACCAATCCACATTCCCACCATCAGTAGAGAGGTGTTCCTTTTCCCCCACAGTCTCTCTAACATTTGTTGTTGGTTAATTTCTTTATGATAGTCATTGTTTCTGGCGTGAGATGATATCTGAATGTTGTTTTAATTTGCATTTCACGGATGACTAGTGATGTGGAGCATTTTTTCATATATTTATTTGCTTCTTTAATTTCATCCTCTGACAAGTGTGTGTGTTCAACTCAGATGCCCATTTCTGGACTGGGTGTTTAAATTTTGGGGTCCTAGTGTTTTTTAGTTCTTTATAAATTCTAGAGAGCACACCTTTGTCTGGGTAGTTACTTGTCATGATTTTTTCCAAATTTGTGGGTTGTGTTTTCACTTTGTTGGTAATTTCTTTTGACGTGCTGAAACTTCTGAATAAGAGCAGGTCCTAGTTGTTAATTCTTTCAAGTGTTTCCTGTGGGATTTGATTTTTGTTCATGAACCTTTGTCAACCCCTATGTCTTCAAGAGTTTCTCCTACTTTTTCTTCCAGGAGACTTAGTGTCTCTGTTTTAATGTTGATATCCTTAATCCATTTTGACTTGAGTTTAGTGCATGGTAATAGACCTGGATGTAGTTTTAGTTTTTAGCATGTAGAGGGCCAGTTTCTCCAGCACCATTTGTTAAAGAGGCTATCTTTCTTCCAGTCAGTATGTTTGGCCCCTTTGTCAAAATAAGGTGGCTGACTGTGTTCCTAGGGGCTTCAGCATCTTCTAATCTATTCCACTGATCCTCAGATCTATTTTGTTGCCAGTACCATGCAGATTTTATCACAGTAGCCTTGTATTATAATTTCAAGTCAAGAATTGTAATGCCTCCTGCCTTGTCTTTATTGCCCATGATTGCCTTTGCTATTCTAGGTCTTTTCTGGTTCCAAATAAATTTTAGGAACCATTTCTCTAGGTCTGTGAGGTATGTTGGTGGTAGTTTGATAGGGATTGCATTAAATGTGTACAACAATTTTTGGAGTATTGCCATCTTCACAATTCTGTTTCATCCTATCCAGGAGCATGGAATATCTCTCCCTTTTCTGAAATCCTCTACAATCTCTTTTTTCAGAGTACTGTAATTTTCCTTGAAAAGATCTTTGACTTCTTTAGTTAGATTAATTCTAATGTATTTCATTTTTCTCAGTGCTATTACAAAATGTATTATTTCTATAATTTGTTTTTTAATTAGGACATCATATTAATAATATCATAATTATTTCACATATTCTTGTCAAGACTTCAATGACTATTTTATTAACTATTCATAGTATTTTTTTGACCAAATGAAAAAGAGTAAGCATTTCAAAAGCAAATTTGTACATATATTTCATAATCGTGTCAAAGTGGTTCACGAAAGGACTTGAAATGTAGTCGTGTATCACTCACTAGAAGCACGTCAGCATGAGATCCTTAAAAAATCTGTTGTGGCCCAGAAGGTCAAAAAGGAGTGAAGATAACTTTACAGAAGATTTGAAATATTAATTTAGTCCTGTTTACAAGTATCATTAAACCTCTTTATGTTGATCATTACAAAATGAAAGAAACACTTCTTTTTAATGGTATAGAATTTCACTAAACAAAAATGATAGGATTTCCACAGTGATTATTATATTGCATATTGTTGCTTTCAATGTATTTGTTCAGACTACTAGATATCAGAGTGCAAAATTGGTTAAAACATTGGTCAAAAATTGAAAAGAAAAATATTTCAAGCATTAGCTGTTCCTTTCAATGGATCGGTAGGAATCAGCAGTATAGTTGTCCAAGCTGTCCTGTGTATATACATATGTATGTTTTTCGTTTCCTTCTTTCTTTCTTTTCTCCCTTCCCCCAACCCACTTGTCCCTTTGAGTAGTTTATTTACCTGTCACAGTATATATTCTAACTTTTGCATATTAGTATGGCCTCTAGTTGCATACATTTACCTACAAAATGTAGTGTGGAACTTATCTTTTTTTATAGATGAGTAATACTCCATTGTGTAAAAATTCCACATCAATTTTATCCATTCCTCAGGAGATGAGCACTTGGGTTGTTTCCAAGATTTATCTATGACAAATTGTGCTGCTATAAAAAACGGTGTGTGTAAATTGCGGTGGTATGATGTTTTCAGTTAATCTATAAAAATATCCAGGAGGAGAATAGTCTAGTTGAATGCGACCTCTAATCCTGGTTTTGAGAAATCTGTACACTGATTTCCATAGTAGTTGTATCAGTCTACACTCCCACCAAAAGTGGAAAGGGTTCCCTTTCCCCACAGCTTGTCCAGTATTAGTTCATTTCTCTATGACAGCCATTATTTCTGGGGTGAGATGGACTCAGTGTTGCTTTAAATTGCATTTGTCAAATCACCAATGATGTTTAACATTTTTTCATATATTCATTTGCCATTTGTATTTCTTCATCTGAGAAGTATGAATATACCTCAGATGCCCATTTTTGGTGGTCTGAATTTTAAAATTCTTTAGGTGTTCTAGATAGAAGTCCTTTGTTTAAAGGACAGTTGATTGACTTTTTCTTTCCAATGTGTGTGTTTACTTTTTATACTGCTGGTTATTTCTCTTGATGTGCAAAACCTTTTCAATATTATGAGATCCCAGGGGCTGATCCTTTGAAGTATTTCCTATGCAGTTTGGTTTTAGTTCATGAAATCTCTGCCTCCTCCTATATCTTCAAGATTTCTATTTATTTTTTTCTCTCAGTAGATTTAGCTTTTCAGTTGTACTATTTAAATCTTTTTTAAAATTAATTAATTTATTTTTTTCAGGACCAAGGATTGAACTCAGGCCCTTGTGCTTGCCAGGGAAGCGCTTATTCCACTGAGCCATCTCCCCAGCCTCTATTTAAATCTTTGATCCATTTTTACTTTAGTTTAGTGCAGATAGATAAGGGTCCAATTTTAATCTTCAGCATGTGGAAAGCTAGTTTTTCCAGGACCATTCATTAAAGTGGCTATCTTTCTTCCAGTGAATATGTTTGCTCTATTTATCAAAGATAAGGTGGCTGAGTGTGTTTGGGGTTGTGTCTGCATCTTCTAATCTGTTCCATTGATCCTCTGGTCTTTTTTGTTTTTGCCAGTACCATGCTAAAGTCATGATAATGATCATGTTTGCAAGAATAAAAAGATAAGCCATTATATTATCTAGCCTATTCATTTCATTACTTACTTCCATATTTAAAATTAATGTACAATTTTTTTTAAAGTCACAAGAAGTGGCCAAATTTTCAAACACTCATGATTAGTTTTGGATGAAAATATAAATATTGAATTTTTGCAAGTGGTATTCATTGGTGGAATGTGAGGTTATTTCATGTGTTTCTAGTTTAGGGATGATTTGTGCTTCATGGTTTGCTGCTTTAAAGTCATGTACCATTTTTGTTACATGATAAACTTTTCTTCCACTTTTTAGTGTTTAGCAAAATATACAAACACTAGGAATTCAAAGACCTTTGTTCACACTTATTCCACCCTTCCAACAACTAGTATATTAACAATTTGTTTCACATTTTAGAGTTGTACAAAAATGAGGAAAATGACAGCAAAACTTTACAAAGTTTACCAGGAGATTAAATGAGAGTCTGGAAAAAACTTTTACTGAAAATATATCACTAAGCAAGTGAGAAATAAATGAGCTTATAAATTTTTGCTGCTTGCCCCCCCCCTTGATTAATGTTTTAAAGTAAAAGTCTAAATGGGTTGAATTTGTAAGGTAAAATACAGAATTAATACTTACATTAAAACTGAAATATTTTATTTTTCATCCTTAAAACTGAATACATTGTTGAGCGCAAAGAAGTGAACTCAAAAATTTTGTTTTGAATGAATCATTAAATTAACAAATATATAAGCAACTTTCATAACATCATGTTACCTCAAGTTCTAGAATGTTAAAATCATAGTAAGTGACTAATCTATATGGAAAATAGTGATTATTTTTTGAGACAGAGTCTCACTGTAAAGTTCATGCTGACTTTGAACTGAATGTGTAGGTCAGGCTGGTCTTCAATTTGGGGTACTCACTGCCTCAGCCTCTCAAAAGTGTGGACCCACAACCAGCTGATCAATAATTATAAATATACTGTATACATTTATGACATGCTAAACTTCACAAACATAATATGGCACTATTTTTAATTTATTTATTTATTTTTAAATAATTTTATGGAGAAACAAATATCAATGAGATGGTTTCACAACCAGTTACTGGCATATTTACAATAATTAATACATTGTATATTGTTGTCTTAGTGGTTTTTCATTGTACAAGATGCAGACATGATATCATGTCTCAAACACTATTAGAACAAACATCTCTATTCATTGAATTAAGAGAGTGGAGCTGTATATCTAGCCTAAGTATTTTGAGTATACAGATACAAAAGGGTCATTCATTTCTATCCCACATTTTTGGTTACTTTTGTCAGAGTAGGGCATTCCATTGTCATTTAAATATTGTAGGTGCTTGAAGTCAGCAGAATCTCCCAATACAGTCCAGTAGTCCATAACAGTAGTGGGTGTTCCGTAAGACTGGCAATGCCCAAAGTTTTTGACTTAAGCTTTTTACAGCTCAGAATAGTAATGTGGCTTTACTTTTTATACTTCGTTTTCATACTTTTCTGCTGGATGGTTAAGAGCAAGATAAAGCAACACCTATATAGCAAGAAATGTAAATTTGTATCTGAGAAGGTTAGTTAAATCCCCTCAGGATTTATCCTGAAATCCTGTACCACCATTTGTAGATCCTTTGTCAGTGTCAGCCATGTGGATGAGTCACTGCCATTGCTTGAGCAGTTTACTCTCTGTGAAAGCCTGAGGGAATGTTTTCTCTCCAAGTGACTCTCCTTAGGCACACTCTACATCATTGTTCATTTTCCTCTGTGATCCCATAATCTCCTTGATCAGAAAATTTGGGACATACTAAATTTTAATTCCATAATATCATTTAAATAACACTACAGTGACATTCTGTAAAACCTTACATAAATTATAATTAGCTGTTATTAAATATAAGAATGTATTTGATAAAAATATGCAGTTTGTAACTTCGAAAAATGCATGTCATAATCTATGATTTATATTTTTATCTTAGTCCATATTGTTCAGAGTGTTACATAAATTTATAAAAAATCTGGAGTTTACTAACTGCAGTACTGTTCAAAGTAATAAAAGTTAATATTTCATTTGTTTTAAAGAAGATATCTAACAAGATGTGTTGACCTTTATAATGAAAAATATGTGCATTAAAAATATTCATCAGAGCCATGCAGGGCCCACCGCCAGGGCACGCTGAGACAGCAACTGAGACTGGGCATGGTAGCATGCCTGTAATCCCAGCTCTTGGGAGGCTGTAAACAGG
>NW_004524581.1:4812320-4814040 GCF_000260255.1 Octodon degus | reverse complement strand
GCGCGCCCCCCTGCCCATTCTCAGTGGCGGTCTTAGCGCGCCCCAGGGGCAGCGCTTGCACACCACCTGGAGCGGGGGATCAAACACAATCCCTGTGTTTGGCTGAGCAGGTGCTTTATTCCGCTGAACTATAATGCATGATATCTTGATCACTGAAGATACATGATCACTGAGGACATTTTGAAGAATACACGGAGATGTAAAAGGCATAAAAAAATCACCTGAAATGTAATAAATTCACATAAAAAGTAGTAACTTTTTGTTTCTCTGTCTCACAACCTCTCTGTCTCTCCCTTTATATTTTCATCTCTTGTCTCTATCTGTTGGAGGGATTTTTCTCTGGACACACGTGTGCACTCATACACCGCACTGGAGCAATAATATTGGGGTATGGCTCTCCCAAAATGCTTGAGGTTGAGACACAGATAAAGGAGAATGTAGACACTATCCCATGGAAATTGGGCACTTGAAGTGGAGAAATACTATAACCTGATTCAGCTGTCAAGGAGATACTTTAAAAGTTCTATTGTGATTTGAAAGAAAAAGTGTTTCTCCACTGCTTGGAGAATGAATTGAGAGTGGATGGCAGTGACTGCTGGCAGGCAGCCAAGCTGAGAGGTTGACGCTGCAATCTGGAAGCCAAATAATGAAGGATAGAATAAGGGAGAGCCAGCAGTAATGGGACAGCAGGAGGAAGGACATCAGAAAGGGTGAGGTCACAAATATGAGGGTAAGATTTGGGTCTGAATTCCAAGGGATCTCTATAAACTGTAAGGAAATGCATAAGGGTGCACTTCAGAGTGTGCATGTGAGGGCCTGTCAGGCTCAGACATGTACTAAACACAACAGTGTACATGATACATAACCTAGATGAATGCTATACAGCCATATATAAAATTTTATATTGAAATATATATGCTTATACAGAGAAAGAATCATATAGGTGCAATTGAAAAATATCGATATAGGCTTAGACTTTATGTACACTGTATATATTAGCATGCATTTTTTCAAAAGCACTTTACATTAAAATATGTTTTCTATCGACAGTGTTTTATTTATTTATTTATTTATTTTGCAGTTCTGGGGATTGAACTCAGGACCCTGCACTTGCCAGGCAAGCACTTATTCTACTGAGCTATCTCCGTGACCCTCAACAGTGTTTTAAATGTTCATGGTTATTCTATCCATGAAACTTTTTCTTTGTTAACAGTTAGGTCCTTTCACAAAACAAGTAGAAGGTACTTCAGGAATCTTTTATACATTGATTGAATCTCTAACTATTATCAGAGTAATCCATGAAATTTACTGTTATGTATTTATTTTCTTTCCAGCAACCCCGCGAGCTAACAGTCTATGGCCTCATCAACAGATCCTCCTGAACATGAGTATCGGGTCCTTGCACCTTAATCACCTTCACCCACCTCTGCACACAGGGGATTTGGGTACATTTTAGGTGCCAACCAGGATACTTGCACACGGTTATGGAGTAAATCACAATTTATTTCCTTGAAACTATTTCCTACACAAGCCCACTGAAAAGAATTGGTCAGGAAGAGAGGGAAGAGAGTGTCTCCTGTAGGGGTTAGCAAAACAACAACAACAACAAAAAATCACACACAAAAAAACCCCAGAAAAATCACTGATTAGAAGATGAAAGTTATTTCTTTTTTTTTTTTTAAATGTGAGAACTTTTTATTGCCTAAGATACACAAAGATG
>NW_004524581.1:4810268-4811685 GCF_000260255.1 Octodon degus | reverse complement strand
AAGGTCAGTGGGGATTCAGGACATAAGAGAACCTATACTCAGTGATGTCCCAAATTTCTGATCAAGGAGATTATGGGACCAAAGAGAAAAGTGATTGTTGATGTAGAGTGTGCCTAAGGGGAGTCACATGGAGAGAAAACATTCTCTCAGGCTTTCACAGAGAGTAAGTTGGTCAAGCAATGGCCAGTGACTCATCCACATGGCTGACACTGATGAAGGTTCTACATACTGTAGTACAGGGTTTCAGGATAAATCCTGAGGGGATTTGACTGAACTTATCAGATACAAAAGTTACATTTCTTGTTATATAGGTCTTGCATTATTGTGGACTTAAGCATCCAGCAGAAAAGTATAAAAGTGATTTCTAATGAACATTTTAGTTCAGATTTTGTGTTATATTTCTTTCTTTTTTATTGATTTTTTTAGTAATTTTATTGTGAAACAGGAATGAGATAATTTCAAATCAGGTTAGTAGGACAATTATTAATTACAATAATTAATACATTGCATATTATTATCTTCATAATAGTTATTCATAGTATAAGATGCAGACGTGGTATCCTGTCCAAACAGTATTAGTACAAATCTTTCTTTTCATTGAATTAAGAAAAAATAGCTGTATATCTATCTAACTATTTTGCATATACAGATACAAAATTTTCCTTCATTTGTATACCCTTTTATTGTTTAGCTTTGTCAGAGATGTGTATTCCATTTCCATTTAAATATTGTAGGTGCGTGAATTCAGCAAAATAATCCAATATACTCCAGTAGTCCACTATAGTAGTGGGTTATCCGTAGGACTGGCAATGTCAGAATTTGTTAACTTGAGCAATTTGCAGCTCAGCATATTAATATGGCTTTCTTTTTTATACCTCGATTTTCTACTTTTCTGCTGGATGGTTAAGACCAAGATAAATCGATACCTATATAACAAGGAATGTAACTTTTGTATCTGAGAAGGTCAGTCAAATCCTCTCAGGATTTATCCTGAAACCTTGTACCGTGGTTTGTAGATCCTTTGTCAGTGTCAGTCATGTGATTGAGTCACAGCCATTGCTTGACCAAATCACTGTCTGTGAAAGCCTAAGAGAATGTTTTCTCTCCATGTGACTCTCCTTAGGCACACTCTACATCACTGATCACTTTCCTCTTCGGCTTCATAATCTCCTTGATCAGCAAATTTGGGACAACACGGAGTTACTAGGTGTCATAGTATGGGTTCTCTTATGTCCTAAGTCCTCACTGACCTTGAAAGACTAGAGCCAAAATGTTGAATGTTCTTGCAGCCTTGCTTTTTACTAATTTTTGGTTTGCAAACTTAAGTTGTAACCCTCCAGAAGAGAAGCTTAATGATATTATTACTGTACAACATAGGCAGTTGAGCTTAACCTCACTGTCTGAATATCAAATATCT
>NW_004524581.1:4792898-4809808 GCF_000260255.1 Octodon degus | reverse complement strand
TCTGATTGATATTAAATTGTATTGAAAACAAAATGGACTAAAAAGCAAATACTACTCTATGTTTGGGTGGAGGTGGGAGGAAAGAATGAGTCCTTCAAAGCAGGAAAGAAAGAGCCAGGGCAGGGTTCTGCGGCTGGACCCAGCCGGTCACTGGCGCTGCTCCATTTTCACTTTTGGTGGGCTCAGGAAGGTCCGATTTTTCTTTTCTTTCTTCCCCTTTGTATTTGCTTGGAAGTTTCGCCAGCTGTCCACCCGACCGTCTCGACTTTCCTCACAGTTTTTCTGCCACTCTCTTTCTCGTTTGGCTTTTTCTTGAGCTTCAATCTCTTCTTCCCTTTGTCGTTTCCTTTCATGCATCTCTTTGGCTTCTCTCTCTTTCCTTTGAATTTCCAGCTCAGCAAACAGTTTCATGGTCTGTTTATACACAGCTTGTTTGAACAGCTCCGGATCATCCTCCTCTACATTTGTAGGTTTTCCTTCCTTCTTTAATTGTTTTTTTCGTTCTTTCACAGTGTGTTCCACGTATTCTTTTCCTGCCTGAATTACATCCAGGGCCCTCTTCTTTTGTTCCTGATCCAGTAGCAACTTGTAAGCTTTGTCCACAGCTTCGAAAGCCTTTTGTGCTCTGTCAGCATCGCCTTGGTTTTTGTCAGGATGCACCAATATGGACAACTGACGAAATCTCTTTTTTATTTCTTCATCTGTCACTTCAGGATCTATCTGAAGAACCTCAAATGGGTTCAAATTGAAGTAAGAGGATCCAGGACGCGTCAACCTTTCAATCTGATTTTTGGATGTTAGAACTGAATCTCTTTTCTCTATCTGTTTTACCTCACTGTAGAAGGTCATGAATGCTTCCTCTGTGCTGCCCCCGCCGCCTGAGGCGCTGCTCTTGCCCGAAGCCACCATTTTCCCGGCTCTATTATTACTCCTTTTTTAAACATTTACTTGAGAGACAGCTTAACAGTAATTGATATGACATTAGAAGCAGTACATATTTAGAAGACCAGAATGAGAGGCATTCCAAGCATGGCCCAAATATTACACATTGCTTTCTTCATTGTAGTTGCTTAATTCACAGTTATGAGCATATATAGTTAGTCAGGGTGAGAATCCTACCAATTAACTGTTAGTGTCCAAAACTTGCTTAAGAGTCTCAGGATCATTGCCTTAACCATTTTGTGCAAAGAAATGTATGGTTTTGCCCCTGTCATGTTTCCTAGCTTTTCTCCTTGCCCTTTCTTCATTGTTTAATCCTTAATTTTTCGCTTTTCCTTTAATTGTGTTATACCTTTCTATTTTTATTTCTTCTTTTGAGTTCTTACAACAAGGAGATTATGCGACATTTACACATATGGGTCTGGTTTATTTCACTTACGCGTTTATGTTGTATTTCAAGTGTTAAATATCTACAAGTAAAGTGTGGACAGGTGATTTGTTTTCATCAATTAGAATTTATTGCATTCTCTGTACAGCATTAGTATATGACATTCTTTAAGCAAGTTAAATTCACTGGAGATTAGTATATTTGCAGTAAGAAAGAAATTGTCATTTAAGTCATAGATAACTTTAAAGTTTCAAGATTATTGTGGTGCTTTACAAAATAATCTTATAATAAAAGGGATTTGGACTGTTTAACATGATGAAAGCATTTTCTTAAACATTTATTTTGGTAGTGAAATCAAACTCAGGACCTCTGCTTGCTCGGTATGTACTATGTTGCTGAGCTGGAACCCCAGCCAGTGGAAACATTTTTAAAGCAGTTTATTCCAAATGTCCCTTGGGCAGCAATTGCTCATGTTCTAAATATCCTGAACATCCATGGAGCAAGTATTATTTCAAACAGTTGATTCTTTTGAATACATTCAATAAAATTGTTATGGCTCTAATTTGTCTTATATTATTTTATTAAAAAGTATTGAAAAAATACAACCTTTGGTCATGCTGTATTACCAAATTGGACTGGCAATTGATTAAAAGAGGTCTGTTTGAATTAGAAAACAATGACTTGTGTGATTGTGTGAACCGATAACACTGTAGTTTGCTATAAGACTCAGTAATAGACATTTTCTGTTGAGCAAGGAAAATTATATAAAATTATGTCTCTTGCAGAAATCTATAGTAGTTTATTCAATGTGAGGCTTGTATTTTGTCACTGAGATAAAATCGTTCAGGAATTCCAGTCTAACATCATTGTAAACAGCATATGCTCTCAATTTATTAGGTATTGTTAAAAATTTAACTTCCCACCATAAAATATTTAGAGATAAGAGTTTCTTCATTTCTCCAATGGTGTTCTTGTGTCCAGTACCCCTGCAATCTCCCCATCCTATTCTCAAACAGGCACATTTATTTCTTTATCCTGAGACTACTATAATATTTTGTGTTTGTTGTAGATTAAATATTTTAAATTGGATTTCCTAGATTACAGTAAACTACTAAGGCCATCCTAAAATATCACTGGCCTCTGAATTCAATGACTAAAATACAAGTGACTGCTTGTAGTTTCTTGGTTTTTCTGGGGAGCATTCTAAGCTGTTAGCTCTCCGGGGCTGCTGTCTCTCCCTATTAGCCCAGCTCTTGGCACTTTGTACCTAAGGATGTCCTACCCTTCGATGTATTTACATAAATTTTATTTCAGTACAGCTGTCTTAGTTACTCTTTTCTCATTGCCGGGACAAATACCCAACACTCAAAATTAGGGAAGGACAGGTTTATTTAGCTCTCAGTTACTGGAGATTTTAGTCCATGCTCAGCTGGCTCCAGGGCAGAGTAGCACAGGACAGAGAGAAGCCGATCCATGGCAGTGGCAAAGAGCAGAGAGCAAAGGGAGTGGCAGCAGCTCAGGCAGCTAGCTGGCCTCTCTCCCCTCCTTACACTGTAATGCAGATTACCTGCCCCAGGGCAGGTACAGCACCCATGCCCATAATAATCAATCACAAACTCCAGAAGCCACCCCATGACTGCATGAGGCTTTGGGGGAACAAGTATACACAAATCATAACAATAGCCTACAACTTTTCCATTGTCTACAACATATTTCTGTTGTACAGTGTTATATACACTGTTTTATAGTATAAATATAAATATCATATTAATTTTTACTTTGAATTTTATGTAAACTATTTTGCCATTAAAATCTATGTTAAAGGACCAGGGAGATAGTTTAGTGGTCTAAGTATCTGCCTGACATGCTAGCACAAGGATGCAGGTTCAATTCCTGTGCTGGCCCTGCCCTGAGATGGCCACTGAAACCAGAGTAGTGGTGCATGCCTGTAATCCCAGAGCTAGGGAGACTCAGAAAGGAAGATGAGTATGAGTCTGAGCTGTTTAGTGAGACTCCATGCCAAATAAATAAATAAAAATTTTAAAAAATAAATAAAATCTATGTTAAAGAGAATAAATATCAGCCTGGTTAGAGGGAGAAGCATCAGCTATCAAAGGATGTACAAAGTTTTGATAACACAATACCTTTGTCTAACTACCAAATCACTCTACTACTAGCACATAGACCACTGAGTATTTATTCATCCCAAGCAAGCCTTGGAAGAATTTTATTCTTTGTTCTTAAAGGTTCCTATGTGCAATATTCTATACTCTTCTAATGCCAAGGTCTACATGTGTCACCACTGAGTCACATTATTCATTATTTAGCTATTCATAGACAGATTAATTATTGTAGTCATTATAAAGAATACTTTATTATAAAATAAACATCTTTTGTAAAACATGTGCCTTGTGCGTATGCATTAAAACTCCCATATATTATACCATCGGGAAGTACAGCATAGTGTTTTCTGACAGAAACATTTCTAGTTATTTCTATCATGAAAAACATTCTTCATTCCAGATGGTAGTGTGCTTTAGTCCATTAGTGAAACAGAAAAATGATGCCTGATATACAAAGGTGGGAGCATCTTTGTGCCTTATTTCCAAATTGCAGTTTCCACTCCTCCTGTAGTCCAGTCAGCGTCATCAGTGAGAATCCAGCTCTCATGGGGAAAACAGAGCCTCCGAGAGGCTGAGAAAGAGGCACTTTACTTTGGTCTACCAATGGGATTTGGGGTTTATGTGAGGTTGCTCTGTCTAGCCCTTTGGTCCCTGGCTGATTGTAGTAAGAGCATGCATACATGAACTTATTACTTGGATCTTGACAGAAAGAAGAAAGTGAAGTTCACACTTTCCCATTTACTTATTCATTCATTCATTCATTCATTTATAGGTCGTAAGCAGAAGCACAGTCCTGACTCAGAGCCTAGGCCATCATCTGATAGCTTTTTGCAACCCGTTCTCTCTGTGAGTTTGCACGCTCTTCTCTATTCTTATTCCTTTTGATCTAAGAAGGATGTACTAAGGATGTACAAAGTTTTGATAACACAATACCTTCATGTAACTACCACATCACTATACTACTAGCATACAGACCACTGAGTTTTTATTCATCCCAAATAAGCCTTGGAACTATTTTATTCATTGTTTTTAAAGTTTCCCATGTGAAATGTTTTATACTCTTCTAATGGGAAGGTCTACATGTATAGTTACTGTGTCATTACTTATTCATTATTTGTTATTTGTAGACATACTAGATTGATTATCTTAGTCATCTTAAATAATGATGACTACAGAGTAGAGTAGAGTAGAGTAGAGTAGAGTAGAGTAGAGTAGAGTAGAGTAGAGTAGAACAGAGTAGATGCCAATAGAGTAGTTTCATAAAAAGCAGATGCCTGGTTTGGTTCTGAAAGTTTCTTTACATATTTCTCAAATAATATTAGAATCTAAGAGCAATCTCAATGTTGTTTTCCTCATGAAGAGCTAAGATAAAAATTTGCATATTGATATTTCAGATATTGAATATTTAAATATTGGTATTTTGAACATTGGTATATTTATTTAGAATTATCCAAATATTGGTATTTTGAACATTGGTATATTTATTAAGAATTATCCAGAAATTATCAGGAAGAAATAGCAAAATGGAGAAAAGGTATATTCCTGAGTTTGTTAAAAATTCAAATAATGAGAGATCAAGTTTGTCAGGGGCCCCACCCCAAGGGATCCAAGCAGGATATTCCTCAGGATTTTGTGTCTTGAAGATGAAAAGTGGATACTTACATGTACTGTCCTACTGCACCTCATTTCTCTATTCCTGAGATTTTGATCCCTGTAGATTTCCTGTGCTTCCAGAAAAATTACTGAAGAATAAAAATAAAACAGTAGGAAGTGTACATAGAATTTTCTTCTGTAGCTTAGATGAAATTAAACCAGCCTGCTGTGCAGTTGAGACTGGGCGTGGTGGAGCGCATCTGTAATCCCAGAACTTGGGAGGCTGTAAACAGGAGGATCACTAGGAGTCTAATCTCTACAGTGTAGACCCTGCAGACCCTGTAGACCCTGTAGACCCTGTCCTAAACACAAAAAATAAAAATAAAAATAAAAAAAGAACAGGGCCGCACAAATAGCTCAGGGGATGAAAGTACCTGCAAACAGGCACAGAGGCTGAGGGTTCAATCCCTGTTTTTGCCTTGCCAGCCCTGCTCCAGGGGTGCACTGAGATGGTGATTAAGACTGGCTGTAATCCCAGCACTTGGGAGTCGGTAAACAGGAGAATCACTATGAGTCTGACCTAGTATTGAGAGCCTGAACACTTTGTAGACCCTTCCCTAAAATATAGGAAAAAAGAAAAAGAAAGAAAGAAATTAAAGATGAGTTAAGAGATGGAGCACAGGGCACAGAAGCACGTGTTGTGCAATAACTGAGCCCCTGGCACTGGCTGCAGGGCACATATCTGCCCTGCGATTTCTCTGTCTCTGCCTAATAGTGCCCTTTTACAACTCTGCATTGAAAGCATCCAATTGTACTGTACTATCTGTTTCTTCCAGGATTCTGTGAGACACTTCCTTTGTCAATAATGGTTGACAAAATGACAAGAATATCCAGTGGCTCACTCTATTGTCATCTTTGACAGGATTATGTAACCATCCTAAGCAATACTCAATGCTTAAACCTAACTTCTAAGCACACTACTAGGGGAAGTGGGTTCATCACATCTCATTAAAATATGTCCAGGTGGGACTTGGTGTCTAAATAATAAATGAAGTATTATAAATGAATTTAGTGGAGCACTGGGCTAGAATAAACCTTGGTGATAGGAAAAAGACAATAACCATATTCTCTGCAGAGCCCATGTCCGTGTTGCAGACAATTGAGAAAATTCCTCTCTGACACTGTAGAACTGAGTACCTGGAGGCTTCAGAGTTTCCAGTTTTTATTCTAATAGAAAACTCCTATATCATAAAACCCTCAGAGGCTGAGTCTGAATTACAGAAGTGTTTCTAAAGTTGTAGATTTATTAAACATTGCAAGTACCATATGGTTCTGTTTGGTAAGGTATCTAAACAGAAATATTAATGAAATATTTTCTCGTCATTTTCATCAACATGAGGATTCCTTTATTGTTCAAAGAATTACAAAGAACAATATAAATTCTGTGCTATCATTTGAGACACAGAGAGTACTCTTCTATCCAAAAGGAATGAATTCTTTTCCTGACATTTTAAATTCTATTCCAGTGGTTGTTTGCTACTTGCCAAAAGAGTAGTTTCATAAGGAGCAGAAAGAGTTTGGTGCAGAAAGAGTTTCTTTACATATTTCTCAAATAACTTGATAAATTGCCATTTTCAGCAGGATCCAGGGCTTGCTTGTATAGGAGAAATGACAGACTCTTAGGTAACAGCAAAAAATGTTGTAAGAGGGTCAGGCTTGGAAAAGCTGAAGGAAGAAGGTTAAATGCTGTACTCCATTTTTTTTTTTTTTCATATTATACAAAAGTGTTTATTTTGAACAAGTTGTACTGCAACTAGTTGCTGTTTGCTTTATACTTCATAATAGTACGAAACATGATCTTAGATTGCTTTCTCCTTTCAGGCAGGCTAGTATCACCCAAGCTTTTTTTTTCTGTACCTGGGATCAAACTCAAGACCCTGCACTTGCCAGGCAGGCACTTGTGCACCTATCCAACAAAATTTTATCCCCATCCCCATCCAACAAAATTTTAGCAAACAGACTGACTTCTTCATTTACAAATTCAATAAATACATTTCAATGGAGGTATTCAAAATTGCTTAAGCAATTTTGTATTGTACTTTTCTTGATTTATTGCCACACTATAATATTTAAATGAATATGAGAATCTGAAAGACATTTCAATAATGGAAAATTAATTTATAGATGATAGATTTCATGAAAATGAAGCAGCTTGAATTTTAGAAATACAAATAATAGGACCAATAATGTTATAAGGCATCTTGAATCTGATATGAATATTACAATTTGATGAGGAAGACTTACATAAATAGATACTATATAAATATACAATAATAATTCTCTTAAATATAGACAATAGCTAAATAAGGAAGCATATCACAAGTTGGAATTTCCCTGGATTACTAATTGAGATCTGATGGGCAACTGCCATGGCTATGACTAAGTTGGGGGCGTGGCTGCAATGTGCTTGCTCAGAGAAAGATAAATGACCTGACATGCAGGGAGTCAGGGTGAGCTTAAGAACCACCCAGACATTAAGAGAAAGGAGAGATGCAAAATTCTGGGAATGGTAATGCGGTACTCAGAGATGCCCAAGGTCTAATTCTTGGAGATGCTTTTGGTTCTGTGAAGAATTATGTCCTACAGCCTGGTCAGATAGACCCTGTCCCAAAAAAAAAAAGACAAGACAAGAAAAAAAGCAGCAGGAGGAGGAGGATGAGAAGGCGAAGACAAAGGATGTAGCTTGGTGGTAGAGTTCTCACCCAGCTCATGTGAGGGCCTGGGTTTAATTCCTAGTACTACCAATTAGACAAAAAAAATAGCAAACCAAAACAAACTAAAAAATAAATAAATAAATAAATAAATAAATAAAACAAAACTGTGTTTTGTTGTCTTAAGCAAAATTGGCAAGACATATCCAAATTTGCATTTTCAAAATATATTTTCTAGGTCCTATGTGCAGAACTAATTGAGATGTCAATAAAGAATAACTAATAGCACACAAGGGTGTAGTCACATTGCTTGTGTAAAAGGCTATATCCAGAAGGAACATGCAGACACAGAGACCAGGAATGGATTTGTAATATATGGTTTGAAAATAAAGCCAAAGGGATTTACTGATAAAGTTTTGAAGAAAATGTCAGCAAATATATTTTCAGTTTAAGACAAATAGATGTATAGTTGATAACCTCAACCTTTAAGTTAGAAAGCACTGTGGAGGATTAAATTCCTCAAGTGAATAAATTGTTTAGTTTAGAATATATTGAGTTTGAGTTAATTTTGATATATGCAAACAGAAAGGGCAGTTGCCTATATTGGTTCTTAGATTAAAAACCTAATCTGAAGCCATGGATTAAAAGATATCCCTGTAAATATTAGAATTGAAGGTAAGATTTTCTTTGGAGAGAGTCTGGAGCAGAATGGTAAGTAGCCTTGAAATCCTTTTTGAGATATGTCAATATTTAATGACTGATAAGGATGAATTAGTCCTCCAAGGACTCAGAAATTTGGGAGAAATAAATAGAAAGACATAATTCAACGTAATTTAAAGGGGTTAAATAAAGTATTTCAGAGGGTACATGTGCCTCTTTTGACAAGCATTAAGTGGTGCTCAAGATGACAGTATGTTAAAACACTGCTAAATTTAAAGCATCCGAGGCCATTTGATGATTTTGATAAAAGCGATGTCCATTTGATATGGCAAGTGTTGAGGACACTGGAGCTGAAAATTCAAAGGTACCAAATAGAAATATGTTTTGAAATGTTTTACCCTTCTTGTGAAATGTGATTATAGATACTTAAATTACCTTTTGATTTAAATTACCTTTTGAAAACAATGTCCTTAAATAAATCTTAATCCTATAAAAATATGTAATTCTAAAATTTACTTACAATTCACTTCTCTAATTTTGAACAAGTTAAATCTATTTAATACATTTAAATGCATATGTATAATTTAAACACATAGATATGTGATATTTTATTGCCAAAATATGTATGATGGAATTTTAAAACAATAATGATTGTTTTTGGATCTGATGAGTTCTTTTCACCATTAACAAAAATTATAGCTATGAATAGTAAAGGAATACATGGAGCGCATAGCAAGGATTATCCTGATTAACTTTCAAATGAGAGGAATGAATGCTGCACGAAATAATTTTGGGAGAACTGAGAGCTTTGAGGCAGATGGGAGTGTTCCCCAACCAGTTTTAGAAATATCCTTCACTTGAAGGAAGAAATGACTTTTGGAGAGGCGTTTTGTAATTGACTTCTGCTGTTGTCAGGAATGAACAAAGGGTGGTATTGTTTGGGAGCTGTGCAGGTTCTAAACATTGACTTGTCACCTTAGCTTAGAGAGCCACATCTGCTTGAGTGTTTTTCACACACAGTGGCTGCAACGCTCATTTCAGCTAACCCGCAGTGTAAGTCTTCGTTCTGCATTGAGTAAGAACATCACTCTTGATCTCTATCATTTTTCTCATTTCCTATAAAATTGCATTTATTCTTGCCTTCCCATCTTTCCTGAAGTATAAGACTCTAATTCACTCATATTACCAATATAAAGCTCTAATTCATTCATATTACTGCTCAAGTACTGTATTCTGTTTTAACAAAAGTGGGAAAATTTAAAACAAAAGGAAAAATACCTTGGAATAACTTCTTAAATTTTGAGAACTTTTCAGCTTCAAATCTTACATTACTTAAAGTAGTTAGAATCCATAGCAAACAAACTTCAAGCTCTGCTCTATAATGAATATACGAGATTTAGGACAATGTAAGCTTCACAACTGAAAGAGTATTGTTTCTGTCAAGACAGATTCTCCTAGCTCGCTCTTTTAACCAATCACTATGCTTAAGGCTATTTCCAATTAGAAAACTTGAATGTAATAGTTTCATCAACATCTTTGTTTTAGATTACAATCTCTCTCATTTTAAGAAATAGAAATGTTAATAATTTAAAAAATATCTCTTAATTTCTGAAATATTCATTACCTATATTCTATTAATTTCTCCCCTTTCTGTATTTCTAAAAAATTCAACTTTTTTAGTACTTCTGGTCTTATATCTTTTTCTATCTCATTAAATAGTTATATCTTAATTCTTTTAAATGTATGTGTGGGCATGATCGTTCATGTGTATGTGTATAGCAAGAAAATCTTTTGAGATATTTGAATTTGCTTTTTTATTGCATTTTCCCCCTCTCTTTCTATTACTGCTCTTTAAAAGATCCTGTGCAGTTCTTCTCCATTCTTGATTTACAGAAGGTGTACCCCTTACTATTGAAGATACTCCGCTTGTATTTCCGCTGTTTTGTTCCGTTTTGATTTGATTTGTTTTGTTCCTAAGGCTGAAAGTTTGTGTAGGTTTGGCTATGGATTCTACATGGAGCAAGGCGAAAACTACAAGCAATAGAACAAACATGTACCAAAATTTAGAGAGGATATGAAGGTCTCATCCTACAAGACAGATCATGGTATAGCTGCTTCTCTCTGTCTCTCTCTCTGTCTCTCTCTCTGTCTCTCTCTCTGTCTCTCTCTCTGTCTCTCTCTCTGTCTCTCTCTCTCTCTCTCTCTCTCTGTGCTCCACAAGCATTTAAGGATTGTATGGTTGTGGAATACCTGCCTTGTAACCCTGGCACTGAGATTTCTGATTCCCAAAGTTAGTACGTTCTATACATAAAGTTGCTGTACAAATCATCACATTTCGAGGGATCATGGGCTATTAGGACAACATGAAACTCAATGGAGCTGCTGAGAAATCAACTTTAGTGATATCATTGAAAATACCAAAAGATACAATTTTGCATCACCAAACCACAGTGGATGACATGGAGCTATACTTAATTTCACTTCTTAAAAATATTTTTTCTGTTGTAATATTTTTCAAAGGAAATAATAGATGATTAAATATAATACTGATAGTCTAAATAAAAATCCTTTTCCACTCACTTGCCGTGAATCAGCAAGACAAACCATGGGCTCCTACTTGTACCAGGATTGTCTCTGTGTTGAGCCTTGATATTTATTTTTCTAGAATTTGAATGACATGGAGGACTCCTATTGTTCAGGATACTGTCAGTTAAGCCATCAGCTTCACAGTGTCACCACCACACCACCCATGCAGTCATCATTTTTATCTTTAGAACACATGCTTCCCATAAAATTATCTTGTTAATTTACTGCAGTACTTTCTGTAGGGACTTAAAGTTTAACATATCAATACTTGATGACAAATACCTGTTCCATGTTATGGCTAAGATGTTTGATATTCAGACAGATAGTGAGGTTAAGCTTAACAGCCTAGGTTGTATGGTAATAACAATAAGCTTCTCTTCTGGAGGGTTAACAACCTAAGTTTGCAGACCAAAATTAGGGAAAAAGGAGGGCTTCAAGAAAGCCAACATTTTGGCCCTAGCCTTCTAAGGTCAATTAAGACTCAGGACATATGAGAACTTGTACTGTAACGACATGTAACTCAATTGTGTCCCAAATTTTCTGATCAGGGAGATTATGGGGCCAAAGAGGAAAGTGATCGATGATGCAGAGTGTGCCTAAGGAGAGTCACATGGAGAGAAAACATTCTCTCATCCTTTCACAGAGAGCAAGATGGCTAAGCAATGGCCGTGACTCATCCACATGACTGACACTGACTAAGGATCGACAATCTGAGGTACAGGGTCTCAGGATAAATCCTGAGGGGATTTGGCTGACCTTATCGGACACAAAAGCTACAATTCTTGTTACATAGGTCTTGCTTTATCTTGGTCTTAATCATCCAGCAGAATAAAAATGACGTATAAGAAGTAAAGCCATGGTTTTATGTTGAGCTGTAAAGGACTCAGGTCAACAACTTCTGACATTGCCAGTCAAGCGGAAGACCCAATACTATTATGTACTACTGGACTATTTTGGAATATTTTGCTGAATTCACATACTTATAATATTTAAATGACGGAACTAAACAAAAAAAGGGATACAGATGAATGTCCATTTTGTATCTGTGTATTCAAATGGTTAGGATAGATACTTAGCTGCATTCTCTTAATTCAATGAATAGAGGGATTTGTTCTAATAGTGTTTGTAAATAGGATATCATGTCTGTATCCTGTACAACAAATAACCACTAGGAAAACAGTATGCAATGTGTTAATTATTGAAACTGTTTTACCACTTTGATTTGAAACTGTGCATTGCTATTTGATTCTCAAAAAAATTATGGAAAAAACATTACTGCAATACTTCTATATGGCTTAAGTCACACACAAGAAAATAATTCTCAGGTGCTCAGGGCTTTGCCTATATTTGCTACTTAAGTAAGCCAATCACATACTCTGGTCTCAGTGAGGATTTTTTTTAAGTGAATGCATATATTTGCATACTGGCAAATTGCATAACAATATACATTTATTATTTTTCCTTTTATGATTCTTTACTTCAGGTTATGCACTCTTTTTAGACTCCAGAACTCAGAATGAATTTCTATAATCATTGAATGATTCTTTTCTGTGCTTCCTGCTGTTTTAAGGACTTAAAAAAGCAAAACATCTTCCTAATGTTTTCTCAGATTATTTTTATAAACTATATCAAGCAAATTGTCCTTTGTTAATGCAAACTAACTGAGAAACTGATGATTACCTGAGACATACAGAACTCAACATTTATCAAGATGTTAAAAGAAATATCTATGGTTTTGTGCAGTTCCAGGGCAGGTTGCTATTTAAAACAATTAATGAACTAGTAGTATGTAATTCTAAGTAACAGATACAATTAAGTACAGTATTGATTTATCCATTAGAGGACATATATCATTTTTGCTGTAAACAAAATGTGAATCTTTGGTTGTTAATCAAGAATTTTGTTTCAATCTCGTTTTAAATTGCAAAGTTAAAGTAGATTTGTTTGTCCTGTTCGCTAATTTGTTAGATAAATTTCTTTGGTCCTGGGAAAAATGATACATAGCCATAGTTCATGTAAATAACATGAAAAATTATATAGTAGGAAATATCTATTATGTAAAATTGAATTATATGTCTTAAGAACTCATTTTTGTAGCAATTACTATTAATTTTATTTATAGGTCTAATAAATGAAAGGTAATGTAGTTTCTAAGGATGTCTTTTCCCTGATTTCAGAACCATTGAGAGTAAAATATTTAATAAATCTAAACTAATGTTGGTAAATAGCTTCTACTTAAAACTAAATTTTTCATTAGGTAGAAAAGCTGAAAATGTACTTGGGTTTATTAACCTCATGCTGATTGTTATAAATTTGAAACTAACTCCATTATAGTGTAATTAATAATTTCTATCATCACTCAGCATGTGCACAAATATGCACACATATACAATTTTGTTTGAACAGTTCAAAGAGAATTTCAAAAAATAATATGTGCCTTCACAACAGAAGACATTTTGTTAAACTTTGTCATATTTAAAAATACTAAGGACTGGACAGAAACGTTTGACCAAATTTTGTCATAGGTGAAGGACAGATGCGGAGCTGTAGCTGTGTGGAAGCCGACGTAGCGCTGGGTGGCACAGTGCTCTCTGGGCACTGCAGGAGCATCACTGTGCAGGAAAGGAAAGCCCGATGTGGAGAGGCTGCTCTGTGCTCTACAGCAAAGCCCTTGCTGCCATTATAAATTATGATAGATTTTTTTCCCTGATCAAGGAAAGGGCATCAGCAAACATCATGACTGATGATATTTAGTGACTGCACAATTCATTAATTCTGAATATGCATGCTTTTTCAGAAATCTCTTGATTACAAATGGCAAGAGGAAAGATATCTCCTCTTAGTAGCGGGAAGGCACCTTGGAGCCTGCCCCTGTTTTCTCTCCACTTGATCCTCTGCAGGGATCTGAGGCTCTGCATCATTTAGGTACCTTATAATGTGTTATAATGGTTTGGGAGCTTGAAATAGTTGCTTTGTCACATTGCAGTTATTGTAGGGTTGAAACACACTTTTCTCATTTGATAAAGTACTCTATTGAGCTTTCTTTAGGTAATAGTAGCAGAATAAAATGAATACAGGGGATTGAATAAATATTCAAATTGTCAAAACTTTATTAAGTCAATAATAAAAAGCTGAAGAGACCTACAACTTATGCTTGTGACTGTTCACAGTAAATGATCAAGATAATTTGCAAATTCTGCCCACAATCCCACCATGGTTATACTGATACTAATATTGTTCTTCTCTCTGCTAAGAGAGTTAAACATAAATTATAGGCTGTGAATACTTTTTACTAACATGATTTACAACATGGTGATGCAGAACACATCAGAGTATCTATGCCTAAACTATTTTGCTGTCAGGTAGAACATTGACATGAGTGCCCCCTATTTGCAACTGTATTTAAATCTACTGTTTTTGATATGAACTATTTCATATTTGGAACAGAACTTTAGACTTTGAAATTTAAGACAAATATTCCTTCAAGTGTGTTAATATTAAGGTAAATGGAAAGTAATTATTTCTTTGAATACCAGCTCTTTTTTGTGTGGCAGGGCTGGCATGACATGTGGTACCTAACTGAACTGGGATTCCTGCACACTCACCTAAGCCTGCATAAGCAGTTGCTTTAGACGCTGAGCTATCTCACCAGCACTTTTGAACATAAAAGATATTTACTTTAGACTCTGCGAGAGTGTTCTAAAATATATTTTGTAGCTTTTAAAAAATGTTTTGAATCCAGATCTTATTTCTTATATACAACCATATACAAGGTTTAGTTTTATCTTTTTACCCCTATTTCAGTGTTACTATCCCTGTTCCCTTATATATATATTTATGACATTTAGTTTTTAAGGGAAAACATCTGGTGTTTTCAACTTATGCAAATTCATTTTTGTAGGGTTTTTTTCCCTGCTTGTTCCTTCACATTGAATGTAAATAAACCAAACTTGTGGACCAAACCCAGTTTATGGCAGTTGTTAAAAACACTAAGCCAAAATGAGATTGAGTTGATATTATCTTGAACTAATATATTAAGAAAAAGGCAATAGGGATTTCATTTATTTAGACTGAGATATTCATGTCTATCTTTTAGATAAAAAAGTGTTGCCAACCTTAGTTTATACTATTAAGATTTATGTTCAATGTTCGGACAGGTTTAATGGGCATTGCATATTATATTACCTCAGGAAGTAAAGTTGTTCTGTGAAGTAGGATATTTTCTTAGAATTTGATTAAGATAATAAAAGTCAACCCATTCCTTTTCAAAAGTATGTTACCATTTCACACTTATGAAATAATACACTGGGAATTAGTTTAGTCAGAAACCTTTGAGATATCTTACTTTCCTTGTATTTTTCAGTAATTACTTTCAGTATCCATAAATGATTCTTGCTTCAATGTAGTATGTCATTGGAGATTCCTTATGCACTTAGTGTTGTACTGAATCATATTATTCTATCATTGATTAATTTCTCCAGAAGGAGAATGATGGGAATTGGTATAACTTTGTCTAGAATTATTAATTTCCCAAACGAAGAATTGATTGGTATTCATAACTAAGATATTTAATGAGTTTCATCTAGCTATAAAGCCTACTTCTGATATTTGTCTTTTTGGTATGAGGAATCAAAGTCAGGACCTTATACCTGCTATATCACCGGTCCCTAATTCTGATTGAGCCCAATGTTCATACTACCATTTTGCCTGTAAATATACCTTGATTTCCATGAATATGTCGAAGTTAGAGTCTACCTATCAGCTATAACATACATGAAATAATTAAATTCTACTTTATCTTAAGTTACAAACTATTGTAGTTGTTGATTTAGGCAGATTAAATATGCATATAGGAAATTTAACATTAATTGATAGTGGGCTGGGAGATAGCTCAGTAGAATAAGTGCTTGCCTGGCAAGTGCAAGGCCCTGAGTTCAATCCCTAGTTCCACCAAAAAAAAAAAAAAGTAAAAATTAAAATTAATTGATAGCATCTCTATGGAGAAAATGAATCATTTTCTGAATTTTCAATATATCCTTTGGAGAACTTTATATCAAAAAAATTGAAATTTATTTTCAGTGAGCTGCTATTCTGAACATTTTCATGACATTTAACAGATCATTAGTGGCTATAAATTCAATGGGTTATAGGCATTAGATTAAAATAGCTGTAGATAAATAACTGTATAAGGCAGACAATTAGATATGAAAAGAGCAAACTCTTTATGCTCCACTTGAAAATGTTCGGCGTTTCACCTCCATGGATAATAACACATTTTAAAGTTATAGTACATTTTTACTTATTCCTGATTTAATTATAAACTAGTTTCTTATCATTGTATTTGATGTGATCTTAGAAAAGTTATTAGTGCACACAACGGCAGATGAAAATGAAATCAACGTAGATGACATGGAGAGCTTGTAATAAATTACCTAAAACAAAAACGGAATGTAAGAGAAAAGAAAAGAATAAAAGTTGCAGTCAGAATAGAGCATTCAAACAAGTGATCAACTGCTAAAAGCAATCAAATTCATCTTAGTGTGAATTACAATTATTTCCTGGTTTCGTAGTCTGTAAAAATGTATAACAGAAGAGAATTTCGGTTAAAATATGATTACCTATAATAAGGTCGATCTTTTGCAAAAGGAAATGGAACAAGAGATGGAAAGTGAGAGGAGGAAAGAGAGCCAGGGTAATCAAAGGGACGTGCTCTGCACGTGCGCCAGCTTCCGCGAAAGAATGGACTCCGTACGCACTGCAAGCATGCACCAATAGAAATAGAGGATAAGAATAAAAAGAACAAAGCATAATCCCTCTTAAATCAGAAGTTGCTTGCCACATTATAAAGAACACTTTGGGGTGTGTGATAGAAACACAGTTATTCAAGAGGCCCCATTCATTATTATTATT
>NW_004524581.1:4781415-4791873 GCF_000260255.1 Octodon degus | reverse complement strand
TTTTTTTGCTAAGCTTGTTCTAAGTAGGTGCTTTAGACCACTGAGCCATCTCTCCAGCCCTAATTTTTCTTTTTATAAAATGTATAACACATAAAGGCTGTGGGGTTTTTATATGTATTGCATACATAGAGCTGTGTATACATGCAATTTATGAATCTCTAGATTTATAATAAAGTTTTAGATACAGACAATAATCTTAAATTCCAGTTGTAATAATACTCATATAAGTTCCATTTTTCACAATTTTAAAGTAGAGATACCACTAAATCTCTCAGAACTCATAGAGATCGCTAAACTTTCTATATTTATATGCAGTCAACTATGGAGAGTCTCTTTTATTCTTTTTTAACATTGTTATAAAGGGTTAGTCTTTGTATGAGGTAAATTGTTTGTAGATGTAATGGTACTATTTTTGATAACTGAATTAAATACCTCATATAAATAATTTAGAGATGTGTACCTGTTTTTGTTGATTTGTTTTTCTAAAAATTGAATTCGCTGTACATATTTCCACATCTACAGAGATGATAAAGAAGGAGGTTGTAAACAGACTAAGTCGTTAGACAGTCATGAGTAATGAGAATACAAAAGTTTTGTAAAGCTACATATTTTGAACTTTTGTAAAGCTACACATTTTGTAGATCCTAAAGACACTCAATATTTGTGGATTCTCTTAGGGATTTGGTGTCATGATTTTGACACCTGATTTTAAAATGTTGCTTTTTTGAGTGTATAAGAAATTTAATAGCATTAAAATTATATACAAAATTCTGCTTTGATTTCAGATGAAAAAGTATTTGAAAAGAAGTTCTCAGTTTTAAATCAAATATAAATGAAAGTTATTTTGTCGCTGAGGTTACAAGTTTGATTTTTCATCTTTGTTGGATGGCGTATGGTTGAGACTTACATGACACTGAACTAGAATGTATCACTTTGGTAACCAAAATTCAACGCATTTTGAATTCAATACAGATTTTCTTGTTCTTGTTTTGGTGATTTCTCTCTCTTTCCTTTTCTCTTTCTCTTCCTCCCCATCCCCTCCCTCTTCCCCACTTATCTCCCTCCATCCAGTCCAAATCTTTCTCATTCCAAAACTCTTTCCAACATATTCCTGGATTTGGCATCCTGAGACATTCCTACCCCAATTTTCATCTTTCTGCAGCCGAAGTCTCAGCTGTTTTCACATGCGTTATATATGTCGCCAATTGCCACTCTCCCGCTTCTACTTCATTCTCCAGTCACCAAAATCTGGCTATTATTCCAGGTCTGTTCCTATTTTCTAGCAGAAGAGACACTCGGAATACATCCCAAATCTTCTAGAGGGAAGGCCTTTCTGTCCCAAGAGTCCCTTGTGCCTTCCTGAGCTGGTGGCATGAGTGTTTCACGATTCTACTTCTCAGAGGCTATAGAACAGCACATATTCATCCATCACTGTGACATAATAGAAATGTTTTGCTTGTAACCCTCTTATTTCATATAGCATGTGACCTACCTGGACTCCCAGGCAGGCTCACCAATTTTAAATTCTAAATCTGGTCAAAGTTGCCTGTAAATAACTAAGCATCACTCTTTTTTGCTCATTCCTCCAAATTAGAGGAATTTGTTTATTTTTTTATTTCATCTGGAAATTTTTGTGAATTCTTTTATTTCCCTCAATTCTCTATCCATTTTTATCTCCAAATCATTTCAGTTTATTTATTTATTTGTTTAGTACAGGGTCTCACTATGAAGCTTGGACTTGTAGTGATCTTCCTGTCTCACCCTCCCCAGTACTGGGATTAGAGGCGTGTGTCACTATACCCGGTTTTGGTGGCCTGCCTGGCGCGGGTCTAGTGCTAGCAGGTGGTACTGGAGATCTTCCCCTTGTCCTTGCCTTTGCCAGGCAGGCATTTAGACTGCTGAGCTATCTCCCTGGCCCAATCACTCCAGTTCAATGAAACAATAATATACTCATTGACTTTATATTCAGTGTCTTCACAGTCGCTAAGACATCCTCATTTATTCTTAGAATATACTATAATAGTGCCCTTGATATAATTTGTTTTCCTACTTCTTTTCATGACAGTTTCTAAACAGTTCTTCAAAAAAGCAACAGATATTTTGTTTTAACTTTGAAAATACCATGATGTATTTAACTAAATTCCTTGCCTCTAGTTTTGGAATAAATTCAAAATGAGACAATGTAGTCCAAACTGTTATGTAATGTAGCTCTCTTTTTTTCTCCTTTATTTCCCCCTCACCTTATTTTCACACACCTATTCTCCTTACTTATTTGAGCTATGTCTCAGTAACCTAGTTGTTAAAACAGTCAAGCACCTTCATAAAATTTTAGTCATGATGACTCTTCTTGTTTTTTTTTTTATTTATTTTTTTATGTTTTGGCAGAACCAGGGATTGAACTCAGACCCTTGTGCTTGCCAGGGAAGTGCTTATTCTACTGAGCCATCTCCCTGGCCCCATGACTACTCTTCTAAGCACTGCTATGAATGATTTTCTTCCCACTTCAAATCTCAATTAATATTTGAGCTCTACTTATTTTTTTATTTCATCCTTTCCAAAGTACCTGCTCTAAGTATTATTTTGTTCCATGGTGCTTGTTTCTTTCATAATAGTTGAATCATGAGATTCAGTCATCTTGTTTATTTCTTTACATAGAACTTTAGGTACCCATGTTGTAAACAATACAAGACTTGCAACTTGGCCTGCCTTAATGTTGAATGCTAACTTGAAGGGACATCACATATTTATCAAACAGGACAATGAATACCCAATCTATGCATAACAGTAACTACATAACAAAATCAAATATTATTGTGTCCTTGCTATCACTACTTTAAAAAATTGTGCAAATGATCTTAGTATGAAATGTTGGTTTTGATGTTCAAAGATTCTTCTCTAAGAATTAATTGGTTTCATGTAGAATTCCTTTGCTCCAGAGTTTAAACTCTGCATAAATATTCTGTAATATTTTTAAAACAGCTAAAATTTGAAGGAATTCATTTAGTAAATAACAATAATAGTATAAGAAGAAGAAAAAGAAGAAACGAAGAAAAGAAGAAAAGAAGAAGAAGAAGAAGAAGAAGAAGAAGAAGAAGAAGAAGAAGAAGAAGAAGAAGAAGAAGAAGAAGAAGAAGAAGAAGGAGAGAGACAAAATAAATTCCCTGCATTCAATTTTCATATCTTCAGGTTTGTTGACTTTTAAACATGGAAAAAAATGTTAGTTCAACAATTTCCATTCTATATTTTTGTCTGATTGTTTTCTTAATATTTAAGCATTAACTGCTCCTTAAAAATATTTAAGCATTAACTTCTTGCTTTGTTCTGCTTTCCAGTCTCGCTTTTCATTTTGTTGATATTTTGAAGTAATATTCTCTGAAACTCATGCCATAAAATTTAAAATTTTCTCTTGTTTTTAACACTAGAAACTTTATTTTATTTAAAGTCTTGTTAAAATAGCGTGCAGTTACAAGACTAGCTTTACTGGATTCACTCAAATCTAGCTGAAATAATACAGTGAAGTACTAATCATACGTTAGAGAAGTAGGAGAAAATTTTTAAAAAGAGGGCATAAAGAGACGTGACCTACAAGAGTACACACTTGGGAGAAAATATTTGAGCTTCAGCAAGTATTCAGGCCATAAATGAATCTTGAGTTAGAAGACACACATCAGGATATTGAGATTGAAAGGTGGAATAAATCTAAGTCCCTATTTCAGCTCCAGAGAGAATGATCCAGCCTAATATGGGAGCCAGCAGGGTCAAGGGAAAGAAGTGCAACTGAAACTAGCTTGTGAATACATAACCTCAGTATGCAGATATGCATGTTGGGAGGGAGATATTTTGATGGTATTGATTAGATAAAATTATAGTCCCTGAGGGGTGGGGTGGATAAAAGAACATAGCTGGTCTTCAAAGAAAGCCAAGACTATGGGCTCAAAACTAGGAAAATCTTTACATATGAAGCTTATCTGCTGGTTGTTTTTCATTTTTGTTGCTTATCTACACAATGCCTTCACTTTTTTTTTAAATACAGACATCTCTTTTATTTAATTAATTAATTTATTTAACACTTAGGGCAGGGTCTACAGAATCTACAGGGTCTCATTATGTAGAGCAGACCCCTAGTCATCCTCCTGTTTTCAGCCTCCCAAGCACTGGGATTACAGGTGCTCACCACCATGCCCAGTCTCAATCCCTGTCTGAGCACACCCCAGGGGCAGGGCTGGCGCGGCAACCCTGGGATTGAACCCTGGCTGCTGCATTCTGCCTAAGCAGGCACTTTAGTCTGCTAAGCTATCAGGTCTGCCTTCTTTTTTACTTTTTAAAGAGAATAAAAGTAATAAAAAGTTATGAAGATATGGAATTTCATAAGTATAATAATAGGAATTCAACAATGGTGGTTATTTTGCATAATATTGTCTTCAATTTAGTTGTTTACATTACCAGATATAAGCATGCAAAATTGGCTTTAAAAAAGTTATGAGATTTAAAAAGAGAGGAAAAATATTTAAGCATTAATTGCTCCTTTCAATAGGCCCGCAAACAGCAGTCCAGTTACCACAATGTCCTGTGCATGTACATGAATAAATGTTTTTGTCTTCCTCCTTTTCTTTTGTCCTTTTTCTCATCCCAGACATTTCCTGTGCAGGATTTTTGAAAAACAGTTTTTTGTTTGTTTGTTTGTTTGTTTGTTTTCTCAGACTGGCTCAGTCCTCCCTGGGAGTGGAGCTGGCCCTGTGGTGCCAGGGATGGAACCATGGTCCCTGTACTGCCTAAGCTTACCTAAGCAGGTGCTTTAGTCCACTGAGCTATTCCGCTGGCTCTCTAAAGCCAGTTTTTATTGTCTGTCCTTAAACCTCAAAGAAGAGAATCTCTTCACTCAAGTTTAGAAAATTTCTAGAAAAATATTAACTTAGACCACATGGTCTTCTTTGAATGTCAAGAAACAACAGGGCCAACGCTTTGATCATTGAACTCTAACTCTGACCAACAATGGTGAACAGGAATGCATTTTCACTGACCAAAATAGCAGCATCTACAATGATCAAAACATTCACTGGGGGAGAAACACTTTCTCAAGGAAAGAAAAATAGAATTCTGAGAAAAAAACTACTTGATGGCTGGTAAAATAATAATTTCCAGAGATTCATATTACAAAGCAATTTTCAATATTTATTTTTTTAGATGCAGATAGCAATTATGAAAAAGGAGTGTTAGCATTTATCAAGTAGCCATTTAATATTTGAGAAATTAATTTGAAAAAAGTATGTTATGATGTAAAAGATATTGTACAAAACGTTATTATTTTAATTGCAAATCTCTCAAAGCAGTATTTTTAGTTCTAAATACATTAATTATTTAATATTTAAACATCTTTAGAAGCAGATTTTCTTACTATTTTTTAGCTAGAATACACTGAAATCAGGGACAGCACTATGAGGTTTTTAAATGCATTTTTTTCAAGTCCACATTTATTTTTATTTTTGGCTATAGCAATAAACAAGCAAGTCCTTACCTATGTGCTGTCACTTCTGCCACTTATCATTATGAGATATTTTGGAAAGGTCAACATAATGAATATCAGCATATTTTGAATGAAAAACTACTGAGACGTTTATGATAGCAATATTGCAATGCAGATACATTATAGAAATCTAGAAAAACATTTATCAACCTTTAGCAGTGTTGGTCTTATATACACGAAATTAATAATTATTTTCAAGAGCAAGATAGTCTTAATTTCAATGTATCAATTTTTGTATGTTCAACAAAATAGAAATATTTGGGTAATCATAGCATACATGTCTAGTTTTTTTGTTGTTGTTGTTCCTGTCTACAATTTTTTATTTATTTATTTATTTATTTATTTATTTATTTATTTATTTGTGTGTGTGTGTGTGTGTGTGTGTGGCCAGCTCAGCCCACCAGGGGGCGGGGCTGGCTGGCATGTGGTGCTGGGGGATTGAACCGCGGTCCCTGTGCTTTGCTAAGCTTGTTCTAAGTAGGTGCTTTAGACCACTGAGCCATCTTACCAGCCCCTGTCGTCTACAATTATAAGAATCAGGAAACAACTATAAATTCTATCTACTGAATGAGTAGAATAATCATGTGAAGCTGGTTATTGTTACATTATTATATTAGTGTTGTTAAAAGATTGTATCATTTGTTCATAATTACATTTTTTGTAAAAAAATAAGCAATTCCTAGAAAAAAAGAGCAACCAACACTATTGACCAAATGACACATTCTCAAATACTCACTCATGCAGAATAGGCCTTCACTTCAAAACACCTTTTCAAATCACGTCCAAACGCACTTCAAGTGCAAGATAAAGCAAATTAGGACTTTAAGAAATAGAAACACACAGAGGCTTTATGATTCCACAGATGATTAAAGGTCAGAATTACATTTTAATTTCTTTTTCTGTCTTTAAATTTTATTCAAGAAACTCTGAATCCCATAATAGTTTAGAGCCAGTGACTGGCATCACCTAAGATTTTCCTTAAATTATCACGTGAAAATGAAACCAGCGCTGCTCTCCAGAGGGGTTTCTTTTCCTTTGTAGGTCGCTTTCAGTTCTAATTATCTGTCCTTCACCTGAATGGAGACTTAGCCATGGTAACACTAAAAGCAGAGAGTTTTTGAATTTTTCCAGGAACCTTAGCCAACAGATTGGAACACAAAATCTCGTTTGTCCTAATGAAGTTTCTAATTAGCTGTTATGATTTATGTTAACAGATACTAAATTTGTGCATACTTTTGAAACATCTCAGTACAATCAACACTCAGTAGAACTTGAAAAAAAGAATTTGTAATATCAGTAACTAATTTGGAAGGGATCCACACATTTTCTTTTTATGCTTTTCAACATTGAAAACCTTAGGCAAAATTCTCACTTTACAGCATACTAGTCAGTTTTCTGTGACTGCAATAAATGCCTGAGTATTTACTTTAGTTTATAAAGATTAAACATTTTACTTTAGCTCACAATTTTGTGTGCATATCTAAGTAATTGATTCGTTTTAATTTAAGAACAGGATGAGAAACCCGGTGTGGTAGCACACCCAAGTAATTCCAGTGCTCAGGAGGCTGAGGCAGGAGGATCATCATGAGTTCAAGGCCATCCTGGGCTACAAAGTGAGCTCAAGGCCAGCTTGCACTGCATGGTGAGACATCTTAAAAAAAAAAAAAACTCAAGAGGATAGATATGTGACAAAATTATTTCTTCTGTATGTGGATAACCAGCATCACAGCGCTGTTTCTTAAAGATGCAATCTTTTCTCTAGCATGTTTTGAACATGATTGTTAAAGATAAGACAGCTGAAGCACTTGAGAATGTTTTCACATCCTCACCACTAATCTACTGATCAATATGACTACTTTTTTCCAGTGTTGTGGATTTTCATGACTGCTTTTTAATATAGTTTATAGTCTGGGGCTGTGATATATGTCTTGCACCTTGCTCTTGTTGTTCAGAGACTCTTTGGTTAATCTGTATTTCTTCTGCTTTTGTGTGAGTTTCAGCATTGTTTTTTCTAGCTCTGTGAAAAATGTCATTGATATTTTGACTGGGGTTGCATTAAATCTATATGTTTATGGTAATATAGTTCTTTTGATAGTATTGGTTCTGCCTTTCCAGGGATAGGGATAGGGGATGTCTTTCCATATTCTGATGTCTTCTTCAGTCTCTTTTCTTCAAAATACCATAGTTTTCATTGTAGAGATTGTTGCCTTTCCTGGTCAGTGTAATTCTTATGTGTTTCAGTTTATTGAAGCTGCGCTGAACGGGACATATAGCTTTTGGCTGAACTTAGCCATAGCTCTTTCAGAATAGGCTCTCTCAGAAAACTACAATGTAGCCAGCCTAGCTTCTCACCACATAAGACAATTATGTTCTCCACAGCCTGGAATCCCACTGCTTATGCTTCTCAGTGGGTCTGTGACTAGCCCCACATCCTCTATGACTGTCCCTTGTTGCCACCTCCTCCTGGTCACCACATCTGGGTGACTGCAGAAACCTGGAAGCTTATTATGTGACTTATGCTTCTTGATGAAGTTCAGTCATGAGCAATACACCCCTTTCTCGGCTTCCTTCTGATTGTACGCATCCTAAACATGGCAAGCATTGCCATGGGTTGCTTCTCACCGGTAACCTGCCCTGATAAGGGCACGTGCGTGCAGAATCCCACTTTACACTTACAGCCCCTATGAGTGAACTTTCCTGGGGACTAGCACCATAGTCTACGTATGTCAGCTGGCTCACCCCGTATTTGATAAGATGCTTCCGCTCCTTGGAAGCAGAGGTGATTGGTCCAGACCGTTCCATCTATAAAAGTATGTTCTCTTCTGTTTCTCCAGTTCCTCTGTGAGTTTCAACTTTTCTGTCTGTTCTTCCTTAGTCCCAAGACCAGCTGTTCTTTTCTTTCTCTTCCTTAAGTTCTTGTTTTCCAGATGTCTAGATACTAGAGAGGCTGTGATATGCTGCTATATTTTACTCCAATATCTTTTTTTTCTACTTCAAACTAATCTTAAGACAAGAATTAAAACTTATGGCCTATATTTTATTATATAGGTAAACATTTAATATTTAATTGGCATTTGTATAACTTCCCTTCTGCAAAGAAACAGTAAATCTGAAATAAATAAAAAATGACAAATATGCTGAGAAGCACCATATGGCTTAAGAAGTATATCTAGATTTGCACTCCTGAGAGCTTTCAGATTTGCAGAGCTGAAAATCATTCCGAATCGGCTCTCAGGGCTGTACCACACTTTATAGAACTTTCTCAATTCACAATGCAGTATAAACAAATATGAACTATGAATACATACTATGATATTATCATCTATTGTAATCAAACATTTAGAGAATTACAACTGTAAAACAGTGTCTCAACATTCCTTCCGACGTATTTTATAATCTAAGAGTCCTGAAAATATCAAGCTACTCTGTTAATCACTCAATACCTCCTTACTGATCTATAGTTGCCTCTTTTTATAGTATTTATGTAGTTCTTCCTGTTGTTTAGGGCACATTTAAATATTTCTCCAAGCTCCCCAAACCTCCATGCTAGGTCCAAGCTAAGACCAGCATTGGTGTTCTTTTTTTTTTTTTTTCCATGAATAGGACTTTATTTATCACTAATAAAAATATGGATCTTAATCACTCTTGGACTGATGGTTCGTATCCATCAGCTCATTCAATGTTAGCTCCAGTCTCATCCCCAGTAGCCTTTCCAGAGCTGCTACCTTCACCATGAAGCTCCATGAGTTTTCTCAATTCAAACTTGGGCTTCTTCAGCATTTTTACTTTTCTGATGAAGACATCATAAAGAGGGTAGATAGATTAGCAACCTTTTCTATATCTTTCCCAATGCTGTTGGGAATCAGTTTATTGACCACTTCCTTCAAGTCATTTGTCTGCACCTCTTGGGTCATGATTTCCATCATCTTCTTCTGGATCTGGTGAACCTACTGATGCTGAGCCTAAGAGGTCTTCCATATCTGATTGTTGCATTTTTTAGTAAAGCCAACTCACAGCAGATGAAGCAACTAACCATTGGTAGTCTTGACATCAACGTGAGCTTCGATCACGGTCTGTCAGTTATTGACCATGGAACACATCTTGTCATAGGTGAGGTCCATGCCATGGAAGTTAGGCAGGCAGTTTTTGCCCTGAATATCTTCAGTAATTAGCTTGAATTTTCTAAAGACAACTTCATCATTCTGTAGATCAGCAAGGCTCACTTCAAATGCATGGCATTTAGGCCATCAGATGCAATTTTGGTTCCTTGAGTTCTGGTGATGAGTGTTTTCCCAATATTTCTTATGTTGAACATAGCTGGCACCTTCATATCATACCAATCTTTTTTTACAAATGGATCAACCACTTTCTTCTTGGCTCCTTTTTTGTTGCCTTTCATAAGGCACTTGTTCTTGCCTACTTCCATGGAGCTGCTCAGAGAGTCAAAAGAAGGCTAGGTCGGTGTTCTGATCACAGCATCTGGCCTGCTGTCAAGTAGACCATTACATACTGTTAGTAGCCTGCTTGACGTTCATTAGTGTAACAAGGCAGGACCAGGTGCTAGAGGATAATCATTTTAAGAGGCCATTTCCCCAGGAAAATTCAATCACTAATGAGTTATGGGGGTAGAAGAGGAGCTGAAATATGAGTGGGATTTTCATTTTCAGAACAAGAATACTATGCTCTACTTTTGCAAAAATGTGTTGTTATGTAAAGTTGAAGCCACATGAACTTATCACTCAACTGAATTTTATAATTGAACTAAAAAGAAACATTTTTCTTTAATCAGTTTGCATCTTTAAACAGCAGTGACTTCTATGATAATTATAAATATTAAGACTACAACTTAATTAGCTGCTTTAGGTTTTTTCATATTTTCCACTCAAATGTGTTAATAAATTCCGATATCACAAATTTTATTAATAAAAATTACA
>NW_004524581.1:4779394-4780400 GCF_000260255.1 Octodon degus | reverse complement strand
AACCTCCATAAATAGATTTACAATTAAATAAATTATTTGACCCACATAATCATAAAGAATAGAGTGTAAGCAGATTTCAGAAATAACTTGATTAGACCTACTATTTTTTGGGGGGGTCTTCTGGTTACCTCTCTTCTCTAAATTCCCTTTCATTTCAAACTGTCTTCCTCAAAGCAGAAAAATTACATTAATAGTTTCCAGACTCAGATCTGCATACCAAGAGAATGAAAAGAGCTGAGAATATAGCTCGGTGGTATGAGCACCTTGCCTTTAGCTATTATTATTATTAGCAAGTTCATTATCAAGTGCAAGTTTCCAAGTCCCATCCCCAGTAATTAAAAAAAAATCAAGAAAGTTTACATATTTCCCAACTTCCTACCAACAAGCCTTAATTGAGCTTACATGCTCACCATCCATAATTACGTCCTATGTCTATTTTATTTTAGAAATAGGTGTGATACCTATTTCTCCCAATACCCTTGGATATCAAAAAGAAATGAGACCCCTGGAGAAAAGTCAACTTGGTGTTAATACAAAAGGCATCAAAAATGTAGATAACATATTCGTAATGTACTTCCTCTCATATTTTATAATTAAATTATATATAATTTTACTGCTTACATACATTGGCTTTCTAAAACAAGGACTTTTCAAAAGTTATAAATACATCAGAAATATGAGTGTCAGTCAGTGGTAGAGAAATTGGCTGAGATGATCCAGGCCCTAAGTTCAATACTCAACACAAACTAATTCATTAGGTAGAAAGCATACATTAATGAGAGATGCACAGCAGTGAGTGAAACAAAGCATTCAAAATAATGAAAAATGTGAATTATTATCTAGTCAGTGCAGAGGTCCCTATATACTCATTCTTACTTTACAGCTATACAATTATATATTAAAAAATAAAATCTTTTTTCAAATGCACATGCACAAACACACACACACACACACACACACACACACACACAATCATGTTTAATTTCCAAACAGAAACACAAGAGAA
>NW_004524581.1:4776350-4778964 GCF_000260255.1 Octodon degus | reverse complement strand
CCTACTTAGAATAGAAATCCTGCTTCATGCTTGCTTTCTGTATGACTTCGCATGAACTTTTCTGGATTTCGGGTTCTTTCCCTATAAAGCTGCTCTTCAGTTTTCTGTTATTGGGAAGAAATACCTGAGATTATCAACTCAACGTAGGAAAAGTTTTATGTTATCTCCAAATTCCACAGGTTGTCTTTTGTGGTTGGTTGTGCCTGATGCTTTTGGCCTGGGCCAACACCATACAAAAAGGCAGGAGAAAGGGTCAGGCAAACTCTGTTCACCTCGCAGAGGCTGAGAATTCAAGAGAAAGAAGGGAGGAGCTCAAGGCACCAGCGTGCGCTTGGCAGGCCCACACTTCCTGAGCTGCTTCCTCTTCTGAGATGCCACCTTGCAAAGCTTCCATCGCCTCGCAGCAAGGCCACCATGAGGAACAAATACACAGCACATGGGCCTTTGAGGACGACCCCAGATCCACCTGATGGTGGGAAAAATCGTAGCTGGGGTTCACTTCCGATCGATCGAACTCGTCCTTGCTCTTGCCAGGCAGGTGCTTATGCCTCTGAGCTATCTCCCCGGCCCCCAGCCAATGTGTTTATTAACTTCTCACCCCCATCCTGATGGGAGAACAGTCACTTCTGCTAAACAGTTCAAAACCGGATTTTGAATTTTCGCTTTACCTGGTGAGAAAACTCGGATGAGAAACAAGTAGAAAACCAAGATTATGTGGCGTAGCAATTCACTTATGTTTCCTCTGAAGTTATGGTTTCCAAACTGCACTTCATATTTATTTTTTCAATAACGCGTGTGATGAATTTTCTGGCTGTGCTTCTGGTCCTGTGTGTTCATTCCTCGATTCATCTCTGCTGGTGGCTGATCCGACTTGTTCTTGGAGGCAGTCGGCGGCTCCTCCACAGTCCCCGAAGGGCAAAGGCTCTCTCTCTGCAAATTCCCTTGATGCCTCCACTCAGCAAAGGCAACACTGAAGGACATTTCCAAGGCTGCACTCCTTTAGAGAATCGCAGAGATCACCGCATGTGGGCGCAGGACACAGAGAGTCTTTTCAATCTCTTCTCTTCCACCTGTCACACTACAGGAATAAAGAAAAAAAAAGAATGCCCCAGAGAATTTTAAAAATGGACCTCCATCTACAACCATAGATGTAATTTTGCTTTATGTTACCTTAAATTAGATGTTCTTAACACCTCAAGCCATCTAGGGTCAACTCTTAATATTTCAATAAAAAATTTCCAGTATTTTAAGCTGCGAGATAGTAAAAAAAAAAATGTCCACTTCCTTATTTTTAAATGTAAAATAACATTTTTATGTGTCTGGTTTCCTATTCATCAATTTGTGTGTGTGTGTGTGTGTGTGTGTGTGTGTGTGTGTGTGTGTACATATTAAATTTTTATGCTTTTTTAGAATCTTCCACTTCTTTCAACTCTTGTTTAAAATGTCCGTAAGGTTCACAGACTGCATAGAGTTGTCATAATTTATTAAAGGCATGAGCTTTATTGCAACAGTTATGATAGAACATCTGTTTGAAATTTGAATTTTATAATGTTAAATGGCCATTTTTAAAGGAAAAATGCTCCAATATCCATGATTTCATATGATTGGACTTAACAGTAGGTACTACATTGCTCAATAAAGCCTCTTTGGAACAATCTTCTACTAGACAGGCTTTGAAGCTCACCTTTAATCCCCTTCTCATTGTTTCTCTTCCTTTTCATAAGCACCTTCTCCCTAGTGTCCCAATCTTTGGGCTTCCATAGATCCAGGCATATACGTCATTTCTGCTCTTCTGTGATGAGCAGTACTTTGTAGCACTTTCTTTCAAATTTAATCAGGTCATGAGGAGCTGATTGAGAGCTGTAGACACATTTAGAGGAAAGAATGATTCCATCTCATCACTTGTAACAAACTGGTTACCACAGGGATTTGTCCTAACCAAAATAAACGTCTTTTTATGGGGAAAAGCCCCAACAACCAATACCAGCCAGCACACAACAGCATTTCTTCAATTAGTCTACAATTACAAATTATTTTAGCATGAATTGGTGATCTTCTAATAGAGTTTAGAGAGAGAAATAATGAATTGGGACTCTTACTGAGGTGGGTTTAGGAACAGAAACTAAATTTACCATGGGTGCTCTAGAGTTATTGTTCTACGCATGACCAGTTGTTCTGGAAACACTGAGTTTATTTTCAGGATCAAGCTTTGCTAAGTGTTTTCTCGCTGGGTTTATGTATTATAAAATCATGAGAAACTCAGCAGGCATAATGTTCATTCTTAGACATCAGGGCCTTTTCAAAAAGGTGCTTCAGGAGAAATGTTTTGCATTAGTAGTCAATCTTTATATTAGTTCAATCTTGACAGAGAACTGAACAATCATGTTATTAAAAATAACAAAATCACCCCGTCTTTCTGATAAATGCATATAGCATAAATTTAATATTTTATTCACTTTTGAAGAATATATAATTTATTTATTTTTTTTAATTTATTATTATTTTTTACATTTATTTATTGTGTGTGTGTGTGTGTGTGTGTGTGGCCAGCTCAGCCCACTAGGGGGCGGGGCTGGCTGGCATGTGGTGCTGGGGGATTGAACCGCGGTCCCTG
>NW_004524581.1:4771116-4776250 GCF_000260255.1 Octodon degus | reverse complement strand
CTGGCCGATGCGCCACGTTATGAGTGCAAAGGGCATGTGGTGCTGGGGGATTGAACCGCGGTCCCTGTGCTTTGCCAAGCTTGTTCCAAGTAGGTGCTTTAGACCATTGAGCCATCTCTCCAGCCCCCAAGAGTATATAATTTAGCATGCTCAGTATATTCACGGCATTGCATGATACTTAGTACTAGTTTAGTTGCTGAGAAATTCTGTCACCTCAGATGTGAGCCCGAGAGTCAATGAGCAATCATTATTCATCCCGGTCACTTTAGACCCTAGCAACCACCCATCTGCTCTTTCTCTATGATTTAGCTATTTCTGAAATTCCATATAAATTGCTTCATATTATATATGACCTTTTATTTCTAGCCTCTCAGTGTATTTTCAGGATCCATTCACATGGTAACATGTATCATAGATTCATTATTTTTTATTACTGAATGCTATTCCGTTATGTAGGTATCTACACTTCACTCTGTATGGTTTATCCATTCTGCAGTTGGTGAATGTCTAGGTTGTTGTTCCTATACTCATATCTGATAGTTGAAGGTAAATGTATTTAAATTCATTTTTTTAAAATAGTCCATACTTTTAAAAAAGGTATGATTTATAAATCAAATATTAGTAAATCATATATTTATATAGACGCTTTACTGGAAAATCTTCTCCCTCCCTGTTTCCTGGTATAAAATCTAATGTGTCATGCTACTGAAGTGCTGGGAATCTGTTAAAACACTATTCAGAGGATTATAATTCATAATTTTTTCTTTCTCTCTTTCTTTCTTTCTTTCTTTCTTTCTTTCTTTCTTTCTTTCTTTCTTTCTTTCTTTGTTCTTTCTTTTTGGCAGAACTGGGAATTGAACTCAGGCCCTTGTGCTTGCCAGGCAAGCGCTTATTCTACTGAGCTATCTCCCTGGCCTTATAATGTTTTATGTAAGACATAAAATCAGACTGATTATAACTTGATTCAACAATATAACAGTTGTTAAATTTGAAATTAAATTACTCAAACTGTTGGTATATTATTTTATATATTATGTACATGGAAATTATAAAAACTATCATAAGGGCTTTTGTGACTATTTCGTTAAATAAGGAGTGATGTTTTGTATAATAATTTGTAATTCCTGTTAGATATTATTATTGTAATTGAATTCTGAGGGAAGATATCAAATAATAAAATTTGCTTGATTAGATGAATTTATGATTTACCCTCTAAAAATCTGTTTTAATTACTATAGTGTGGTCATAGCTGGTAAATCCCTGCTGATTAACTTCAAAAGATAGTTTTTTCATGAATTTTATTAAGCCCCAAATCTTCATTCTCATCTCAGATTTTTTGACTAACTTTATCAGATGTGTTTATCATTATCATCTAAGACCTCACTAAGCATTATTATATTTATATATATTCACAGGTTATAAACCTCAATTGAATTTGAAATCAAAATATGAATAAAGTTATTTCCCTGTTCAGAAACACACATTTTCTGTTTGTATTTATAGAAGTAATATTTCGTCTTCAAGGTTTATTTCAATTGAAAAATATTTCAGCGCTAGTTAAATTCACAAAGTTGATAGACATGATTCTGTCTCTTACTGAAATAGTATTGCTGTTTAGGGATACTGATTGAAAAGAAGGTTTAATGTATGTATTTAATGTATGTATTTGGTACAGGGTCTCACTGTGCAGCTCAGATTCATAGTGCTTCTCCTGTTTTCAGCCTCCTCAGTACTGGGATTACAGGTGTGCACCACCACACGGGGTTTCAGTGGTCGGCTCAGTTTGCCCAGGGGCGGGGCTTGCATAGGATGTCATACCGGGGATTGGACTGCAGTTCCTGCGCTTGCCTAAGCAGGTGCTTATAATTTTTATATCATTTATTCTCCCTTCAATGCTTCCCAGTGTCCCAATTTTAGGATCATCATCTATAGTAACTCCATAATTTTCCTCACAATCCTAATGACTCTGGAGTAGGAAGAGTTTTATAATAGTCAATATTACTATAGTTTAGTGTCTATTGAAACTGTACATATTTGTTGGGTACTGATTTTTTTTTTTTATTTTCAAAATAACTTTGAGGTAAGGAGTAGATTATTTGAGCATCAAGGAGCGGGCAAAATATATAAATATTTAAACACACACATTCTAGAATTGATGTTTAATCACAATCATTTTATATTTTATAATTCTTTGGGCTGAAAGGAAAATAATTTATTAATTCAAGAGATATTCTAAAAGTTACACTAGATTTCCAAAGAAGTATCTTTTCTTTAGTTTTGTAATAAAACTATTCAGAACTATTATCTCTCATCTATCAAGTTTCTTGTCATTCTGATGTTATAGGAAAAGCATACCAGTTAGAAAATTTAGTTAGTGTTATTTTAGCAGATGCTGTCTTGTATCCTATAATATTATAAAATATATTTGCTTAGTTAATTTATAATGATAGTCTGAAAGTACATCTTTATAGAGTTTTACAGATAAAGAATATAATCTTCAAGTCTGGGAGGTGGTTCTATGGGTAAGTGTAAAGGTAGTAATATAAAATCACAGCATTGTTGGTATAAGAAAGGTTCAGTCTCTTCTTTGCATGATAGCAACCAATAAATCAAGAAATAGGCAGTAGTAGAGGAAGAATTTTATTATGATAAGCGAGTTGATTAGAGAATGGTTGGACTCATCTGAAATGGACCATCTTACCTAGTAAGTACAATCCAAGAGCAAATGTAAAGAAGCAAAGAAGTGTGTTTCACAGTGTTCATTAATCTTGCAGTGGTCCATTTCTTTGGTGCAATTCTAATGTTATCTGAAGGTTAGCAGATGCTCCGAGCCCATACATCTAAAGAAAGATATTTGATTCAGAGGGCTTATGGTAAGCGTTTCTCTCGATGAAGTTGCTTTGAATTTCAGAATCTAACTGTTAATATCTTCATCATTTAGATGTGTTTTTTCTTTAAAATTTAGATTTCTAGAAACAAGTTAAAAAATAAAAAAACAAAAACTAAGCATCTACTTAGACAAGTGCAGGGACCAGGATTTGATTCCTGGCACCACATGCTGTGCCACCTCCACCCCCGGGCATGCTGAGCTGGACACCAAGTCTGGGTGTGGTGGCACAGGCCTGTAATTCCAATGCTGGGGAGGCTGAAAACAGGAGGATCACTATGAGACCGAACTGTATAATGGGACCCTATACCAAATACATTAAAAAATTAAAAAAATAAAAATGCAAGTTTACAAAGGGTAATTCTGTAAAGGACAGCTAACCCAATAGTTGGCTTTAGGATGGTAAGAAGGAAAGTATTTTGAAAGTTGAAGCAGGTATCTGTGAGGAATTACATTGATAACAGAGAGGAAGTTTTGCTGAGCTCCTGCTGTGAATGGGAACTTTGGGAATTAAAAATCACATCCAAACAGAATTTGTTTGAGGATTTTGTCTGGTATGTTATAAAATTTTTCTTTATGTTGTCCATTGAGAACTCTCAAAATGTAATTATATGTGTCTTCACAGCTTTTGAAGTCCAGTTTGAATTCCAGTTTAAGCTTTTCTGTTCATTTTTTGAAACTTTGGAAACAAAGTTTAGCAAATGACCCTGGGTTACAATAAAAGATTGTTGGATATCACATCTAAAAATGCTGACTTCATTTTGGTAAACAACCAAGCCGATTAAGGTTTTTTTGAATATGTGATATCAATATTTAGAAAAGACAAACTCAAGACATTTATGCAATGCCGTAGTAGAATTTCTATTGAGCATAAATTGTATCATACTATTATTTTAACTGTACCTAAACTGCATATTAGAGTAATACTTCTAAAATAAAAGTCAATCATTTGGGGGGAGGGTACCAGGGATTAAAAGTTAATCTGAAATTATTTAAATAAATTCAGTAGAACAGGCAAGACAAAAACAAGCCTAGAGAATCACAGAAACCAAAGATCAGATTAACATCTAAGATAATACTACAATAAAAGATGATAAAAGACATAGCGAGATGAGCTGATGAGGCTGATAATGCCTATATTACACTTAAAAATCATCATTTAAAAAGAGATGGTCAACAGTTAATTATCTAGAGATTTAGATAGAGAAAAACATTTACAGATCAGATGTAATGTAAAATAAAGAGTGCTGAAGTGAAGAAAATAGAACAATTTTATTTTGGGAAATAGTTGACACTATGGCAATAATATGAAATACAAAAAGAAAAGATGGAATATTATTTCTAGGAATATTTTTTGAAAGTAAAGGGGGGAGAGGTAATTCTCTTTTGTCAAAATATGAATTTAAATTGATAAGTAAAATTACAAGGATCTCTGTGAACGCTGCATTTGGAATGTGGCGGTTGGTTTTTAGAGCTGACTAGTCACCAGTCATGACTCACTTGCTGGATGACAAATGCAATTATAGATGGTCACAAACGGTGGTACAAAATAGACTCATTATTTGTTGAAGATCAATTTGCTTACACTTTGTTTCTTGAACTCCAAAATCCAACACGTCAGGCAAAGAGCAGCATGGAAAGAACAAAGAACTTCTCAGGTAAGTGAAAGATGTGGGACTCGGGTGCCCACCCAGGTCCTGACGCCTACCTAGACTTTATTACACCAAGTGTTATCACCTATCCCCTCCCTGGGACAGCATGGGGCCTGGTCGTTTTGCTGTAATCTCGAGGTATCACGGTCAACCCCCCGATATTTTCAGCCTTAGTCATCTCAGCCCAGAGTCCTGCTGCAGTGCCGCAATTTGTCCTGCCTCTCTCCAGGGCCTAAGCCTATCGTATTCCTACCTAACTTCCTGTCTATAATAAGGTGTTAGCCAATTTTTACATTTTCTGTGCCTGGGACCTTACCTGTAAAATGAAGATAATAATGTTTATCTCATAAAAGTAATATAAATATTAAATACATTTTTGTTATAAATGTTATAGATGATGAGGGAGATTATTTTTGTACTCTATTTAAATTATTTCGCTTTTTCAATTCCAGACCTGCATATGTAAACCTCCTATTGTCTTCCTAGTGTAAGAACCTGAAAGAGTAAATAAATCCAAAAGGTACAATAGGCATTGTGAAAGGGCGAGAAACTGCTCAAAAGGAATGAACAACTGGGCTGTGAAAAAAAGGAAAAG
>NW_004524581.1:4768836-4771016 GCF_000260255.1 Octodon degus | reverse complement strand
TAAGGCAAATATACTACTAATTTCTATTTGTTTATTGAAAGGAACAGATAATGATTATTATTTTCTATTTAAATGCTTGATGGACTGTCCTGATAAAATGATGGATACAAGATAAAACTATGTGAAATTGTGTATCTCAGATATATGAAGGAATCCAAGCTAATTGTGAAACCTCAAAAAGATTGATGTAAATTGAGGTTCACTAGCACCTTCTCCTTGCACAAAGGTAAAAGAGCCCTCACAGGGAGAATCATGAAGAGATTACCAGGAAAATGAGGGAAGAAGGGTCTTACTGATTTAAGCCAGCATCTTGTCCTTTGACTGTATTATCTGGTTTAGTGTCACTTTTCCTTTCCTAAAAAACACAGGGAGAGCCAGGAGTGGTGGCACACAACTGTAAACTTGGCACTCAGGAGGCTGAGGCAGGAGGACTGCAATGAGCCTGAGGCCAGTCTGAGCTACATAGTCAGTTCTAGGTCAGCCTGTCTACACAGTAAGAGCTTGTCTCAAAAAAGCAGTGAAACAAAACAAAAACAAAGGGAGACAGGCATAGAAACAGTACTTGCCTTTATAGACTCAAATTTTCCACAAAAGAGAAAACTGCCCTATTTTTAGAGAGCATGTTTACAGTTTCCTCAAATAATAAACTCACAGGGTCCTTATATAAAAGTGAGCCATTTCAGGCAGCATATCCAGGTGTCCTACACACTTACGCAAGTGTTGAACAGCACTGATGCTATTAGAAAATCTCCCACTTGCTCTAAATGCTCATTGAGCATCCAGGAAAGAACATAATCCACTCAGTAAGAGGGCTGTAGGTTATGCTCCTTGTTGGTAGATGTGGTCATTGGTAGCTAAGAGATCTTCAGAAAAGTTTCTCTCTAGATTGAAGGGTGGGAGGAGGTACAAGAGAGGGATGGTACTGGGACCTGGGAGATAGTTGAGTGGAATGCCTGCTTGCTGGCAAGTATATGGTCCTGAGTTATATGGCTGGTACCAGGGAGAGAGAGAGAGAGAGAGAGAGAGAGAGAGAGAGAGAGAGAGAGAGACCGAGAGAGAGACAGAGAGACAGAGAGAGACAGACTGAGAGACCCTGAGCCTTGGTTTTCAGAAAGAGGTTTGGGCCTTTTTATTTCGTTAAGTGCAAAGTATGCTGAAACACTTCTTTGGAGTGTTTTTCTATGGTCCCAAAATCTGTATTACCTTGATTTTTTTCAGTCTGTTGTGTCATTCTAGTAACTTTAGTGATCTAAAGACTTCATTTAATGTATTTTGTTTCTTCTTATTGTGGTATTAGAGATTGAGTCCATTCTAGACAGAGGTAGATCATTGATTTACATCACAACTCTTTCTTTCTTTCTTTCTTTCTTTCTTTCTTTCTTTCTTTCTTTCTTTCTTTCTTCCTTTCCTTTCCTTTCCTTTCCTTTCCTTTCCTTTCCTTTCCTTCTTTCTTTTTTTTCCTTTTGATCTCGATTTGAGAAGCAACTCATTAAGTTGACCCACATTCAAGATCCTCCTGCCTCAGCCTCTGACATAGCTAAGAAAATTATTTCCATCACATGCAGCTAAATTTTTAAATGTATTTTGCCATCAACACGCATTCCTTAATGTGACTGATAGAATTTCTAAATTTTTATTCCATCCATGTATGAGTTAAAAATAGCTAAGCTCATGTGGGGCACTGGGAGGGGCATGTCTGAGATGGATACACACACATTAAGGATGCTTAGAGCCACAGGCCCAAGATCCCTCAGCTGAATGACTAGAGACAGGGATCACAGACCCAGCTGGATGAAACTGCACCGCTTTGGGAGCCAGCGCCCCACCCTTGACCTCCCCACACCATCCCTGCGATCCGTCCCAAAGTCAGTCACTCTGCAGACCTTGCTCACTAGCCTGCTCTTCCCAGGCCTCCCCTGAGTCCCTGCCCACATGTGCTTTTCCTTGATCCTTGTTTCCTGTTCTATCAATGAAAGACAGCAGAGGCTTCAGTTCAGCCTGTCCTATGGGAGTTCCTGATGCTGAGCCTTCTCAGGTAGAGGCAACCCCTCTGAGCATTCTTGGAATGATCGGCCACTACTCCCCGTGACCTTGGAGTACTTGTTCTTCTACGCTATGCCGTGAGCAGAATGGTGACAGGCTAAGAAATTAAATCTACTGAATACTATCAAGGGAAATAT
>NW_004524581.1:4755538-4768736 GCF_000260255.1 Octodon degus | reverse complement strand
TATTTTTTGCAGAACTGGGGATTGAACTCAGGCCCTTGCGCTTGCCAGGGAAGTGCTTATTCCACTGAGCCATCTCCCCAGCCCCTGTTAATAGCGATTCTAAATTTTATATATGCAATTTTAGATACTTTCCTTCAAATAATTATTCTACATTATTTGAGTTCATCAAATATCTTTATAAGGCCAGGGAGATGGCTCAGTGGTCTGAGAGCCTGCCTGCAAGTGCCAAGGACCAAATTTGATCTCCAGTACCACAGGCCATTCCAGTCCTTGAATTCTGTGCACTCTGCCTTTTAAAAATTTAGCCCTGGTTCTACCAAAAAAAAAAAAAAAAAAAAAAAAAAAAAAAAGCTGCATATGATGGAAATAATTATAATCTTAGCTATGTCAGGGGCTGGGGCAGGAGGATCACTGCAGTTTGAACTATGTAGTGCTCCCCTGTACCAAAAAAATAAAGAAAAGATTTTAAAAATTTAAAAATATCTTTATGATAAACACACTATTATGAAAGTCACATAAACTCCATTTTCTCAACTTTTGTGTTGTTTTGGTCTTTGTTTCTTGTTTTTACAGTTTTGGGAATTCAATTCAAGCCCCTTGCACTAAGCTAAATCCCCCAGACACTTGTATTATTCATTTCGAGACAATCTCTGTTAACATGTTAAATTGCCCAGGCTAGGTTAGAACATGCAATCTGCTTTCATGAAATCTAAAGACACCACAGAGCTCAACCTCTTTACACTTAGAGCAGCCGTGCATGTTCCTATACTTTGAAGGGCCATTTAACATTCTTTAAACAAGTATTTCCAGAATGACTCTCGAGGTTTTTTTAAGAATACACATGATATTGGGTTTCTTTATTTAAAAGTAATATTTTCCATTTCTCAGCTTTCTAGCAGTTACTAATTCCTCAAATACCAACACTGGTGATTCAGTGAACTCAGAGCATAATGTTTTTAGAATTATGAAAAATGAGTATTGAGAAGGCTTACTCAAGATATGCTTTCAGACTTTTATTATACAGTTAGAAATTATTTTGGGGCATACAGTATTATGATGGATGTCTCACTTTAACACAAGAAAAACAAAATTCTGGAAAATAGATTCCAATACCCATACACAGGAGAATAACCAGTTTAAATTATTGTGCTAATTTAAAAGCCACAAATTCCAAAGTAACTAATGCTATAGCGTTTGGCGGGGGGGCAAAGCGATTGGGTATCCAGGACAAGGCCACTGCCTCTTAGGAGCTTGGCAGAGCCTCAAGAGAAGCACATGAAGCACAGGGAGCTGATGCCCATAGTGACTTGACCTATGCTTGACATAACACACACAGCCTCTCTTTGTCCTGAGAAGGCACCCAAGGCCTGCCATTCTGCTGTGGATTAAATTGTTCCTGTCCCAGGTTCTACCCTGACCTTCACCAGTCCATGAATTTCTTCACATGATTATATAAATAAAGGCAGTGCAGAGGCCAAGCAGTTCCTTTCTCCCATCAGGAGAGAGGGCTGCACCTGACCTCAGCTTTTGTACACTGGCTCCTGTCTTCTTCATCCCGCTCTGTCCTCCCTCTAGAATTTGAAGAGCTGTACTGCACTTGGTGATAGGCTTCTGTTGGTTTTCTTCCAGAGACCTTTTATTTTTCCTACCTCACCCAATACTTTCCAGTCGCAAGAAAATTTCAACTGTTCTAGAAATACCATCTCATGGTCTTAATTCCAGAGACAAGATCTTCTGACCTGGTAAAAATAGAAATGAAAGTGAGCCACAGAATCTGAAAATCCAGGAAGACCTTTTATTGGTGGCAGTGGTGATGGGAAATGTTCTCAAAAAGAGGGCAGATGCTGCCCACTGAGAGATCAACCTACCCTGTTAACAACCAAAAGAAGAAACTTTTGGTTATTATGCTAGGGAGGGTGAGAATCTGAAGTAATGTAGCACACATTCCTAGAAAGGTATGGGCCAGCAGTCCGTCAGTTCTTGAGAACGCTATGATCCCATTCTGGATTTTGTGGTACATAGAGTCCTATGGCAAGAATAATATTAGCAGGAAAATATTAGGGAAAGATGCATACCCTACCTTGTCAAAAGAATGCAAGGGGTGGAAAATGCACACACCATAGTTTTAGGAATTCAGAGGGTATGGACTAGGCCCAAATAGTTATCCTCCTTTTGTTCCTGTGGCGTTTCCTATCTTAATATATCATATTTCACATGCATAATAGATGTTGCTGAAGCATATTTTTAAAACAAATTGTCTTTTTCATTCTCTTGCTGTTTCTTCCAAAACCCATCCACACAGTCTTTTTTGGGTTTCAGTGATATGAGCTTCTCTAGCTCTTTGTATGATTTGTTTATTAAGCAGCCCATTCACACATTTATAATTCCACAAAATTATTAGCAACAAGAAAAATAATATTTATTGGTTCCTATTACATACTGCCTACTATCTTAACATTTCTATAAAAAATACATACTGATTAAGTAATTGAAACACAGAAGGTTTAGGTGACTTTTGTGATACATTATAAAGCTATCAAGGAAAAAATTCAACGATACTTTGCCTGACGTACCAAGTGACTGAATCCCATCTTTAAATATCCAAAACAAGCATTTGCCAAGTGATGGAGATCTAAAATATCAGCAGCCCTCAGTACTTATTTTCAAAATGAAAGACAATAAAGCAAATGGTAATGTATTGGAAAAATTACTAAGTTCCAATGAAAGCTTAGCCTAGGCAGAAAAAAATGTTCAGGGTGTACAAAGTATTCAACATATTTGTCAAAAGTGTAAGTCATTTTTAGGAGATGTCCAGAAGAAGGCTTTTGTCTAAGGTGATATGTTTTGCTTACCTTGTGACAATTGACTTGAGGTTTTACTTAGTCATATGTATGCAACTGGATAATTTTAAGTGCCTAATGGAGAGCCGTTAATTTTTTAAATCCTGTATAAAAACAAGAAATAAGATTTACCTTACAATCAATTAAGTACACGTGGAAAGGTTTCTCAAACTCACATTTCCTTTTCCCAAGCAGTGGAGCACAATATTAGCTATAGTATTCCTAGAACACAGCACCACACGGGGAGTGTGAAGCTGTAATAAAGGGCATATCCTTGGCCTCTGCTTATCTTCCAGAACTTACTCAACCTTTGATGCCTCTGAAAGGTGTTCATAGAAATGTGTACTTACGTTCCTCAGTTTTAAAGAGTCATTTAATTAAGAGCAGCAGTACTTGCTTCGGGAACACATATACTAAAATTGGAACGATACAGAGAAGATTAGCATGGCCCCTGTGCAAGGATGACACACAAATTCGTGAAGCGTTTCACATTTTTTCCAGGGGAAAAGTATTGGAACAAAGTGTGGAAAGTGAGGCCATGTTGATATGCTGAGCTGTGGAAGGCTCACATCAACGACATCTGACATTGCCAGTCGTTCAGAGAACCCACTGCTATTGTGGACTGCTGGACTATACTGGAGCATTTTGCTGGATTCACCCACCTATAATATTTAAATGACAATAGAGTGCCCTTCTCTGACAGAACCAAACAAGGAGAGGGGATGCAAATGAGCAATCATTTTGTATCTGTATATTCCAAATGGTTGGGATGGACGTACAGCTGCATTCTCTTGGTTCAGTGAATAGAAGGATTTGTTCTAATAGTGTTTGTGGACAGGATGACATGTCCGCATCTTGTACAATCGGTGTCCCCTAGGACAGCAGTGTGCAATGTATTGATTGTTGAATCTGTCCTGCTAACCGGGTTTGAAGCTGTCTCATTGCTATTTGTTTCTCAATGGAATTATTAAAAAAAAAAAAAAAAAGAGCAGCAGACCTGGGGATTTCCGTGAAAAAAAAAACATGGTTGATAGAAATATTTTCATGCTGTTTGAATATAAAAGCATATTTAAGACTTTATACCCATATATAAACTTATGAACACATTTATATAAAATATATTACATTATATATATATATGTATATTCATTATAGTATTTCCAAATTTACAGGGAAAAAGTGTCAATGTAGATGAAATTCACATAGTAAAGAATATTATAATTATGTGATATTTATTTAGGTCTTGTGCATTGTGTTTTGTCCACAATTGTGACGTGTATAATCTTAAATGGAGGGCCTGGCGATATGATTCAGTGGCATAAACTCATGGCTGGCAAGTAAGCACAAAGTCCTCAGTTCAATCTCTTGTACCAAAACCAAAACATCTTAATTGGAAAGATATTTTTGGTTTCATAAAATATGCAATTGTTCCTTTTTTATTTTTCTGTATATGTGTCACTTAGAAATTTTCTAATACTTTATATTATAATTTGTTCTGATTATTTTATTTTTTCAGAAACTAAATACAAAAGTGACACATTTATTACATAAGTTGACACTTTAAAAGTTAATAGTTAAGCCATACTGACTTATTTTATTATAGGTAGATGGATGTAGTTTGCATGTTTGCATGTGTATGTGTATGTTCATTTTGGAGGTGATATATTTCACCATATAAAGTGCTGTTTTCTTCTGTGTTAACTTGGAAATACAGGGAACTTCATTCGGATAGGTAATTGTGACTGCCACAATGTCAGTAGGGCTTACAGTTCCTTCTCACTAGACAAAGCGTTCATTTCTTTTAAATTAGTCTTAATTCTGTCACTTTAGCAGTCTGCTTATGTAAGCAGTCGTGAGCTTTGGCCTGTCACCCCTGTCACCTGCACTTACACTGAGCCAATTCTGAAATTACTGCCAGCAGCCATTAGAGCACGCAGAATAGAGTACAAAATAGAGATTTCGAAGCCTTCAAGACTAACTGCACAAGATACTACCGATTAGCAGTCTTGCTTCCCGCACAAGCAGAAATACAAGTGAAAACAACTGTGAGATAAAAAATGTTCATAGATTTATACAAAAAAGTCTTGTAATCCTTAATGTTACATATAAAAGAGTCACTTGAGAGAGGTTTCCAGGAAGAAAAGCCCACTTCCCATATCTGCACGTCTGATACGAGTTAAACTTAGCCTTAAATATGTGCAAATGGAAATTTCTCTGAATATGCACTTGTTGATAAAGATTTATTCAGAAGGTGTTCACCTTAATGAACGTGTAATTGTTTCATTAATTTTTGTTCTTTCCCAATTCTTAGTCATGTCTACACATGTTTTAACGGGGCATCACAGATTCACTTTTTGTGTTCTGCATATTTTTACTTTATTAATCATGACCTTGTTCTAGGGAGCATTAAAATATTAATAATTTTGATGTTAATAATATTATATCAAAATTGTTGTATTGTGAGGGGTGTGGGGGATGAGTGGCACTGGGAATTGACGCTAAGGATTTGCACTTAGCAATAACCCTAGCAAGTTTTCATAGCCTATAAATTGCACTTGACTGGCAACTTGGCAATCCTTTTTGACTAAGCCTCCCAAAGGGCTGGATGATAGGCATGCACCCCCACATTCAATTGTAATTTTTAAATTAGCACTGGGAATAAACATGCTGAAACTGTGCCTAAATTTTATTTATTTATTTATTTATTTATGTATTTGGTACAGGATCTCACTACTCAGCTCAGACTCATAGTGATCCTCCTGTCTCAGCCTTCCCAGTACTGGGATTATAGGCATGTACCTCCATATCCAGTCTCAGTGGCTGGTTCAGCATCCCTGGGGATGGGGCCAGTGCAGCTTGTGGTACAGGGAATTGAATCCCAGTCCCTGTGTTTGCCTAAGCGGCTGCTTAGTCTGCTGAGCTATCTTGCTGGCCAGATGCTTAATTTTAAAAACTAATTTAAAGGATGGCATTCATTAAGTAGAAATGTGACAGTGTTTTAATATTTTTATTAGCATTCATATTTTATATATTAAAGGGATTCAGTATATTTTAAAAATAGGCATATAGTGTTCAAAGCTCACCTTCCTCTAGCCAGATTCTTCCAACTTTCCAATACCTAAGAATTGTTTTTCTATGCTATTCTATCTTTTTGCAGTTGTTTCTCAAACTTTCACATGAGGAAAAAGTATTCAGTGTTTGTCTTTGTTTGTCTATTACAATTTGAGACATCATATCATCAGGAAATTTTGTAATTTTGTAAATGTTTAAATATATTTGTATGTAGCCTAAAGTAAGATGCATAGTTTTGTGCAGCAGATGGAAGAGAGGCTCCGACAGTCTAAGAACAAGGCAGCCTCTCAAAAATATGTAGTGTACTGCTTGATTGTCTGTTCACCTGTAGTTAGTGACCTCATGGAATTGTTAGCACCCTAGGTGGATGGGGAAATTCATATAACCCTACAGCTATAATAAATATGGATAGGAAGAATCTTAATATTTTAATAATTATGCTAAATCAGAAAAATAATTCTCTATTTTACAGAAGGGTCTACAGGGTGTTCAGGGTCTCAGTACTGGATTGGACTTGTAGTGATCCACCTATTTACAGCCTCCCAGGACCTGGGATTACAAACATGCACCAACATGCACAGTCTCAATTGCTGTTTTAGTGCATCCCAGCATGGCAGGCCCAGGGATTGAATCTCCATGCCCTGTGCCTGTTTGCAGGTGCTTTAATCTGCTGAGCTATTTGGCTGGCCCTTAATCAAAAATCTTAACCACAAGTTATATTTAGTAATCTGACTCACCCGGAAACTAACGTCTATGTGTCTCAAAAGGCACAGCTATTTCTCAAAAATAGTTGCCTTCATACAGTGTTTTGTTGCATCTCTACAATGTGTTAAGTACAGTTATGTGTCCTGGGTAAATGCAGACAAATATGAAGTTTTCTATTGTGTTCTAGTTATTGCAGGAAGACTAACAATGTTTGTCTTTCCAAAGCCCTTTTGTAGTCAATACTTCCTTAATAAATGATGATTTCACCAAGATTTTGTGAGGAGATATAAATGTTTTCACATTATATTCCTGTCTTTGTCCATTTATGCTAATTGTAATGAATGACACAAAGCAGAGACTGCTCAACAGGCTTTGTGAAAACAGCGAGGTGTAAGGTTTGCTATATCTCATCCAGTCAGACAGAGAGTAAAAGCATTGTCCTTGGAGAACAAGGAAGCTGGAGTAGTTTACAAGGTTTGGACAAGCATGGGGGACCTGGCAAGGGGCATGTTGTGAAGTCTGAGCACACAACTGTGCTCAGAATCCTTGGAGGGTGTGGTGCAAACACACAGTGGTGAGCCACTGTCCTGGGGCAGGGAAGCTTCCATTCTCCACCGTATGGATCCCCTGCACATCGTGTCCTGTGTGTGCAGAGGCAGCCCCTGGTGCTGGGCTTGGTTCTCACTGACAGCGTTCTGGCTGCTGATAATGAGGCTGGGCGCTGGGAAAGCCACGCCCAAGTCAAGTTTTGTTACAAACAAAAAGGAAAAAAAAGGAGAGGAATGTCATTTCTCATGACTTCTTCATGCATGACACATGGGCTGAGTGGGCATCCTCAAGGGGAGACTCTAGGGAACTGAGAAGGGGTTAGGGGTTGCTGCTGGTTAGGGGTTGTGCTGATACAGTCTTGGAAGAACTGTGACAAGGATTCGAAAAGACCGGGCCTGAAAAAGGGAAGGAGGACTGGACAGATCATCAGTCTTGCTGAGAGAAGGAGCCATGAGAACCAGCTGCAGACATTCATCTGAGAGTCAGACCTGTGCTTTCTAACTTTTGAGGCCTGTTTAGTGAGCCCTTTGGCTGCCTCTCATACTATGGCAAATTGATTTGTGTAGAAACAGCATTTTTCTCCTAGGAAGATAACATAGGCTGCTTTTCTCATTATTGACAGATCTAGGCCTTTTTTATTTTGGAGATTTACTGATGCCAAAGAATCAATTGGGGATGCAAAGTGACAATGGCCTTGGCTATCTCATGAAGGCTTTGAGAGAGGTCTTGGGACAAAAGGTGATTATAGGAGAAGGGTTGTTCATAACTGTCCCTATGCCCATTATAGCAGCAATTCTCAGGCCAGCAAAGAGGAGAGTTAACTAAATGACCTGCAGTATGGAACCAGGGCCTTTGCTATGATAGGCAGACTCTCATTTCCAGGTGTTATGTTTAAACTTATACGAGAACACATAATTAAGTTATACCAAGGTAAAGGTCTGGTCCAGTTGTTGGGATGGGCACAGATAGGTGGAGGAAGGAAACACCTTGACTCAGTGGACAAGAATAACCATGATGGCAAAAGATATGAAATGTTTTGTCTTCATTATCCCAAACATTTTCAATGTGACCCAAAAAACAGTGCCCAGAAGTGGCTGAAAAGGCCTGATTGCAAGAAGTTGAAGAGCAGCTGTGGTTAATTCTTCACTGGGGAACAAAACCTCTTAGTGTCTATTATCAGAAACTCAGAGGAATGATTGAACATGGGCACAAGGACACAGTCAGAGGAGGCAGGAGTCTGAGCATGGGCAATTCCCCGAACATGCATCTGTGTATGGGAAACAGTGGCCAACTCAGAAGCCAGGGTACTTGTTAAACAATGGAGCAGAGGTGAACTTGGGAGGGGCTGAGAAGTGGATGGGCTGACTATGTTGGGATTTTGTTTATTTGGTGATTAACATGACTAGTGGAGGCTAACAAGGCTCAGTGGAACTGCCGTGGGGTGGAGAAAGTTATCCAAGTAGTAACCCAGAATACATAATTATAATGCAAAGGGTGGAGGGACTCAGAAATTTAGATCAGGCTAAGTGGTTATAGGGCCCTCTGTAGGCTTGTGTGTGTCTTTATAAAGAATGAGACTTCTTAAGTTTGTAATAACTAGGCTGAATAGCATTAGCAAGGGGTAAACGCCAAGGAGAAAAAGAAGGTTGTGTCTTCTTCAGACCTGTATGTCCAGGTGGAGACCCCTCCTTTAAAGGAGAATAGTCAGGTGAGATAGTGTTGGCCCACACCTGTGCCGGAATGAATGTGGCCCCGCAAATGGTAGCGGACATAGAGCCAGAGTCCTTCACCAGAGAGGTGTTACACTGGTTGCAAAATGAGTGGGTAAGCTGTACCATCCTGTACAGATGGTTGGACATCAGCAGGAAACGTCAGGCTTGCCTAGGTGTAGCACTGACAGAGTGGAGAGTAGGGCCCCCCAAAAGAAGCTTAGCCGGCACAAGTAAAGGGTGTGGATGTCTTCTCTATCCATCATGGGACTCTCTACCAGTCATCATACAGGAGGAGGGGCCAGTAGGGAAAAATATGTGACCTCCTGGGGGAGAAATCAGAGTGCTGTGGTAAAGGAGATCTTTTATCCAGGTATAGAAAGACCTCAAAGTAGTTATCTGAAGATGACACCAGGTCAGATCTGCATAGGCTGATGCAATAAAATAGGTGAAGCAACAAGATAGACAGTGGCAGGGCATTTAGGCATTTTCTGGAACTCTGGCCAGCATGAGGGATGTAGGGGACAATACTTGTAAGTTCCATGGTGAGGAGCACTCAGGCAAACTGTCACAAGCCCACAGCTCTCTTCTGGAGCAATGAGTGTGCTGTGGTGTGGGGCGGTAGTCTTGCAGAGGAACAGCCTCTGAAGAGCTACAGGTGATTCTGACTGGTACCTTCTAGTTCACCTATAGGGATCGAGGGCTTGAATCCTAAATCAAAAACCTATCTATTACCCAGATTATTATCATGATGACGAGTATCAGGAGCAGGAAGGAGAAGGTTAGCAGCATGTTTCATTTATTTTCTGGCTCAATGCAGAACTAGAAGATTGTCTCTGATGGAAGTGGCCTCCAGGCTGAGCTCTGGCCCAAGCAGAAAGGTGAGGCTTCATAAGGGCTCAAAAGGCCCACAGACTGTAGGCTCTCTAGAACTGGCATGAATTTTAAGGAAAACAATTAGGGGGAGGGAAACCCAGTCCTTGCAAAGCTGAAGTATTTGGTCATTGAGATGGGCGTGAGGGAGGCTTCAACTCTATCTCCCTTTAGGCGATTGAGCTTTGTGTCCTGGTACCATCGTACATGAAGTGACTTGGACAACTCCTGAGTAATCTGGCTAGGGAAAGCTGGGGAGGTAGGGAGCTCAAGTCAGGGGATTGTATTGGTTAGGAGAGGATTAATGGCTGCTGAGGCAGACAACATACAGTGATGGGGTCAAGTTGTTTGGAATGGAAAGCACATGGGCGTGGGCTTGCCCTTTGGCCAGAACAGCTACCATGAAAGCAAAAGGTTGAGTTCAGTCTGGGAAAGCCAGGTGTGGAGCTACTTGTGCAGCTTCTTTTAGGCTCTGAAAGGAAGAATGAGGAAAGTCCTTATGAAACAAAGTCTCAACTGGGTCGTCTTTTGTAAGCTTGCGTAAGTTTTGGTAAGGATGTCAAAGCCAAGAACCAAGAGTCAGAAGTGTCCCACCTCCCTAGAGAAGGGGAGAGTGTCCACTTTGTGGTAGAGATTGGAATCTGAGAAGTTAATTGGACATGATGGGGAGGAGGGGCTCAAATGTTTTCCCTCAGAGGAACACGAAGATGTGGGAAGGAAGATTCGGAAAATGGAAACCTAAGGAGAGCAGGGACATGAGCTATCTTAAGCTACTTCTTTAGCCTAAGACAATAAATATCTAAATCTTGCAAAAGGTAGATTTTTATCAAACATACCATGATGAGCCACAGAGAACCACTGTCCACTGTGGACAGTGGACAAACCATGCACAGAAAAATATCAGCCACTTGGGCCTCAGGTTCGGATAGAGAAAGAGAGGTTTGACATTATGCAGGAGGGAAACTGGGAGCTGAGCAGGCATGTAGATGGAAGGCTCTAACAGGAACACAGAGAGAGGGGTGGGAGAGTGCAGGAGCTCTCTGGGTGGCTCCAACCTGAAACCAAAGCTATAAAATGTGTGAATAGCCAAGGTGCATATCAGTGCTGTTGATCAGATGCCAAGGGGAAGCACTCTTCCTGCGAGTGCTTTTTGAGACCAGGGCTGATGTTTAAACAGCATAAAAAGCAAGGTGAGTCCTTATCTGACTTGTGGGGAATGATAAAATAAGACAGGATAAGGAGGGGGAGAAAGCGGAAGAGAAAGAAGGGGCAGCTTCCCCTTTGCAAACAACCAGCACGATGTGGTGTGGCAGGAGGGCAAGAACTGTAGAAACCGAGGTCTGAGGAAATAAAATTCCCAAATGGTCTTAGCCAAGGGGAAGGAGGTTTGAGAGGGGCTTCAGGTCTCTCAGAGAGGGTGCTCTCCCTAGCAGGTTGCTGCACCAAATGTAGAGAATGACAAGAGGCAGAGGCCCTGGGACAGGCCTTTGTGAAAGCAACAAGGCGTAAGATTTGATATCCCTGATTGCAGGCAGATAGAAGGCATAAGGACCCTTGGGCCAAGGGATGATGAAAGGTGGGCTTGTATGGGACTTGAAGAAAGGGGAAGTTGGCAGAGGGATGTTATGTGACGTCTGAGCAAACATCAACAATCCATGTTCTCAGCATCTGGTCCATTAGTGGCCAAAGTCCTCGGAGTGTCCAGGACAAGTGCATGAGTGTTATCAGAAGTCCTGAGCTGGGAAGCGTCCGTGCTCTGCCTTACCTCTTCTTTACAGAATACTGGCCTCTGTTTGCCTGTGCTAGGCTGAGAATTTTTCTGAGAACATCGTGGCTGCTAAAAGACAGGTTGGATGCTGGAAAAGTCATGTCTGAGTACAGCCTGACACTACTATAACAGAATACCTTAGATGATATAATTTATAAATTATAAGAATTTGTAAAGAATCAAAATTCAGTTTTCATAATTCTGCAGGAGAGACTGCCAGCAATTAATTTTTCTAGATGTGATGAGACCCTGGCCACTACATGCAAGATGGGAATTTGTTGTAGTACTTCTCCAGAAACTAACGTTGTGTCTTCAAATTTAGGAAGGAAGAAAAGATCTCAGAAGCATCTCTTTCCATTCAGACTTCTTATAAGGTATTAAACCCAATTCTTAAGCTGGATCCTTCACAGGTTGGTCAATTCCTAAAACCCCACTTCTTAATAATGTTTCATTATGATTCACATTTATTTTTGGAGGACGCAAATATTTGCACTATACCAACTTCTTGAAGATGAATAATGAAAAAATTCCTTTAAATATATTCCTGGATCATTTGTGTTTTAAACCAGGAGAGATTAATAGAGAATATATTTTTCTATCTGCCTAAAATAACTCAAAATATTGGCTTCCAGAACAATAAAACTTGAAAGGGGAAAATAGGTGAGGTAAACATTAAAAATGCTTTGAATTATGGTCTGGATCCATCTTCATTGCTCAGGTATAATCCGGTCTGAGCCTGCATTGTCTCTACATGTGGGAGACAGATGTGAACTTCTGCTCGAGCTCAGGCAAGTGGAATCCAAACGATGGAGAACTGGACAGAAAAGCGCCTGCCAAGATGCATCCTAGGGGTTTTGTAGAGTCCTCCCTTTGTCTTCAGCTCCATACTGACCGGTACAGGCATGTGAAGAAACTACCTGAGGCTCTGGAATGGACTGTAAAGAACAGAGAAATCATCTTCAGAGTTTATACAAGGTCAACGGCATTTCATGTTCTCACTAAGCAGCACACAGAACTCTACTTTCAGAGTGAAGCATTCCTACTTTCCTTATTCCAAAGGTAGTTTTCTTCATTGTAGTGAATTATGATTAGCACAAAAGTGCACACTGCTCTGGAAACAGACTAAAGCTCTTTTTCTTTTTAATGTTTTGTTTATTTATTTGGTACAGGATCTCACTATGCAGCTCAGACTTGTAGTGATCCTCCTGTCTCAGCCTCCCCAGTGCTGAAATTATGGGCATGCACCACCATACCTGCTTTCACTGACCCAATGTGTGTGCCCAGGGTTCTGGGGCAGGCAGGGCATGCGGTACGGAGGATCAAACCCGGGTCCTTGCTTTTGCCAGCCAGGTGTTCCCCAGCACCTGGAAACAGTTTAAGAGTAAGAAAAGTAAACCAGTAAAAAACAGGTTATTCCAACTAGTGTACCTGCTCATAACAGAGACCATCAGAATGCTTAGGGGCATACAAAGTACGCATCAAGCAAAAACTAAAATTTTCACTAACTGACATTGCCTGAAATTTTACCAGTCATTGAAAGAGTCAATGAATTATGACACATAATTTTACAGCAAATGTATTAATAGAAACAAGGATATTTGAGATATAATAAAATCAATAGGTGAAAACCCTAAAACAGATATAATAGCTGTGTTCTGGATATTTAAACTGTAGACAAAAGT
>NW_004524581.1:4733029-4754758 GCF_000260255.1 Octodon degus | reverse complement strand
TGCATTCATACAGAAAGGAAATGCAATTGCAATCTCACACAAAAGAATAAATATACACAAAGGAGTAAAGAAAAGCAAAAATACCAAATATGTGAGAAATACATTTTATTACTCTTAAACATTTTAAATCATTCTATATTGACTCTGCAAGTTAATGTTCCTTTATATTTATAACATGCATAAATGTAAATCATGTACAAAATAGAAATTTGGAATGCAAAATTGGAGGTACATTATTTTAATTTCCTCATACCTTAAAACTCAGTGAGAAATGCTAAATCTCACTCAAAAGTATCATGTGATGAGTTTAATGTGGGTAGTACAAATGATAAAAATGGTTAAAAGCCTATGAAAGATAGGGAAAAAATATGGAATTGCGAAAAGTACTTGAGTAATCCAAGGACCAGATGAAGACAGAAAATAAAAAGTAACTTTTCAGATGTAAACGACATCACAATCATGACCAGAATGAAATGTCTAATTAATAAGCAAAGAATGATATATTGAATAAAGAAGCAACAAGAACTGAATGCTATCTATACAAACTCTAATCATGAAAGGACAATATGCTATAATAGAAGTATCTGAAAAATGTGCCCCATACTAGCCATTTATCCAAAAAAGCTGTTTAGTTTGCTACACTAATATCAAAATAGTTAAATTGCATAGTATTAGAAGAGAAAAAAAATAATTTCACAATGATTCTTTAGTGTACCAGGGGGCTGCAGAAATCCCCAAAATTTACAATGTACTAAGGATAAAACATAAATAACAATGAGCCAAAGATTACAGAACTGCAATGAGAAGTGACAACATAAATAAGCAGCACTACAGATCCCTTTGCCTTACTCTTAAATTGCTGTGACTGAACAGACAGGAAGATGCTGCTGGGAATGTTAAGCCACATTGAAATGTAGTTTAGCGTTTGCCAAAATGTTATGCTTACACCTGCCATGCGAGCTGTGCCCCATCCCTAAGGGTATTCCCAGAGGTGGAGTCATAGGCTGAGTAAAGTATATTCACATATTCTTATGTGAAGAACTGCCCCCATTTCCTCAGCATTTGACTGCACACAGCTAGTGCTTATAAGAGGAACTATGGTGATATGCAGCTATTAAGAAGAGCTCTATTCAGCATTGACTGATGTCCTTATGTGAAGCGGAAATTGAAATCATGGAGGGACCCCAAGGATGTACACAGGTGGAGGTAAGTTCCTGCTAGGACTGAGCCAGATGACAAGAGATAGGCAAGGTGAGGAAAAGGATTCCGAAGAGCCAGAGCCTGACAGCTCCTTAATGTTGATCCTCATGGCTCCGGAATCATGACAACACTTATGATTTGAAAGAGTCAGTTGAAAGACTTGTGTTGCCTTTGCCTTGGTATGCTAATACATGTTAGACTGTAAGCTTCATGAGCTTTGACTAACAGGAAATGAAAAGGATCTAAGTGTGTATGATCAGATAAGTGGCTAAAAAAGGTACATAAAAATGAAGGCATATCTAGAAACAGGGTGCTACTCAGAAAGAATATATATATATATATATATATATATATATATATACTGGATAGTAGTGCAAAGAGCATAACTTTATCTCAAAATAATTATTTTAAATGAAAAAAATCAGAATATAAATTATATTATTTCATTTATATATTTTATAAAAGTGACAATTTTATAGTGATAGGAAAGATGCTTGCTCAGAGAAGTAGGAGTACATAGAGTCAGGTTTCAGTGGATAAGAAAGGAAGCAAAGAGCTAAAAGAGCCCAGGGAAACTCTTGGAGACCTACTACAGCACATGCCTTGTCTCGCCTGCAGTGTGGGGTCCCTGGGGATACACATGTCACAGTCCCGTCGAGTCTCAGTGTGTCCTCTGTAAGTGCCTAGGGTGGAACCCTACTTACCAAAGTGGTAGTGTTGGACATTAGACCCTCCCACCCGGGAGGGCTTTGGGTCGCAGCAAGCACAGCCTTTGTTAGTGGACTGGCATCTTTCTCGTAGGGATGTGCCAGCTGTCGAGGGCGATGGGGCTCATGGTCTCAGAGCTTCTTTAGCCCTTGGTGCTCACTTCATGAATAAATGTGAGCTAAGGCCCTGGCTACACACAGTCACCCAACCAATCCAGTGTTTAAGTATTAGTCTACAGGATCAATAAAAAATAAAATAAATCTCTTTGCTTAATAAATTAGTCTTGAGTATTTTGTTACAGCAACAGAGAACAGATTAAGGCAAAGTAAAACTATCAAGTAGTATAAAGTGTTTGAAATTTATTCCATGAAAAATTAATTTGGCTTAGTCAAGCTGTAACACTAATGCAACTACCAACCAGAAAACAAAAGCTCTGTTCTCTGTGGATATTTTTTGCAAGCCTGCTATCAATTTTTGTCCTAACATTGCCTACAACAAATTAAAATAAATCGGTAGTCATTTAGTTCTTGTTTTTAGCCAGTATTTACAAGTCAGCAAAATAAAATCCCAAGTAGTTACTTGACTGGTATTGACCACATTCCTCTAAAGTATCATGTATGATTGATTTAAATTTCTATATCACTTTTTCAATTCATTCTCTTTCACACACATTCACAAACCACACATCACACATAGACACACACACACACGCACGGTCCTAGTTTAGGATGTCTTGGTTTATGCTTTTCTGGTATTATAGAGCTATGAAAATAACATATAGTCAGATGAAACTAAACTTTAAGTTTTAGATCTTTATCATTTCTCAAGGTACTGAAATATTTTGTGGCACTCTCTTTCAAACACTGGATGAGCAGGATAAACAACAAATTCTAGAGCCATGATGGTGAAACTGTTAGAGATCAGTACACAAAGTGCTACCCCAAACCATTGTTTATTGCACAGTGCCAGCACTGCACTTGAATGTGAATATTGAGATTTTAGTTTAGAAAAAATTAACTCATACGTGCACATGTTTTGTCTTAAAACAAAAAAAAATATCCATCCTTCCACTGCTCTAGTCTGACAGTGATTCTCAGCTATGAGGTTCAAAAGATTAGATGTTTTAAGTATATTTGAAAGTATGATATTTTCAACTCATAATGCATTTATCAGTACATAGGTCTATGGTAAGTCAAGGAGCAACTGTGTGCATGTATAATGTGCATATGTACATAATGTTTGCATATCATATGCATATCTGCTTTATAATTACACATCATATACATGTTTTAATATATAATGTACATGTGAGGATATATGACATGTATTAGAATTATAGAAACATATGCATTTGTGACTATGCATGCACACAAATGTGATGGAAACAATTTTGGCATTGGTTTTCATAAATGAATTACTTGAAGAGTTGAATTATATGATTTTACATTAGTTTATTTTGCTGTAGATTCACAGAATATTTTTTAATGCAGAACCCTTGTGTATTCAAATGCATTTTTTTGGGGGGGAAGGGTTTAGAGGGTGTTCAATGTCTCAATACTACATTAGACTCCTAGTGATCTGCCTGTTTACAGTCTCCCAAGAGCTGGGATTACAGGCACGTGATGCTGTGCCCAGTCTCAATTGCTGTCTCAGTGTACCCAGGGGTGGGGCCGGCATGGCAAGCCCAGGGATTGAATCCCCATCTCCTGCACCTGCTTGCAGGCACTTTAATCCGCTAAGTTATTTGACTGGCCCTCAAATGCATGTATATTAAGGAAAACCATTTATATTACTTCTCAAAGCACACCACCAAACATTTTATATGAAGGAAGCAAGATCTCACAAAATCCTAGTGTGACTTTAAATAAATTTGCATTTAACTATACAACATTTTGCTTAAAATTGTGTACTGATGGACCATAGTCTACAGTGAACACACATAGATTTGTATTTATTGTGTGTATAGTAGCTGATGCTGTCTTGTTTTAGGCATTTCAGAACGATAATTTTAACAAGTATCCTTGAAAAGCTATTTTAAATATCCCATATAGAAGCTAAAAATTTCCTGTATTTGCCAAACCTGGCAAGATTATATCCTACAGTCTCCAAATTGGCTCCTCTTTCTGACTGCAGAGAATAAATTGTCATTTATTAGCGCTTTTCCAGTAGTCTCTAAGGCTGTTACAACTTTTCCCACCTCATAGTTCTGAGCAATTGGAATTAGAACTCAATTGCCCTTCAGAACTTGATCTCTGTAGAAAAATAATATAATATTAGAGTAAGCCTCCGAGTAAGTGGCTTCTTCCCCAGAGTTTCCTGTGAACGATGACATTACCAAGACTGTGTCTTCCACATGTGTTAATGATTGTATAGAATTTACCCCATCACAGTGTGATGCGTTAGAAACATAGCAAGTTCTCTGTGTGTGGATCTTGGTGTGAACTCATAAAAAGCTACGCACTTTCAAAGTTTTTGAGTGTGTGACCAGTAATGAGCAAATGGAATTGAAAGGAATACTTAAAACCTGTCAAATTGTTCCAGACCAACATGAGTGGACTTTTTTTATGATTAAAGTAGGAAAAGTGTTTTTGCAAAAGTAACCAAAGTGACTGCTATGTTCTGAGCGTTTGTGGGACATGGGAAAGCTATACTAACAAATCCAATTTTTTTTTCTGTGTTCTAAATGTTCAGACCTGGTACTTTATTTTATGAATAAATTCATAAAGGATTACATGTAAAAGAAATTGAAAGGGGATTAAGTTGAATAAAATAGTACCCCCCCCCAATAGGTTAGGATTCAAAAGAAAGATAGTGGAAGTGTTTACTTTGACATTGTTTACAGGGATGTGTTATAAAGCAAACATTTTATCTTAAAATATTCAGTCATATTTCTCCCTGAAAAAGTTCCTAAGATACTGGAGGTACCAGAAATCATTTTGACATGAAGACACACAGAGCCTGTGCTGAGAATCACTGTTAGATTGGCTGGTCTATGGGAGCCAAAATTTAACATAAAATTCTGGGAATATGTTGCGTAAATTAACAATATAGAAAATAAGAAATGATATTTAGCTATTACAAACTGTTCTTCTATACACATGTGTGCGCATACATCGCTATGGTGTGATGTTTATAATTCTTTTCAGAAGATACCAGAAGGGGAATATCTTGAAAACAGACCAAATGCCCATCAATGAATCAATGAATAAGGAAAATATGGAATTTTTATACAACAGTATAATACATGGTCATAAAGAAGGATAAACTTGAGCTATTTATGGGTAAATAGATACACTATGAGACCATGCTTTGAAGTGAAAAATTTGAACATATGTGTGTAAACATCCTGTTGCTCTGGTGTAAGAAACAGAATAAGGAAATGAGGGCCAGAAAGTGTACTTGATATTATGAAATAGAAAGGAAATGCTCAGCTGGAAAGGAGAAATATTGAGGAGACTGGGGAAAGAGAGGAAGATAAAAGCAAAGAGAAAACAGGGACAGGGGCTGGCAAGGTAGCTCAGCGATCTAAAGTGCCTGCTTAGGCAAGCTTAGGCAGGTGCAGGGGACCACAGTTCAAATCCTGGCACCACATGCTGCACCACTCCCACCTTCAGGGTGGACTGAGCTCGCCAAAAAAGAAAACAAGTGGGGACAAATGGAAATAACATTTTTGCAAGCGAGGATGAAAGAGGGACTGAAGGGAGGATCATGAAGTGAGACTAAAAAAGGAAAGAAGATAAGTCACACACAGGTACAAAGTCTCTTTGATGACAGGGATTATTGTGCATATTGGATTATCTTGATGAATTCAGGCACCTCCATGTTTAAATGGCAATGGAATACCCATCTCTGACAAAACTAAAGAAGGGGATACAATGCAGGACATTTTGTATCTGTATATACAAAATAGTTAGGATAGGTACACAGCTACTTTCTCTTAATTCAATGAAAAGAAAGATTTGTACTAATACTGTTTGAACAGGATATTACATCTGCATCTTGTACTATGAATAACCACTATGAGGACAACAATATGCAATGTATTAATTATTGAAACTCGTCCTAATAATCAGTTTTGAAACTGTCTCATTGCTATTTGTTTCTTAATAAAATTAAGAAAAAAGAAAATGTACCAATAACATAATTAAAAATGATTATTAACACTTTTTTTCCTAGAGATTTAGGACATAACGTTATACTTATTTCTCAAGGTAAAAACTTTTTTTTAGAATAAGTTTACCTGGAATTTAATAGATGAAGCCCAGATTACCTCAAGTTTTCAGTTATGAAATTTTAATTTTTATTTATTTATTTATTTATTTTGGCAGAACCAGGGATTGAACTCAGACCCTTGTGCTTGCTGGGGAAGCGCTTATTCTACTGAGCCATCTCCCCAGCTCCTATTTTTATTTTTAAAGAGCACATAAAATAGTATTAATACATAAAAATTACAAATGATTGGGAATATCACTACACGACATAATATGAACTTCACAGCATTGTCTTCAAATTAGTTGTTCCTATTATTAGATTTATGCATGCAAAATTGGAAGAAAGAAAAAAAGCAAAAAATATATGAAATTAAGTAGTGACCAAAAGGATAAAGAATTGAAAATAGAAGACAAAATGAATTAAAGATTAACTGCTCCTTTCCACAGACCAGCAGCAATTCAGAGTTACACATCTTTGTAGACAAAGTGCATTTTGATGCATTCCGTGAGATGTATCATTTTTCCCTGAAGCTTTGAAATATTTTGTGTTAAATTCTTTAGCAGAGTAGCTGTCTTTGTGGTTTCAGCTATTGAATTTTTTAAAGGACACATATAATATTCAAATAAGGGCTCTTACTAATTTTAGGTTATTAGTCTAACACCTGTGCCTTATATTAAATGGTCCTCAGTAATTGGTAAGAACCCACTATTTTGGAATTCATAAGTTTACAAGTAGGTTAATAGATGCCTTAGTATATTTTTGTATGAAACTAAGGAAAATATTCCTTTGTAATTTTTTATGATATCTAAAACACCTGTAAAGGAGAACATTATTCAGTTACATACGTTTCTGTTTCTGGCACAAACTTCCAGTACAACTCTGTAGATATTTTTCTGAAGTTAATTTGACTTTGCTAATAATGTCTTCATAGGATGGATTATCAAGAAACATTTTTTTTTGAGACAGGATCTCACCATGTAGTTCAGGCTGGTCTTATGTGTCCCATTTTGGCCTCAAACTCTCAGGAATCATCTTGTCTCAGCTTGCTGAGTTCTTGGATTATGAGTGTGTGCTAGTAGACCTGGGTCCAAAACCTGTTTGTAATGATTTAATTTTTATGAAAAAAGATTATTAAACATCTTTAATTATAAACACAGTGACTCAGTAAAAACCACAAATTATATGGCTATTCATGAAAATAATGTATATCTTAAGGACTCCTCAACAATGACCTTAACTGAGTATTTCACTGCTGTTTGAATGGTTTATGTATTTCCTCACAAGTTTGCTAAAACAAGCTCATGAGGTAGCTCAGCCTGGTGATTTTATTTCCTACACTATAGGTAATGGAGCTAAAGGAAAGCTTAAGTTATTGAACAAAGTTTGCCTAGCTAGTCAATAACGGAGACAATCTTAGAATTTAATGACTTTCAGGTGAGAGGTCAGGTATAAAAATACAGCACAGAGAGTCATTCACATTCAAGCAATTAATTAAATATAAAAATAGAGCGTTTGCAGAGGTGGTAGTATGGAAGCAGAGCAAAGGTCTCCGGACCTGACACTTCAGTGTTTGAGTCCAAAGAAGTAAACAGCCAACCTTCAAAGAGGCCATTAGCATGAGGAGGATCTTTCCCAGCCTTCTCACCTCACCTATTGGCCTGGCCTGGTTCTTACCAGGACCGAAATCAACAAATCGACACGACATTCTGCTCTTTAGTTCCTCTTGTCCTGACAGCAATCAGTGAACTTTGTCCTCCAATGTACACAGGACCATGAGGGAATTTTCCTTATAGAGTATGTAGAATTTGTTTGACGTTTCTTTTTGATATCTTTTATTGTTACATTTGCACTATATTTCCTATCAATTGGTTTACAGGCCTAAGGATTACATTACATTCAGATTAAAACATTCTTCCCTATTATTTTATATATTATATCAAGTACTTCCTATTTCATCTCATTAACGAGCATAAAGCTTTACATTGTGCTAACATTAAAAATATAAATTTTCATTACTGAAGTTAGTGATTATAATGTGTGTCCATTTTAAAGATGAATTTGTTCATAGCTTTTAGTCAAGAAGGTTGCACTACTTTACTTTGCCACCCTAAAATTTATTTTGTTTGTTCTTCCCATCAATTCTTCATGAAATAGCATGTATTCTTTTCTTGGCATTTATTTAAGTTAAGCTTTATTTTATTTATTTTTATTTTTTGAAGAAAGTACAAAGTATTATTATTATTATTATTATTATTATTATTATTGTATTTTTAGGGAAGGTTATACAGGGTGTTCAGGAGCTCAGTGATTCTCCTGTTTGCAGCCTCCAAGAGCTGGGATTACAGGCCCACAACACCACGCCCAGTCTTAATCACCTTCTCAGTGCTCCCCGGGGGTGGGGCCAGCATGGCAGGCTCAGGAATCAAACCCCTGGCCCCTCAAATTAGAATTAAAACAGAAAAAATTAAAACTGATGCAGAATTTCACTTGACAAAGTAATATGAATTTCATAGTATTTGTTGTGGTACTTAGTGTTATCTTCCAACCAGTTATTCATATTACCAGGTATATGCATGGAAAATTGGAAGAAGAAAGAAATGTATAAGAAATTAAGAAGAAAATAAGTACAAAAATTGAAAAACAGAAACAAAACATATTAAGTATTATCTGCTCCTGACTGTAGACCAGTAGAAATGTACAGTACAGTTGTCCATACCATCCTGCTTACATACCTAGATAAATCTCCTTCCCCCAATCCCTCTCCTGTCTTTCTCCTCAACTCTTTCCTTCTGAATGAGTTCATTCCCTTTTTCCCAGTGTCTGTTATACCCTTCAGATTCCATTTTTCTCTTTCAGGTTCTCACACTAAGGAGACAATACAAAATAACATGTATTCATAAGTGAATGTTACATTTAAATATTTCTTCATATTACTGATATTTTGAATTTTTTATAGCTCAGAAGGTAAATATCTATATGCAAACTATTTTGGGTACATTTGACCAAGAATAATTTCCACCATTTTAATATGCATAACTAGAGCATAATTTTTAATGAAAATTTTCAGAAATTTCAGTTATAAGCATTCCAGACCTTTCGGCAGTAGGGGGTTTTCCTCAACTCTCCTTATGTCTGATTTACCTTTTCACGGTCTTTATTGTATTCCTTCTTGTCTTACCATTTTTCAGTATAGACAATTGTAGTGCCATCAGCAAATTTGAGTCTAGTCCTAATATTGAGTGGGTCTTGTCTTTTCCTCATTTTCCTGAGTTTGGTCGTCACTGCTAATCTTCAATGCAGAACTGTAAAACTTAGAGAAGTGACCAAAGATAAAGTATGTGACATCACTAGGGGCAACAAACTGTGGGAAGGCAAATTATGGGAATTAACAAAATGGGTTGATCTAGATTTCTTTGATCTTTAACAAATAGCATCTAATATTGCCTTCAGCGGCCAGCCATTTTTCCCCCTAGTAGACAGAGGAGAAGGGATGTACAAAGTCATGTGCTGGTTTTCAGCAGAAAGAAAGAAGGTGGGGGAGCTTCTTTTCTATCTGCTATTTAATTTCCCACAGCTCAAAATAATCTTTATGGTAAAGAGACATATTTTGAAGTAGCATATTCTGATCTTCTAAAGTATTTTATACATTTTTTCTTTTAGTATTCACTTAAAGGGTCTCAAATAAATGTGCTTAAGCAGTTTCCTCATTTTTGCATTTGTACTTCATAGCCTTTCCCCTGTACTAGGGAAAGACTTCTATCCCGCTGAATCTTTTTAGGAAATGTACAGTAGTGCTTCCTTCTTCTTGTTTTCAATCGTGTGTTCCCTGGAAAATGGGCATTGCAAGTGGAGATGCTTCTTTCAGGGCTTTTCCCTGTTTGCTTCCTTCTGAAATGCTATTCAGCCACCTTTTTACTTCTAAATCTGATCAGCTGACGTGGAAGGGAACAACCTTTGATCCTTCCAAGAACACTCCTTTGAAATACTCTCTTTCATATTGAACTCAAGAAAAAATTCAAGCCTTGTCCTCTCCGGCCTTCAAATAAATTGACTGCTATATGAACACTGTTCTTTCAATTTCTGTTTACATTTTTCTTGGAGACTCTTCTAACCTCCAAGTGTCACCATTCCACCTTTGGAAATGGTTTTTTCGGTCCAGATTGTCTTCTTTCTCTCAGTTCACCTACTCTGTCTCTGCAGGCATATCGTTAACTTTGAAGTCTTTGCCTCGGTGAAATAGAGAACACAGGTGTAATTAGCTCCACATAAGTTGAATCTATTAAAAAGCTACAAAGGTTAAGAGATTCATTAATGATCAATTGGCCAGGAGTAGAACTATAAACTAAAATTCTGACCTCATAGTTCTGAGTCTGAATTTGTATCTACCATATCAAAGCTGCTTCCTGTAATTAGTAGAAAATGTTGATTATGCTTTGGATAAACAGTTTCTTTTCCTGATTCTACTATTTACTTTCCAATCTTGAGCGTATTATACATTAATGATGTTTTAGTTACCTCATCTACTTAACATTGCTATAAAAGCTATTTTAAGTTGTTATATAGAATTTACTAGTTTAAAGCATTCAATGTATCTGAAAGTCAACTGTTTTTGTTGTATCATATGTCACAGTTATATGATGCATACTGAATGTCCAGTGTATGTGAGGTGTTGGAACCAGTGGTCCTGGATGATTACTAAATGATGTCCTGAAACCAATAACTTTTAATGATGTTTTCATCTCTTAGATCAAAAGTATAGGAAATTTTTGTGGAATATAATTTATTTTTGTATAATATAATTAAATATTTCTTACTGTTTGTTGTTTATCTAAAATCTTATCTTCTTCAGCAAATATGAATAGCCTTTTACCCTTTAGAATGGAAAATGAGCTCATAATAATTATAAACTTGCTTATTTTAGTTATATTACATTTTAAATGTCCTTGAATGAATTATCAGTACTTTGGAGTTTGTAAATTTGGAAGTAAACTTTTTCCCACGTAATTTGTTAATGCAAATTAACCTACTTGTCATGGAGAAAGGTCATTAAGTTATAGAATCCATTGCTTAGCCTCTAGAATCTGCTCATGATATCTGCTCTGAATTCAGCGTAAAGGGAACAGATAAGCCCTGGTCCTAGAAATAAATTTTAATGAGGTATAAAATTTACATAATATCTATGCTGAATGGGTGGCATTTTTGCATACATTAGAAGGTAGGCTGTTCCTTTATGTTCTGCTACCATTTGTGCATCAATTTTATCAGATTTTGGAACTGAGATTGAAGGTCCCTGGTCTGAAATTGAGAGAAGGAAAGCAATGTGACATAAGTGCCTTTGAAATTACATGCTGCATGTTCTTTTAAATGAGTTGGTTCTGAATTTCATTATATCCCTGTCAAAAGAAGCACATATTAATGTTGCTCGTGTGCTAGGCAAGAAGAGAGCCTGACCATGCAGCCTTTCCACACACCAGATCACTGTCATCACCCTCCTCTCCTAAGCAGAAAACACATAAGATGAAGTAGGAAAATAAATTAGCACTCAGTACAGCTCTACTTGACCTCATGGTGGTCACCGGGGAGACACTGACATCAGTTTCAGATTTAAATAGGAGAAGAGGTTGGCAGGAGATGAGAAGTATGCTCAGTGAAGCAGTCCTCATGAAATGTGGTCTGAGCCAAGTGTGGGGCACAGTCTTGTGATTCCAGCACCCCAAAAGCTGAGGGACGGGGACCATCAGGAGTCTGAGGCCATCCTGGGCTACACAGTAAGTTCAAGTCCAGTTTGAACTATATAGTTGGGCACTATCTCAAAAACAAAACAAAACAAACAAAAAACAAAGAAATAAACAAGTAAAAAAAATGGTCTGGTTGAAGTTGATCTTGAGTCTGCTTATACAAGGTTCCAGGGACATCTTATCACTTGCATTCAGTGCACAACAGGAGACGATTTTTCCTGCTTGGTGAGGGTGGGGCAGGCTTCATTCCCATCATGAATGAGAGCTCCGGCATGAGTAGGGAGCAGTCTCATCCCAGAATGACCTGCCTGCACACCTCAATATTCCTGGCAGAACTTGGCTGATGATTGGAGCCCTCTAGGTGCTGCTCCAGGGCTGTGCAGCGGGATGCGAAAGCTGGCTGCTGATGGCTGATTGTCGTGCTCCTACAAGGCTTGTAAGTAAATGCAGTACTGACAGGCCTTGCTACTGTTAGAACTTCACCTCATATACTTTATACCATGTCATAGTCGCTTGCCTTGTCTCTGAGACAAAAATAGCTGACCTCCACAATTTAAAGGAAGAAAAACTTACTTGGGCTCACACTTTGTATAGGGTGCATACAGAAATGACGAGACAATGTCTAGGGCAGAGGAAAAACTGCTCATGTCGTGGTGGCCTGGAATCACAGAGTGGAAGGAGGAGCCAGTGGGGGAGACACACACTTCAGCCTCCAGTGGCCTGCTTCCTCTGACTGGGCCTTCCTTTCTAAGGGTGCATTTAATCCTGATCAAGTTATAGAGGAGTGTAGTGTCCTCCACCCACGTGCCTAAAACCCCAATCCTAAATATGTAATGCTTGGGCAGTGACTCCTAGATCTACATTTTAACCCTAGAAAAGTGTGGACATCAAACAATCACCCTTTGGAAAAATGAATAGATAATTTCTGTTTTAATTAAATGCTGAGATAAAAGTTGTTTGAAAATATTGGTACACTTTAATGATGAGCAAAACACACAAAAGTAGTAAAAGGCACTTCTTTATTTCTGTCTATAAACTTTGGGTCAATTAAAACCTTTAATATGTTAATTATACTTCCATGTTTCAGCCTTCATGTTTCCCAGTAATTTGTTAAGTATCATTTTAATCAATTCAAACAGCTGTCCTACCAGGGTTTAATTCTTGTCACCACAAAAGCGACTGAAACTAATTAATGCAAAATTCTATTATTGAACAATAAAGAATGGAATGTATGATGTTAATAATTTAATAGAAATGAAAAATGGTCTGAAACCAATGATCTCCATATATCTTCAGTGTGTAGCAGACTCTAGTACCTAGATTTCTATAAATACATCATACGATGTTCACAAAATGACAGAATCACCTAAGGATACATTTCTCAGAGCACATGTGTTATTAAGCAACATACAGCTGCATATATGTGAATACTTTATACTACACACTTGTTAATGCACATGAAAAGTGTAAGAGAAATAAATGTCAGACAGTTACACGAGGTCCAGGGAAGGGAGACAGAACTGGAGATTTCAGCTCAATGCAGTGTCTTCTTATTTGCTACAGTCACTACCTGAGAGAAGGTATTTTTGATACTGCTAGAGGATGACAAGCAAGCTTAAGAGATAATTTTAAAGGAAGAGATGAGTGGAATGTAACAACATTGGTTAAACTGAATAAAAGAGAGTTCAGTCTCATTTCCTAGCATGATGTATGCCTTTTTAACTTAAAATACTTTGTACAATTTATTTTATTTAAATGTTATTATTAGTACAGGTTTACATTTCATGAGGATTGCATTTCTCCTGAAGAGCTGAATAGCAATAGGGAAGTAGATTTTTGCAGAAAAAAAGGGGACGGAGACATGGGGGAGGGTTGGGGGATGGGAATGTGATGAAGATGCAGCATGACTTTTTTTTTTTTTGGGGGGGGAAGGGCTTACAGGGTGTCCAGGGTCTCACTATTAGATCAGACTCATGGTGATCTGCCTGTTTACAGCCTCCCAAGAGCTGGATCACAGGCGTGCACCACCATGCCTAGTCTAAATTGTCATCTCAGTGAGCCCCAAGGGCAGAGCCAGCATGACAGGCCCAGGGATGGAATCCCTGGCCCCTGCCCCTGCTTGCAGGTGCTTTAATTCACTAAACTATTTGGCCTGCCCAGCATGACTTCTTAAGATACAGTGAATATTGGAAGAGGCCACAAAATGTGATGATTTCATTTGAATATATAATACTTGAATGACACCCTGTTATAATACACACTCATGCATACATGGAAGCATTAAAATAAGAAAATGTGTCTTTATTTGTGGAGGATGCTATGAACCTGCAGAATTTGTCACTGGAAAGAAATTGGAGTCCAAAATAATCCTGTCACAAAGTGGACCTGGGACAAAATACTAATTATAGATGACCATATCGCATGCTATGCAAGGGACAGGTTTGAAAGGCAAAGGTAGTTCTATTAACAACTACATGTGAAGAGTAAGTATAAGATGACATAAAAACTGACGAAACAGAATATAAATTCACACTCTATTATAAATTTCTGTTATCATTTCGCTTCATTGTTAAGGATGAGTATTACGCAGATGAATTTTGTGGACTTTTGAAGAGACTTATGTTCCTAGTATACATAAAAAACTTTTTAACACACAGCAGGATTATGGGAGTGCTCTAGAAATGTTAACCACTGCTATGTCTTTCACATTTTTCTTTATGGTATTTTGTACATAACATTTAGTAATTTATTAATAAATGAACAATAATTAAGGTACTGTCTTTTAAATTACTCCCTAAAGGTAAAGTCCTTGATTTAATTAATAGTTTATTTACATGTGCTTTAGAAGAGGAGTTTGGTACACATGTACACAAATAAATTTATAAAATATGGTGCTTTATTCATGTTTTTGTGTTAAATTACACATGTTTCTCTTCTCTAATTCTACTAAAGTACCATAAGTAATATGAAGTTATATCTGATTATCAATGAACAAGTTACTGACATCAATTTGAGGAACTTTTAACACGATTATCCTATCAAATAGTAACATTGTCTATAAAATGCTTAACATCAGCAGAGAATAGTCATGTTTTAAAGGTAAAATTCAAATTTAAGAAGCAGCTTTTATTCAATAATCTGGAAATCATACAATTTAAAATTTGGAGAATATACAAGTTATTTTCTTGATAGTCATTTCTGTGTTCTTAAAATACTAAAATATTGCTTACTAGGCATTGGGTATTATATCACAGATATAAAATGCAACATTATACTTCTGCTCATTCTCCTATAGATTTTTCTTGACAGGGGTGAGGGTGGATACCTGGAAATCAAACCCAGGACCTTGTACTTGCCAGGCAGACGCGTATGCCACTGAGCTATCTCCTGGCCTCTCCTGTAGATGGCCCGAAAGAGAATCATAAAAGAAAGTGGAGAGACTCTTATGTTGGTTTCATCATTTTCATCAGGGCAAGTGAACAGAATCATTGGAAAATTACTGGAAGAATAACAGAAGTCAAACGAGAGTACGTACACAGTGTCATCAAGTGCAAGAGACATTGGGATCTCAAACACGGTCTGTTTATGCCACAGAAAATGTCCTTTGGGGAGATGATTTCCTTCTCTTACTGTGACTCTATATGCTCTAAGAAAAGTTCCAGTATACACACTGGCTTCCTACAGAGTTTACACTAACAGGTACTTGGGACAGAAGAGAAGGTGTTAACTAGTTTATTTCTTAAGGTAAATTAATGGACTGGCATTATGTTAATTACTAATTCAGTAAGTTTGATGATTATTCATGAGCTGAGGATATTGAGGCATATATTAGGTTTATTTAAAAGGCAGGAATGGCTGGGGAGACAGCTCAGCAGCACAAGCTCCTGCCTGGCAAACGCAAGGTCCTGAGTTTGAATCCCTGTACAAAAATAAATAAATAAAAGTTTAAAAGGCAGGAATCATTCAGTTTAGGGGACCACTTGTTCTCTGTTTTGGTTCCCTATTTGGGGTAGGACAAAAGCCTTGGCTGAGCTTGGCTGAGGAGACACCTGTCATCAGCTACTGAAGCAGCATCATAGGACTGGGGGGGGGGGTCACCCTAGGACAACCGTGTCCCAAGTCTGCATGACGATCATAGTGCTGCCAAACACCTTTGATGCCTAGTGAGCCCAGAGGGCAGGAAATGCCCACCTGCAGGGGTTATCTTTAGTGAGGGAAGAGGGAGGGGTGCCTAGGCCATATTCTCTAGCATGTCTTTTATCAATTATCTGTTTTGGGACATGTTACCCAAAAATGAAAGTTTTCTTTCTTTCTTTGTTTTTTTTTTTTAAACAAGAAATAAATAATAAAAAGTAGGAATCAATGATTACAACAAAGGAATCTCTTAAAATATAAACTGTACTGTTCTTTGAAACAAATATGTAAATATATTTGCTGACGTTTTAGTCTCTCCCACATGATCCTCACACTGGCCCTGGATGAGTTCAATCTGAACTTTCAAATGGTGAAGAAATGGGCAGCCTTCATGCTGTTATACTCCAACGGTGGCTCAAAGGGCCATGTTTAGAAAGTCTAGTGCTTAGGTGGGGGAAAGCTAACAAAGTTGCATATACTAGGTAAGTTTTAAAGGTTACACATTCAATCTAGGGGCATATAACAGCAAGATTATATATGTATCTTTGTCATCTAGGAAGAAATAAAAATTTCTTACATCCACTTCTAAGGCAGATAAAAACCTGCAGCACATTTAGAAAGTAAATCAGCAAAGTCTGCTTCTTAGGGTTGGAAAGCCTTCCGCTTTCTGCCTTCTGCTTCGCCCTTCCCTGTCTTACCTCCCTAACCCTCATCACTGGCATCCTCCATCATCTGTCTCTTCAGTTTTTCAGGGCAAAAAAAGCAGCCGCTCTTTATTGGTCCAATGTAGTTTTGTTTTGTTTATTGTTTTACTTCCACATGTATTCATTTTTTATTTTTCCATTTTTATTTATTTATTCACTTTTTACTTTTTATTTATTTATTTTAGAGAAAGATCTACAGGGTGTTCAGGGTCTCACTGCTAGATCAGAACCATAGTGATTCACCTGTTTGCAGCCTCCCGGGAGCTTGGATTACAGGCACGCTCCGCCACATCCAGTCTCAATAGCCCTCTCAGCGTGCCCCGGGGGTGGGGCCGGCACAGCAGGCCCGAGTGTACATGTATTCAGCATCTCTCTACCTTTTGAAATACTTCCAGCGTCATTGTCATTTTTCTTCAGAAGTGAGGAAATACAGCAGAGCATTTCTTTTCTCTGTGCTTTTCCAACAAAAGTACTGCAAATTTGGATGTTGTGATACAATTGGAAAAGTAGTCTACTGATGCACAGTATATTAGAAGGATCATGTCTTATGCTGTAGAAATCGACCATTGCACACAGCAATGCCAATATCAAGAAATGTAACCTTTTCAATTTTCCATGCTAGACCTTATCTATCTCTATGAACTTTAGGTCTGATTATTAGTATAAAAAAAAAAAATTTGAAAGAGTAAGCCTTGCTACTCTAGTTAGCTCAGTGTTTTCTAGATTAACTGGGTACGTTTGCAATAACACCATTCACATGTAGATGAATGAGCGTGCTTTCAGAGTGTTTATGTTAGGTCTCCATTCATAGCCTCCTATTATCCCTCCATACATGTGAACTCTGTAGTCTTATGTGCAGTACTTCAATAAGAATTCATTCTCACCTGGTGGTATATAGATACAAGAGAAGCTCCAATAATAACCCAAGGGGGTAAACAGGGATTTTTGTATTCTCAGGCTTCTGTGGATTTCTGATTGAAATGTGGGCTAATTTTTATCAATAGCTGTTTTTGACCTTAAAAGACAACTGGTGTAAATCTGTACAGTCTTTGCCTGCCTAACCCTTCATGATATTTCTCTGACAGACAGGCAATTTCTTTAACTGTTCTATTAATCCTATGCTTCTCAACCATGTTATGATCCTTTCTTTTAATTTCAATTTACTATCATCTTGGTGTCATTTTATCTCTCAGCCCAGAAGCCCCTAGACAGCCTGCTAACCTGCAATCCAGAGAAACCTCAGACATCTCACAGGACATAAACCATGTGCACTTTTGTCACAGTTGCCTTTGGATTGTGGAGAAATAAAATTGCTCCTCTGCAGAGCCTTCCCTTGGCCTGAATCTACCACACACTTTCATTCTGCCCTGTTTATTTCCTTTGGGCATGATGTTTCAAGATGATATTCTTGCCAGGCACTCTACTTTTCTGTGATTTGAATCTTTTATGTGCTCAGAAACTCTTTGCGGGGGCCGGCGAGATGGCTCAGTGGAATAAGCACTTTCCCGGCAGGCATAAAGGCCTGAGTTCAATCCCCAGTTTCTCCAAAAAATAAATAAAAATAAAAAATAAACACTTTTTGCTTGTTAATTTAATTGAATAGAATATAGACACATCTCAGGAATACAGGCAGAATTTCAACCCAGAGTTATCCCCTCTGCATCTATAGGCTTAACTATACTCTGAATTTTCCAGAAATACTTTACTTTTATTTAATTTTATTAATATAATTGTAATTTGTTATACATGTGTGCATGGTGGAAAACTTATAATAAAATATTGCATATGTAATACTCCCCGATATGGTTGGGGACACACTTTGCAACATACTTTTTTCTTCTCCTTGTCAGAACATTACACATATTGTCATGCTTTCCTGTTTTTTACCCAAGGAAAAGTTCACATTGCAATTCTTTTCTTCTCAGAATAACCTGACTCTCAAGATTGTGCTCTTTCTTAAGATTAAAAATGTCCAATTTGAATTTCTTCCTTCTTTGGTCCAAATCGTACTTGTTCTGCCCATGAAGTGGTGGGTGACATTTATACAAAGGACGAGCAGCCACAGCGCAACAGAATTTACAATAAATGAAAAATATATTGGCTTTCCACGTCAACCGCATTCCATCTGTTAGGACCCTCTCTCTCCTACTCCTCAGCTGCGAGCTGGCAATCTTCCCAGGGGCACTTGATGTCTGATCCATCACTAGATGAAAAGTCTATGTTTCAGGCATAATATTCTAAGGGCAAAACACTAAATATCTCTGAGCCACAATCTTTTTCTTATTCATTTTAAAGAGAAAAAAAGATAAAATAGCAATGAGGCAGTTCCACAAGAGGTTAGTAGACCAGTTGCAATAATTAGTACATTGCATATTGTTGTCCTTGTTGTAATTATTCAGAGGACAAGATGCAGACATGATATCTTGTCTAAAGAATATTAGTACAAACCATACAAACCTTTCTTCTCAATGAACTAAGAGAAAGTAGCTGTATATCTATATCTATATCTATCTATCTATCTATCTATCTATCTATCTATCTATCTATTTCACAACAACAAACAGTCCTTTATTTATATCCCCTTTTTGTTTTGTTTTGTCAGAGATGGGTGTTCCATTCCAGTTAAAGAAGTTGTATTTGGAGAAATCTTTAAAGGACCTTTTCATAGTTGATGTCAGTCCACAGATTGTAGGCACTTGAATTCAGTAGTATAACCCAATATAGTCCAATAGTCCATGATAGTAGTAAATTATAAGCACAACTGGCAGTTGTCCAAAGATATTAACTTGAGCCTTTTATAGCTGATTTCCAGTCTTGCCATGGATTAAAGGGCTATAAGACTAATACACATCTCCTATCCTTATCAGGAGCAGATGATTTAGCTTCTATAAAGAACTTATCATATTTCAAGATACAGATTATTTAATAAAATATCTATCATAGTTGTGAGTGGTGTTGTGATGGGGGTTGTGTGAGAACATGAACTAATTATATTTTATATTTTTGAAGATTATAAGGTAAATTGTGTGTGTGTGTGTGTGTGTGTGTGTGTGTGTGTGTTTCTGTTTCTTCTCCATTTTGGAATTTTAAGACAGGGTCTCACTGTGTAGTCAGAGCTGATCTTGACTTCTTGTGCTCCTATCTCAGACACCTGAGTTCTGGGATTACATGCATTGCCAGCATACCTGGTTGAAGCACGTAAGCCTTTATTATGAAAAGTTTTCTTTTTTAAGTGCACTATATAAGTCATATTCCACAAGATCATTTAATTGTAAATGGTAATCCATAAACTCTCCAACTTGTATAAAATGCTGGAAAATGGAAAGACAACCTTTCCCTACTTTACTGTGTGAGAAGAAAGTGTTTCCAATGAGGGTTCATTTGACAATGTTCACTGAAGTAGAGACTAGTATGCACAGTGATAGCAATTGTAGAGCACTAAGGAATTCATATGCTTTGAAATTCTTACTTAGGATATTTATCATACACTTGTAGAAGTATTTATTAATCATAAAAAATTACAAAGCTTGGGGCTGGGGAGATAGCTCAGTAGAATAAGTGTTTGCCTGACAAGCACAAAGGCCTGAGCTCAATCCCAGGTTGAAAAAAAAAAAAAATTACAATACTATTGAAGCAACTAAGTAAAATCTGAGGTCTACAGGAAAGCCTAATTCACCACTGTCTAAAAATGCAGAATTGAAAAAAAATTGAGATCAGCATAAAAACTCAACATTGCAGCAGGCTTGTGAGGGGCTGACAGAGCAGAATGACATCCCCAAGGCCCTTGCTATTTGTAACCCAGAGACAACAAACCTCTTAGAGACCCGGTGCCAGACTGCAAGCCAAGACTCCCACACTCATCAGAAAGTGCCAACACCACAAGCAAGTCCAAATACTGAGGTTTTATTTTAGGGGGTGGGGAAAACCTCCAGATTAACATCTTTTGTCTTAAAAGAAAAACACTGTCCCACATGTGCCATCTCTATCCCTCTGCGGCCCTACAATCCTTCAATCAGCCCTTGCACAACACATGGGAATGAATTTTACAGAAAATAGGGATCCTAAAGAGTTAGTCAGGAAAAGGCAGATGTTCTAACCTACCAAGGACCATTTGCTAAATGTAAATGTTGAAGGCTGAGCCTCAGTGCAATGATACTAAGAAGTGAGGCCCGGGAGGTAGGTAGGGCAGGGGCTCTCCCTCGGGAAGGGGCTGCTGTCCGGGGCTGACACCAGGGAGTGCGCGCTGCCCTCCTCACCGCAGGTCCTGCTGCAGCCTCAAGCGCCCCTGCATCCACCTGCGCGCTGCTGCTGCTGCATGTCCTGGCTCCGGAGCAGCGAATTGTGAATCTCTCTTGTATAGAACTTTCCCTGCTGAGACAAAAAGAAACAAACAAAACAAAACAAACAAAAGACTCCACTCCAATTACAGATTCAGTAGCGGGAGAAGGGACTTCATTACTGATTGTACAGAAATAAACATTAATTAAAAACGAATACTATGAACAACCAAATGTCTGTCGATTTTATTTTTGATAGAACAGATAGTTACCTGGACAGACACAAGCTGGAACTGTCCTTAAAAACTAATAGGAAGTTGGAATAGTTCTGTGTATTTATTTTTCATTGCTATTCTAAAATTTAACCAAACAGCTTTTCTTTCCACAGTTTTTATTTTTGGTTTTTTTTGTTTGTTTGTTTGTTTGTTTGCTTGTTTTTCCTGTACTTTAGGGAAGGGTCTACAGGATATTCAGCGTCTCACTACTAGATGGGACTTGCAGTGATCCGCCTGTTTACAGCCTCCCAAGACCTGGGATTACAGGTGCCACCATGCCCAGTCTCAATTGCTAGTCTCACAGCGCCCCAGGGGTGGGGCCAGCACTGCAGGCCTGGTGATTGAATCCCCGGCCCCTGTGCCTCCTTGCAGGCGCTTTAATCCACTGAACTATTTGGCCGGCCCTTTTCACCTTATTTTTAAACAGCTTTAATCCTTAATTAGGTTTTATCTTATTTTGAAAACTTGTTAGCTTTCATTT
>NW_004524581.1:4727714-4731623 GCF_000260255.1 Octodon degus | reverse complement strand
TTGCAGGCAACACGCCATCACAGGAAAGTGAAAGTATAGAGCAATAGAGTAGATGCAAATATCCTTGGTGAAAGATAGAAAACTAAATCCACTGAATATAAACACCAGTTTACTCTACGACCAAGTATGACTCATCTCACGAACGCAGTGGTGGGTTAGCATGTGTCAAACGCACAAACCAAAGGACTGACTGAATACACAAAAAATATGCACTTGAGAAAATGTACAACTTTCACGATAGACTACTCAACACCTGGGAATAGCAAGGACCTGCCTTGATTTGACAGAAAAGCAGCCACGGAAGATACAAAGGATACTCTACCTCAAGGCTGGAAATTAGATTGATTTCATCCTTCAGTGTAAAGAAAATGACAAGACTTCCACCTCCTGAAATTTTCATTCGACACTGTGTTCAATGTTGTAGCTGGGACAGTCCGGAAAAGGACAATACAATGATGGCATGATACTATATATGGAAAATCCTAAAAAATATATTTAAATATTTTAAAACTGGTATGCAAAGGCACAAATTAGATATGTCTATAAACTACTTAAATTGGACCTGTTAAGAGCACCATACATAAGAAATTAATTTCAAATGGGTGATAGTTTTAAATGTACGAATTAAAACTTAAATTTTATTTATTTATTATTCTGGGGGAGGGTCTATGGGCTGTTCAGGGTCTCACTATTAGATTGGAGTTGTAATGATCCACCTGTTTACACCCTCTCAAGAGCTGAGATTACAGGTGTGCACCACCACGCCTAGTCTCAATTGCCGTCTCAGTGCACCCCAGGGATAGGCCCAGCATGGCAGGCCCAGGGATTATACCCTGGCCCTTGTCTCTGCTTGCAGGTCCTTTACTCTGCTGAGCTATTAGGCCAGACCTTAAAACTTAAATTTTAGAAGAAATCCAAGAAATAACTTTTTGTTATTTTGGAGTATGTACATCAACTTTAAATATGACATCCATGAAAAGTGAAATAGTATAAATAGAACTACCTAAAAATTAAATATTTTGTGCTACAACAGTTATTATCAAGAAAATGGGGAAAATATTTGCCAGTCATATAAATGATTAGTGACACATAAACTTAGCCTACAATAAACAACACTTAACACTCTATAGTAAAATTATCTTGATTAAAATTTTGTATAAGATGGGCTGGCGATATAATTCAGCGACACAAGCATGTGCCTGGCAAATGCAAGGTCCTGAGCTCAATCCCCAGGTTCATAAATAAATAATTAAATATTTCTCCAAAGATGTAAAAATGTCAAATATGGCTCCCCATTAGCCATTAGGGAATGTCAAATCAAAACCATAGTAAAAAAAAAAAATCCCTTCCCATTCACATGATTGGTTGTAATGAAAGGGATGGATTAAAAACAAGAACAGTTGATGACGGGATGAAGTAAGAGCACCAGTAGTTTGTAGATCCTTTGTCAGTGTGGTTTCAGGATAAGTCTGGAGGGGATTTGACTGACTTTATCAAATACAAAAGCTATATTTCTTGTTATATAGGTCTTGCTTTATCTTGGTCTTAACCATCCAACAGAAAAGTATAAAAATGAAGTACAAAAAGTTAAACCATATCAATATGCTGAGCTGTAAAAGGCTCAAGTTAACAACTTCTGACATTGCAAGTCTTACGGAAAACTCACTACTATTATGGACTACTGGACTATTTTGGAATATTTTGCTGAATTCACACACCTATAATATTTAAAATACAAAACTAAACAAAAAAGGGGATACAAATGAATGACCATTTTGCATCTGTATATTCAAAATAGTTAGGATAGATATACAGCTACTTTCTCTTAATTCAATGAATAGAGAGATTTGTTCTAATAGTGTTTGTGGACAGGATATCATATCTGCATCTTGTAAAATGAATAACCACTAAGACAACTATATGTAATGTATTAATTAGTAAAACTGTCCTACTAATCGGATTTGGAACTGTCTCATTGCTATTTGTTTCTCAATAAAATTATGGGGGAAAAAAGGACAAAAAAATTAAGAGTGCTAGTGGTCTGAAGGATTATGAAATGATGACGGTGTCTTTGCAAAGCAGTTCAGCGGTTAGTTAAAATGTTCTAAAAGCCAGTGAGGACCTAGTGATTCTATTCCTAGGAATACAGTCAAGAAAAAAAAATTAAGAGTGTACATAAGCCTGCATGCAAACATTCCCCATTGTTATTCATGTCGGCTCCAAGTGCAAAGTAGGCAAATGCCCATCACCAGGTGAATGGACAAACAGAAAATATTATATCCACACAATGACACATAACATGGCAGTAAGATGAACACACACGCTGTTACATGAATCCTGAAAACATCATGCTCAGTGAAAGAAGCCCCTTTCACTGTTTATGGGCTTATCCTGTGGTAGTGCTTCTTTATCTCAGTTCTTTGCATTCAGAGTTCATTGAAGTAAAACTGAAAATAAATGGACCTTTAAATTTATAGTTATGATGAGAGTACCAGGATAACCTTTATACCTCTGAACACAAGAATAAATATTAAAACAATTGTCTATGAATAAGGCTTTAATTTTGTTCTACATGGACTTCAGTGTTGTTACAGGGTCCATTTAATGTCAGAGCATTACAGCATAGCAATAGGATCTTAATTAAAATTGTCTATTAGTACTGCTCACCTATGGTACATGGAGTTATAAGAGGCCAACCTCATGAGAGATTTTATCCAATTTCTTTGGCTGAAAGAGGTTGTTAACTAAGAGAAGTATGCAGGTTTGTCCATTCTAAAGCTGGCAATGGGCTTGCTGCTTCTGAATTCCATCTGTATACTATTTTGAGGATATATTCTTTTCTTCAGTTCTTCTGCCCCTGTGGATGTAGGTCAGATTGTGTAAAAGACAAGTTGAACTTTCCAGCCCACACTTCAGGAATAACCAGCTTTTTCTATTTCATCCTCCTCTTAGCAACTGATAGAGGAAAGGGGAAGGGTCAAATCCAAGGAGCAATATAAACTATCTCATTTCTTTTAAATTATGACCACCACAAACTTGTCAAAAAATTTCATTACTTCTGCAGATTATTCAACTCTTAGATTATAATTACAACCATCAGCACTGAAAGTTTCTGGATGCTGTGGTAAGCCTTGCTCAACCAGAAAAAAGAAAGTATACAGGAAATATGAAAACATCTTTTAAGAAACTACAGAGGGTAGTTTATAAATTATAATGTACTTGTAAAAAATGCAAACGGCTTGACTACCACCAAAAATGAAAATTATTTTAGGTGTTCCATCTTTTTTCTCTTTCCTAATTGCTGTGCTTCTCAAAATTTAGGGAGAATGACAGTAATCATTCATTTACGGATTTCAGAACATACAGAAATGATGTTATTTGTAAGCCACATTGAGATAAAGAAGCAAGACTACTTATACCAAGGTATCCATCTGCTCTTGGATTGAGGTTTAATGGACACTCTGAGGCATGTGCATGCTGACTTATCGCTCCTTCTCGATTGGATAGCAAAGACTAGGACTCTTCTTGGGGGCATAATTGAGGAAAGAAGTCCCAGATAAAACAGTTTAACAGAATGTTTTACCAACATCAAAGTTAGCGTGGTGTCAAAATGCATAGGGACCAAAATCAGAAGATGTGTTTTACTCTACTTTTGCATATATTACCCCAGGCTAAGTTAAATAATTCTTACTGCATGTGCCTCAGTTTCCTTGACTGCCACAATGGAAATGATGAAAATCATCTACGAGGTCCTACTGAAACCCAAGAGAAAGAATATTTGTGTTAACATAGAAGTGGCTCAAAGTCACACAAACATCAAAAGCTGTGTTATCACTACGTTTATGATGGTGTTTGTTTTGGAGTGTGCAGGTTAATTTTACACTACAGTTTTGGTGATCATTTTTTTTT
>NW_004524581.1:4715238-4716779 GCF_000260255.1 Octodon degus | reverse complement strand
ATAGTGCTAAAATTTATCTTTGATGAACCAAAATTTGTATTATTTTCTGGTTCACTTCCCAGTGTTAGTGTTTTCTCTAAGGGGGATATAGTGCCCAAGTCCTAATATTAAAAACCGAGGAAAGGGCAAGGAGAAAAGCTGGGGAAAATGACAAGGACAAAGCCATATATTTATATGCACAAGATGGGTAAGGCAATGATCCTGAAAAACATCAGCAGGTTTATGAAACTAGCAGTTAATTGGTAGGACTTTCACCCTGACTAACTATATATGCTGAAAGCTGTGAAGTAAGCAACTGCACTGAAGATAGAAATATTTAGTAGAAGGGCCACGCTTGGAATGCCTGTAATTCTGAACTTCTAAATATGTTCTACTTGTCATGACATACCAATTATTGCCATGCTGCCTCTCAAGTAAATTTCTGTTTTAAAAATGTGTAATAAATGAAAAAAGAGACAAGAAAAAAAATGTCACAAAACAGTCCTGTTACAATGCTCTATATGGTTAGATTTCTATATTTCTGTGTAAAAATATGTAATTATTTATTCATATTTTTAAATGTTTCTTAGTTTTAGATTTTTTTTCTCCAGATTCTGTAGACACTTAAAGATTAACATATCAACACTAGATGGAAAACACCTGCTCCATGGTATGTCTCAGATGTTTGATATTCAGACAGATAGTGAGGTTAAACCCAACTGCATATGTTGTAGGGTAATAATAAGCTTCTCTCCTAGAGGGTTAACAACCTAGGTCTACAGATCAAAAATTAGAGAAAAAGAAGGGCTGCAAGGACAGCCAAAATTTTGGCCCTAGCCTTTCAAGGTCAGTGAAGACTCAGGACATAGGAGAACCTGTAGTGTAACATCATGTAACTCAGTTGTGTTCCAAATTTTCTGATCATGCATATTATGGGGCCACAGAGCAAAGTAATCAATGATGTAGAATGTGCCTAAGAAGAATCAGATGGAGAGAAAACAATCTTTCAGGCTTTCACAGAGAGAAAATTGGTCAAGCAATGGCCGTGACTCGTCCACATGGCTAACACTGATAAAGGATGTGCAAACAGCGGTACAGGGTTACAGGATAAATCCTGAGGGGATTTGACTGAACTTATCAGATACAAAAGTTACATTTCTTGTTATATAGGTCTTGCTTTATCTTGGTCTTAACAATCCAGCAGAAAAGTATAAAAATGAGGTATAAAAAGTAAAGCCGTATTAATATGCTGAGCTGTGAAAGGCTCAAGTCAACAACTTCTGACATTGCCAGTGCTACAGATAACTCACTACTATTATGGACTACTGGACTATATTGGATTATTTTGCTGAATATTTGCATCTACAATATTTAAATAGCAATGGAATAGCTATCTGTAACAAAACTAAACAAAAACAGGGGATGCAAAGGAAGGACCATTTTGTATTTGTATATACAAAACAGTTAGGATAAATATACAGCTACTTTCCCCTAATTCAATGAGAAGAAAGATTTATACTAATAGTATTTGGGCAGGATACCATGTTCACATCTTGTACTAC
>NW_004524581.1:4706736-4715138 GCF_000260255.1 Octodon degus | reverse complement strand
TGAGCCATCTCACCAGCCCCTTGGTGATCATTTTAAAAGTAACTACAAAGCCACATGATGATTCATTTAAAAGAAAAGATTTGTTTTTGCTCAAGAGAGTATGTTCCAGAAAACATTTTCCAAATGACAGGCAGAAATCCTTCAGTGAGATTGAAGTCAGAATAATGTTGCTCATCACTGTCACCCTTCATACCACTTTTCAAATTCCCACAAATGTCATTCTGAAATAATTTGATGCCTCAAAAATACACTGTAAATCATAAGTTGATGAAGTGGTCCTAAGATATAGTTTGAAAGTAAATTATTCCAGAGAAGTGGAACGCATTCCCAAATGAAATGTAGATGTATAATTTCGCAATCTTGTCAATACTGATGTTAATTCATAATTCTGACAGCAACACATTACAAATTACTCACAAGGGACAAACTTTGCCAAAACCCTTTATTAGTTAATTAAGGAATCTATATGCAATTGATTACATGTGCCTTACTGAATATTTTATTAGAAAACGTATTAATTTAAGAAGACAGTAAATACTAACCAAATTCCCTTAGTACCATTTATCTGGAATGCAATGAGGAACATAGGTTGGGAGCTTGTAAAGTTTACAGTTTCGGTAGAAATTTTAGCATAATAAAATTAATACTTAAATATAATAGTATATAAGGTTATAATTTCTGAGAAGATAAGTAGAATATTAAGAAGACATCTAACCAACTGAAGGAATTACAGTAGGTTTGTTGAGGTGGTGACACATTTGTTGACCTGGTAAATTCAATTAACAATAAGACAAAGAGTAGATAAAGAGTGAACAGGCCCAACTGCAGAAAACAATGTACAGCCACATAGTAGAGAGTAAGAATATTGAGAACTGCGGTCAAATGAACAACAGTTGTCTACACAGGGTAAGTAATCCATCTCTCCAGCCCATATACTCAGCTGAGAGGCATACAAGTTGACCCTTGCTGTGGTCAGTAAGTATGATAAAGCAAGGAAGGTGATGATGGTTCTAACAGTGAGGCCTGTTAGAACACCTTAGGGATATGACTAAGATGTATGCCTACCCCAGCTGTTCCTCTAATTTTTTCTAGAGAAAATAATGTACATAAAGAATTAAAATGATCAGAAGGTGTATATAGATTAGGCATATGGTATGCACATACGATTAAAAATGCAGAGTCATATATTTGTTATATAAAACCAAGACACACACATCAAAGTTAAAAAACAAAATATTAAGTATGAAGAAGATTCAGTTTGAAGTTCTTGGAAAGATAAAAACATTTATGTCTTCTCGGTTATGAAGAGAAATCAGTCCTTCATTGAAACTGAGAAATATGGAAGAGGGAAAACCTTGCAACGTGAATCCCAACACAAACTTTAGAGCCCAAATAAGCAGAAATATAAAATGAAATCTGTAAGGAAAGACAAAATGCCATCCGCTCCTTCAGGAGAGAGGTTTCAGGGGCAGTCTGCTTTTAAGAAACTTATATTGTTAGTACTTGTAGTGTATTTATCACTCAAGAGATTCTAGGCTCTTCATATAAAAAGTCATTTGCTCCTGAATTGACAAAAGCTGGATAAATTCTCAAGCATAGCTCTAGCAGTTTTCAGATTTGGATAGTACTTCTCCTCATTACATTCGGCTAAAACTGAATGCTCACTAAAAGACAATAAATTCAGGGTTTATGGTTGTCATAAACACTTGCTTCCAAAATAGAAATTCATTACTATAGTTTTACATATGTTTAAGGAAGATTTATTGGTGGATCCTGGACATTGTATACTTCCATTCTCTGTTTGAAAACAATATGTTGCAGGGGAAAGGTTTCTTGAATAAGGAAAGCTGATTCTAGTTTGCAGAAAGTCTTCCTCGGTATTGCCAAAACCACAATGTCCCAGTCACATATGAAATATACACAATGAAGGGAAATTTGCTTTTTTCCTATTGATACATTTCTTTGAAGCAATAAGTACCCCAAAATTGGAGAGAGTAAAGAAGTTGAGAAAGAAAAACATGTGCAGGTGTTCATTTAAAACTTATAGATATTCACTGATTATTGACTAGTTGAAGAAATTAGAGTTTCTACCTGTTACATTTTTTTTGAGGAAGCTGGGTACTTTGTTCCATTTAATACAGAAAAACTGGAATAGTCTCAGTAATGAACAAAAGCACAAAAAACTGTGACGTGTTCCAGGACTTTATCTTGTTCCTGAATTTAAGAATATTTCAGTCTAAATGTGTTTATTTATATAGGTTGTGAAACATTTATAATCCTGCTTGGATTTTTTAAATAAAATCTTTGAAGAAATTTTACAATGGAATAATATTTGAAATTCAAAACTGTTAGGGTACACAGCAGCTGGGGTTTGATCCCCAGGGTGCTGTGCCGGCCCCGACCCCGGGGTGCACTGAGATGGCAATTGAGACTGGGCGTGCTGGTGCCTGCCTGTAATCCCAGCACTTGGGAGGCTGAAAACATGAGAATCACTGAGTCCAATCTATGCAGCGAGACCCTGTAGACCTTGTAGACCTTATACCAAATACATAAAAAAGGACACAAATTGTTAGGCTGAGTATCCTTAGGGAAAAACACAAGTGTAAAATACAAACAAGACTGTAGTCTACATTTTGTTATACCTAAGCTATTCTGTGAGTATTTATATGGTTATTTCTATGTGTCAAAACAGCTCAGACACACAGAAATAAGGAAAACAAGAGTAAATACAAAATTTTATTTACAGTGTAACAAAAACAGAGAAGGGACCACGTGTTGGGTACTCTTTAATGCATGAGGAGATATTGTACATGTGTGCTCATATCACGTGGATTAGAGAAAGTGGTTTGAAGTTAGTATGGCTTAAAATTGTACTTGAATTTTAAAGGTAAATTAAATAAGGAAGACTTCCTCTAACTTCTCTCAACCTTATATGTTCCATATTTTATCTCCAAAGAAACTTTCCGTATTTGATTTTTCTATTTAAATTTTATCAGAGTATTTTTGAAGAATTCAAATATGCCTGAGTTCACAAATTTGAAGTCATTTTGTCATTTCTTACTAGCAAATTGGATAAATGGCTAGAAAAGTTGGTGTAGAATTACAGGGAGTATGTATGGTGACACTCCCCCAAAATAAAGGCCTTGAAAAGTTTGAAAATCAAAGGTTGTATAGCCATTGTTTTGAATTCATGACTTTCATCATAATGAACTACTCAAATCTTAAAATTATGATAGGGTCTAAAAAGTTTGAGTCATACAAAGGAGAAAAAATAATTATAGGAGAAATTTTTAAAAATTGCTTGTCAAAAACCAATAATTAATAAGTAACCTCACAAAATTATGAATAGGGACAAGAAGAATTATCCTTGCTACCAAAACATCAGAATAAAAATATATTCCATTTTAAAATCATTGTAATGTTCCCTAATTCACAAATGTGTCAAACAGACAGAGACTAGAGAGCAGTCAGTCAGAAACCATGTCATGTGCATCGCAAATGAAAGAATGCTGAGTTTAATCATTCCAAAATTTGGAAGTCTACCTGCAGTATGAAGCTATTTTCACATCAGGCTTTAGGGGTTCTTGTTCCTTAGAGGCAACCTTAATTATATTGATTATGGAAGTCACTGAACATAGTTCCTAGCCTACCAGGCACCTCTTTTATTTGAGCTATATTCTCTGCTTGTGCCCCACCTAGGTGAGCAAGGCAGAGGGTGGGTAAGTGTGGCCTTGCGCAGAAGTGAGTTCGATGTCAGATTACGACTTGCTGTGCTTACGAATGACTTCTTCTTTGTAACGGCATTTGGGTGAAGAAAAAAATCCCTTAATAAACTCATTGGCAAATGACAAGATGTCTTTATCCCTCTGATCTTAGTAGAAATGCTTGCCTGTTTCTTCAGAGTTTTGGTGATGTTCTTTTGTCTAACTTTTGGGATCTTAGAACTTCATCTCATTATATTACATCTTTACATCTTTCTAAGAGACTGGAAATTGCTTTTTGATACTGATGTATCAAAATTTTATTAATATTAGGACCTCATAGAGGGAAAAGTTGTTGGATATCTGAATAAGCACAATTTTCTGGAGAGAACAAACATTTTTCTCTAAATAAATAATAGACAACCTCAAGATATTTAATGGATAAAAATTCCAGAACTTTCTGTAATAAGTTAGGGGCTTTCAGGCTGGGAAAAAGATTCTGATAATGCTGATTACTTCAACTTAGAAAAAGGTTTACTGCTGATTTTAGAATCAGCTTATCCTTTAAAATCTCATAATTTTCAAAATCTATGCAAATGACATGTTTTTCTGCACACAATATTTTTTGGCGTTAACCATTCATGCAGATTCTAGCTACTGATAGTGCCTAGGGCTCACTTCTATAAAGATACATTTTTCAGATTCCTTTTGAAGCATACTACCAAGTTTTCATTTTATTTTCAGTACCTGGAACAATTCAGGAGCACACAGCTTCTCTGTCTCCCAGAATGAAAAGTTCAGTTTTTCACAGGGGATGGACCTGTGAACACTCTCTCCTGTTCGCAGACTTCTTTATTTTATATCAGAGTCTTCTTTTCTGTGCATGTTTGAGTCTTCAAAACCTAAATTCTAGATTCAAACATTTGTTGAATGAAGTAATTAATACGTAAAATAAAAATGGAAATATTTATTAATTGCATGTTAAATAATTGCATTGAGAAAATAAAAATTGGATGAAATATTGTTTACTATGCTATCACACCCAGTGTTATTAAAATGCACATGTTATTTCTTCTGAAATTCTAATGTATGGTAAACTAGTATCTGCTTGATTATTTCTGGCAATAAATAGTTGACAACTTTACAGAGCAGGCAGTTCTTTTGTTGAGAGTCTGTTAAAATGCTTCTTCTGTATAGTTATCTTAAATTGACTGTATAATATCTAATCTTTTTGTGATGTGACACAAAGTAAACCTTCTTATAGCAATATTTCAAGAATTTGAAAATATCTAACCTGAGTTTTCATCATCAATTTTTGTATTCCTAATGCCTTAAATGTCAGTTATATTGTATTTTAAAAAACAACATGCCTTAAATATGTTTGGGTCTCTTTAAAAGGTAAAAGATGATTTGTTTATGTTAATATTCCAAGACAGTAAAAGAACTGAGCTAAAGCACACTGCCTGTATTCTATGAATAGTTTATCTGCAAAATAAACAAATAGCTGCCGTGCCTTAAGGAGTCTAGAATTAGTTACTGGTATTTGTTGATGACTTCATCATCGAATGCAGAAGTTTACATAATTCTCTAGGCTTTTATTTCCCTGACACAAGGTGACTTTTGCAGCCTCCATTTGAATTTAGAGACAGTAATGAAAAGGATAAATGGCTTTGTCTATGCAACCAAAGCAAAGGCTCACTCAGTAAGCCCACACAGACTTCCACCCACTCATTCTTTTGACTAAAAAATGGAGTCATATAGTTCTAGTTGGTCAACTTACCAATTGTGTGTGCCAAAGGTATCCTCAGACCTAAGAAACAAATCCTGCTCATAGCATCCATCTTTTAATTTGTTCCTTGCATGCCATGACTTCCAGAACGACAGGAATAACAATCATTCTTTTAATGCATGTAATGCTGATTAGCAATAGCGTAATGACCATTACCTTAATGCACGTAATATTTCTAGGTCATTACAATGATAAGCATTTGAAAACTATGCAAGATTGTGTCTGTTTGTGCTATTTGATGACAATACATATGACATTTGGTTTGGCCAAATGACTATGATACTAACTTGGTCATAGGTGATCATGGCCAGATCCCAGAAAACCACTGTAAGATTAGTACATATTTTTCAACATGCCAAACAATTGCATGTTGTCCTAGATCAAGCTGCTCCTTCACTTGACCCCTGAATGGAAGATATCAGAAAAAATAGTAACAGATACCAGCAGTCCACAATTAATACGAATGGCAAACAATTCTTTTCATCATAATCTATTGAGATTTATATGGTTTTAGTTATCCCAATAAAATTTAGAAAATTGCTTTATGACTGATAATGAATATGTACTGTGTTTTATCTAACATGTTTTCAGTATAGACCATGACATATATTCACTGGTAAATTTTCAAATAAGCTTATTTATTATTGATGTATTTCTTAATGTCCAGAGTGGAAAATTAAGAACTAAGCAAATATTTCTAGGATAATATACCACTCTTCCAATATGTTATGATTACAAAAAGTTGCAGGAAAAAATAAGCAGTTCAGATTTTGATAATACATGTTAACTAATAAAATCTCAGCTTTGGTTGCTATTACATAACACATGATTGGATTTGATGGGTGTGAAAGTTTTTTTTTCTTCTTAATATAAATATCTTCAAGCTCTGACATCATTGTCCAACTCTTGAAGCAATAAATATTTAAACATTGAGTGACATCAAGTTCCTCAATTTTTCCATTTTTCTAAAATCTTTCATTATTCATTTTTAATTGCTACTCTAACGACTGCTATTTTGAATGTACTGTAGAGTTGGATGTACAGAGAAGACTTTGCAGAAAACTGAATTTATCGTCACATCTGTATCAAGGAAGTACTTTCACATACAGTACAACTTCCTGAAAGAACCATGTAATTGCAATAGTTCACATAGTTGGATGTGCTAAATGTAATATTGTGGTGATTCATTACTGTTTAGCTAATTAAGATGTGTGCATATTTTATCAATGAAACATTGTCTTCTGTATATTGGAAAACTCAGTCAGGTAGAACCTTCCAAAGGTTCCAAATACATCTTGCATTCTGATCCTTTAGACATCCCATTATATGAGTACTGTTTAATACATTTTTTTCACTGTTTAATTTAAGGCTTCTCTGAACAGTATGAAACTCCCACCCCATTAATTTTCTACATTAATTTTTTTTTGGTGGAACTGGGGATTGAACTCAGGCCCTTGTGAGTTCATCTCCGCAGCCCCTCTACATTAATTTCTAGATCTTACGTATGATGCTGTCACAAAAGGAGGATGCCCACTTTTCCCTCCCAATCATGTGAAATGCGTTCAACCAGATTCTACCCTAAAGAAATAAAATCATGTATGTTTCCCGAGATAGTCAAGTGAAAGATGATGGAGTGGCAAGAATAATTGCAATCAGGGGTCATTAGACAAAATTATGACAGGGCCACCAATAAATCTTATCTCGTGCATATTTGTTGTTCTACTTATATGGAGCTTTAGTTGAAAATTTGTTTCCAAAATGCTTAATAAGATAGTAAGCCTTTCTACTAATAACTACAACTAAGGTCTTTCAAAAGTTCACTGACAGGGGCAAGTGAGATAGCTCAGCGATCTAAAGCTCCTGCCCAGTTAGGCAAGCTAAGGCAGGCACAGGGGACGGCAGTTTTATCCCCAGCACCACATACCGCACCAGCTAGGGCAGGGTTGAGTTGGCAAAAAAAAAAAACAAGTTAACTGACAAACCTCATACAGTTTAGAATTTTATCAACAAAAGCTATGGCTCTAGGGCCAGGGAGATAGCTCAGTGGCCTAAGTACCTGCATGGGAAGCACAAGGTCATGAGTTCGATCCTCTGTACAAAAACAACAAACAAAGGGGCTCTCATACCTATATTTCAATTCATCTGGCTGGCATCCTTTGCTGAATACACTTGCACTTGGTTTCTGTCTGTTGCTCTCTCTCTCTCTTTCTCTCTCTCTCTCTCTCTCTCTCTCTCTCTCTCTCTCTCTCTCTCTCTCTCTTTCTCTCTGTCTCTGTCTCTCTCTCACCTACACATGTATGCACACTTGCACAGCCACAAGCAGAACTCTACAAATTCTATGCTGAATCAGAACAAATCAAAACTCGTGCCACAGCAGATTTCAGTTTCCAGTGTAGCATTAAGTGTGTTGGGAATGGAAAGGGTGTTCAGGGGAGATTTGGTGGTGCAGAATTAGGGCTTTAGGCTTACAAACATTAGTAACTTATGTAGCTTCATTTTTCGTGTAACAGCAAACTGTCCATGACCTCAAACTCATGTGGGGCGAAAGTTAAAAATAATAATAGTGAATGTTCACTTTTCTATATCTCTGAACTCATTAAATTTTATATATTTGCTCTTATAAAGTGCAATTATATTTTATTTAACTATGCAGGAAAAAATCTTTTTATAATCTTATAAAATTCAAGTTCAGGGTCCTGAGTTCAATCCCCAATACAGCCAAAAAAGAAAATCTTATAAAACCTCTACATGTATTATTGGTAAATATAAGGTTATCTTAACTACATTAGCATTTCTATTATATTCTTTAAACATATCAGTATAAAACCCCTAAAAGTGGCTAGTTTGCATTGTTACTTACTGTAACCCAACAGACACAAGAAATTGAAAGGCCTGGAATAAAATGAAAATAT
>NW_004524581.1:4690935-4702741 GCF_000260255.1 Octodon degus | reverse complement strand
ACAAATAACCAATAAGAAGATAACAATATGCAATGTATTAATTATTGAAACTGTCATATTAAAAAATAATAATAAATTTAAAAATACTTGAAAAAAAACTGTGTGTCCTGCCCTATCTCATTTTTTTTTAACTTGGTATCAAACTCAGGACCTTGCATTTGCCCAGCAGGCTCTTATGCTACTGAGCTATATCCCTGGCACTCAATTTTAAATTTATATTATATTTTTATTTGTTTGTTTGTTTTTGTATTTTTTTTTAGGGAATGGTCTACAGGGTGTTCAGGGCCTCACTATTAGATTGGACTTGTAGTGATCCTCCTGTTCACAACCTTCCAAGAGCTCGGATTACAGGCGTGTGCCACCATGCCCAGTCTCTCAATTTTAAATTTATATTCACCAGTTTGTCAGTATCATATAAAGATTTCTATTACTTATAACAGAGGTTAGTTATAAGTGACAATGTTTAAGGGATGGCTCGCTTTGTCAGAACATGTTCTTGCTCCAAATGTCATCATGCTGAGAGAGAAGTTCTACTGTGAAATCTAAACTTACCCAGTGGGAGTATCTGAGTGGTCTGCATGAGGCCAGGGTGGTGGGAAAATCTGAAAAAATAAAAAGTGTAGCCTGGATGATCAGATTTCTAGACAAATCACGTAGCTTCATTCAGTGTCACTCATCCAGTTATGTCCTCTCCTGGGGCTTGGGCCCTGACCTCACCCTGACTATGTCCTTGTGTTCCCTTTGGTGACAACTCACTTCCACGTTGTAGTGATTGCTGTGGCCCTTGACTGCCCCCGTCACCTGTGCACCGCGAAGTCAGGTGAGCATAAATCATGCAATTCTGTCTCATCTATGGCTGAGAGGCAATCTCCACACTTCCTGCTTCAATGCTATTTCTTTATGACTTATTTATTCATTCCTTTAAATATTTAATAAAATCCTATTCTTTTTCACACCTAATCTGGATACTGAGAATAAAATAAACAGAAAACAACATGGTGCATTTGGACAAGGAATTTTGGTAAGGTGGATGGATATTTAAGTAAATATATATTCTAGTAAAATGGTCTGATAGAGATAAATATATTGCATATGAAGATCAGAATTAGAATTTCAAAGGTGACAATGGTTTCAGTTTGATGAAACAATAATGTATTCGTCTCAATCATTAAAGGTAGGAAATTTGTTTTATTTTAACAAGTAGACCATTAGGGCTGTGGAGATAGCTCAGAGGCCTAAGCCCGAGCCTAAGCAGGGTCAAGGACCTGGATTCCATCCCTGTACCACATGCCATGCCAGCCCTGCCCCAGGGTCCCAGTGCTGGCCACCAAGACCAGGCATGGTGCTGCACACCTGTAATTCCAGCAGTAGGGGAGCGGAGACAGAAGGATAATTATGAGTTCAAGTGCGTAGTCAGACCCTGTACCAAACACATAAAATTTTTTAAAAAGGAGGCCATTAAACAGAGAACTCTGACTCTTAGGTAAATAACGGAGCAAGTGACTTATAGTGACATTGCCTCCCAACTCTCTGAACTAGAGTAATTCAAGAAAGAATCAGAGCTTGGCCCAGGAGATAAAACTCTCCCCACTTGGTACAAGCAAACCCTAACCTGACCCTAGAAGCAGGTGCTGGTGGTACATCTGGAGTCTTTGGGTCATTGAAGAGTCTTGAATCTCTCCCTTCCCAGTTACTAAAGTAATCTGGCAGAAATTTTTAGACTATTTCTCCAGGTGTGGCCAGTACTCTGGATTTGCTGAGTGTAACTTGGTGACTCTTGTTTTTTATTGAAAACACTTAGTTTTACTAGAGTTTATTTATACCTCTAGTTTTAAAAATTACATCTTCAGGAATAAAAAAAAATAAAAAATGAAAAACCAATTGTAGTACAAGACTTGTTCCTGAGTCATGCAGTTGCAGGATAAAAATCCGTATCATAGGTTATTACTATGCTTGTAATTATGAACTGTAAGGAACAATTAGGGGTATAAACATAGGGCCTATTTCGTGTCTATTGAAAGGGACCACTTCCATACAAAAGAGTATTCCTCAGGCACCCTAACAATAATGGCCATGACCACAAGAGTGGTGCTGGTTCAGGTGGACCAATGTAGAAAGCAAAATGACAGTGGAAACTCAGTGGCTTCAATAAATACTGATGTGACCACCTTAATTCTTTCCACATGGCCATCGCTTTGAAAATAGTAATTGTCAAGTAGAATGCTGAAGTACTTGGATGGCATTTAGTGCGTGCAGTAGGAGGGTTTTCTTTTTTCTTTTTGTTCTTATTTTTTTTCTCAGTAATTTCTGAAGAATAAAAGGAAAGAGAGCAGGGTGAGCATAACTTTAGGTAATATTAGAGAAGCATAGTGATTCCGTGGAAAACATAGCTGGAGTCTGTTTGCTTATTGTATTGTTCATGATTATGGTACATTTTATCTTCCTTATTTGGTAGTTATGTCCAGATTTTCCTAAAGAAAAATACACAGTTGAATTAAAATCAAATAGTGCATGACTTACTAATACACACTCATGGGTAGGAATTGTTTCTTTTCTTTTCTTTTTGATTTTTGCTGTGAAATAAAGGAACAAAGAATGATGGTGTGTCGACTAAAAGAAGAAAATGAAAGGTTACGTGGGCCCCTGTTGACTCACTAGGTGTAGAGCCAGTATATTGCAATTGTACTCGCTTTTATTGGATACTTCCAATTTTCTAGACAATACGCTAGGTTCTGAAAAGTCAGTGATTACGAGGGCATGCCCTCAGCGTGGTAGAACCCAACAATTTTATGAGGCAACAGACTTTCCTGTAACTTACTGCATGCCTTGCTGGCACCAGCAACTGGAGGACACAGTGCTTCAGAGAAGGAAGGAGTGGTGGGATTCTGAACACATCTCTCTATGTCTGAGAACATAATGCTCAACAAGCAGTTGTTTCTTATTAGCACCTGCTATCTGACATTGTCCACTGCAGTGCAACTTTATATAAATCAATATCCTTATTTTCTGTAGTTCCAAAAGTGTCTTGAACTTTCTTTTAATTCTCCTACAGATTATTTTACAAATAAAGTGACAGGCAGATGTTAGAGGAAGATTATCTCAGAGTTACTTAAGGTCATAGGACTGTTCTAATTATCCTACATAGATTACCTCACTCAATTCTCAGACAACTGTGGTAACTATTCTAAGTACATCACCTCAATTCTCATAAAATCTTGACATTTAATTATGAAAAGAAAAACAAAATTTGAAATCCTCAAGTTGTTTTTTTTATGCCTAAAAAGGCATATATTCATTTATTTCCTATAACCTCGCCTTGGTAAATTTACTAACAGATTCAAAAATGGAAGTATATTTTAATCGTTGCCACTTAAAGAGGAAATTGAAAAAAGCAAATCAATTTCTGTTGCCTTGAGACAAAGCTGTATTTTTAAAATCATGTTCTCAGAGAGTAGACACCCAATCCTCCTTTGAGTTTCCTGGTGCAGGTTTTCAATGACACGACTACTACTGAGGCAATGGTTAATTGCACGTTCAATACTGACTTCCTGGGCTCTTTGCTTACTCAGCCAGAGGGTGCATTTTTCTGTGCTGTTCAGGAAATACTAGGCTGAGTTCCCTGAAGGAAGCTTACTTAGACCTCCCAATGAGGAAAAGTGTTTTCCTTCTGCTTTGGCTTTGCTGAGGATTTATCTCTGTGTAAAACTTTAGCTTATACACTGTTACCAGATGTGACGTCCAATGGGATCATCCAATTTAGCTTAATCTGAATATAATTAGAAAATAAATCTGAGGATATTTAGAAACTAAATCCATTAATCTGACATATTGAAGTGTTTGCTATAGTCAAGGTGATTCGTAGGGAGCATATTCATGACACATAAACCACAGTTGTAAAGAAAGTTTTGCATATGCAGAGCTCTCCACCTCTGTTGTTTTCCATAGCAAAAAAAAAGTGAGCCCTGTTTTCATAGCAGAAAAGACACCTGTGTCCAGATTTCAAGGATTAGAGCATGACCTGGATTCCGTAAATAGTCTGGCTTTGTCAAATCACGTAATGATCCCTGGACATGACATTTCCTAGCACTGTTGGTAAGACATTGAACCGTCTCCAAACTGTTGCAGAGCCTTAAAAATTATCAAGACCTTATTTTACTGGCAGCATTCGCAATGAAGGAAAATGTTGAGAGTTTATAAATACAAGGCACAGACCAAAACAGGTGCTGGGCTCTATACGGATTAGGCACTAAGTGCATATCATTGTAAAGCCTGATTCTAAAATGCATCATTTATTTCCCTCATATTTTATCTTCACACTGAACTTCCCTTTACAGGGCCTCTCTTACCTTTGCCACACTGTTGTGCTTGTGCTTGTCAAAGATCCACACTGCTCAGAAGGACGCACAAAGTTTGTCAAGATGCACAAAAGAAAATCATTCATTTTGTTGCTTCACTGACTTATTTGTAGTTTTTCCGTATTTTAATGTTCATAAATGCCAACGTCTACTCTAAAGGACAGGAAAGAACAAAACCTCACTCTCTCTTCGTTATATGTTCATGTAGCTGTGTTGTTGTGTCTTTCTTAGCCCAAAGCTGTTATTGAAGAGACCAATGAAAGTAATTTGTCACTCTATCATGTAAGTTTTTTTCATCTGAGGTCTCTTATTCTTTTTTAATATAACCCTACAATTGAACCTCTCCTAAGTTCGTTTAAGAGGAAAAAATATTTTGGACAGACAAATAAATTTTGGGCTATGGAGACAGCTTGATGGTCTAAGTGCCTGCCTGGCAAGCACAAGGTCCCAAGTTGGAGCTCCAGGCAGGCCAGACCAGCCAGGAAACAGGCATAGTGGCATAAACCTATAATCCCAGTGCTGGGGAGACAGACAGGAGGAACACTATGAGTCCAAACTATGTAGCAAGACTCTATAAAAAATAAACAACAACAACAAAATAAAACAGAAAAAATGTTCTAAATGACACACAAACATAAAAGTTATAATTAGCTTTAATTCTTTCTCCATTTATATCTAGATGAAAAAACACTTTATTGGGTGAATTGTTTATGGTACAACCTTACATAAGTGAACAAAAATAAAATAATTATCATTTCTTTATACCTTAAAATCTATAAACATATCATTGAAAACTCAAACATATTAGTAATAAATAACATTACATATACCTCCAGAGCAGAGCATCTAGTAATTTTACAAATCTCAAGTTAAAAAAAAAATAGAAAAGGAAAAAGGCTGCATGGGGCAAGGACTTCTAGATTTTATTTTTGTTTAAATTCGGAGAATAAAATTACTTCCGTGACATACATCAAATTTAATAAAATCAATAAAAGGAAAGCCTCCCTGTTTTGTTAAAAGAAATGGAACAATATTATAATGAAAATCAGGTGAAGCGTGCTCCTAACAGGCTGTTATTACTTGTTCTAGGACAGGACTAGTATCTCACAGGCTGGAGTCCACTAAATAAGCGGTTCAGGCAATGCCAGGTGTCCAGCGGGCCGGGCAGCCTGCACTGGGCTGGTGATGTGGAAGGGCCCACGCTCTTCACAGTCCCCTCGCAAATGCACTCTGTCACTCAAAGCACCGCTGGAGCTCCGCCATGAAATGCAGAGGGGCAGGCGGCTGTTTCTGTGCAAAAATCATTTCCCCCAGAAATCGTTCCTTCTTAGTACTTTTATTTTATTTCTTCCTTTTTTCAGATGTCTGTTTGTTTTGTCAGTAACAATCACAAATTCAACATAAATAGAAAAACACTCAAAGGGACAACAAAGTGATCGTTCCATTCTTAGCTAATACGCTCTGGAAATTTGTGAATTTCATGCACCTTTATCACCCACTGAGCAAATGCAGAAACAGCGTCAGCTTACCTCAGGCGTAATGAGCAACGCTTTGCAATGCTGCTATAAATACATGGGGTATTATAAAATTTTACATTTCCTCCTCTCAAGAGCCACGTACTCAACTCTTTGCGGATGCAACTACTTCCCACCACACACCGTATTTATTGCAACACTAACTCTTATTTTGAAGTTACTCTCCTTCTTCATCCCATCTACCCACACCCTTATAAAGGGTGCCTATTTACTCATATTTGAGTAGGATAGAGCTTTGGGAAAAGGCAGATACTGTGAAAGGGAAAGGCATTGTTCAAAGGGAAGAAAAACCTGGGGTGAGGAGAAGGACAAATAAAAACAGGAAAAAGATATATCTAGGGATTTATGCAGAATAGTTTGCATAATTTTATTATTGATAAATTTACCTTGATTTTTCTTATTCCTCTTTTGAATTTCTTATGACTTGTTTGTTTATTGGTTTGTTTTCTTTTTCTTCTTTAAACAAATCTTACATGTTTACATCTGGTAATCTGAACAACTGATTTCAAGTTAGCATTGTGTAATACAGCGACCATTGTTGAATTTCTATTACTTGTTTTGTGAAATCTTGCATTGTGTATACTGCTGGTTTTTTTTCTATCATGATTTTGTATTCTTGAAAAATGAAAAAAAAAGAAAGAAAATATGAACATCTGATGCAGTACAAAACCAAGTATAATTTGAAGATTTGAGATAAAGCTCACAATGTGCTGAATGGATTATTTAGTCTAATTATTATTATTATTATTATTATTATTATTATTATTGTTAATGATGCATGGCACTGGATATGAAGCAGTTTGACTGAGTGCTTGGGGCCCACGGACCGCACAAAGCACAGCCCAAAGGGGCACATTCACGACAGTGCTCATGGACTGAACTGTTTCTTCCCTTTCCTCCACATCATGCAAGTAAGAAGCCAGTGAGGAAGCGCAAGGCCCAGGTCACCAGTACACTTACAGGCCAAGAGCTGATTGCTACCACCTTTAGGTAAGAAGGAGCCCTGCCTCCTTCACAAGGGCGCTTCATACTGCACTTGGCAGTGGTATTCCCCCTGGTGTGTAATGGAACTGTACCAGCTGCCTTGAATAACATAACAAGAATTGCACCTATGTTTTTTTCTTTGGCTTATCCAATGATATGTGAATGCACATATAAAGTTTATTGTTTAAGCCTAATGATTATTATTAGGATAGAAAACAAGCCATTCCTAAGGTTAAAAGATTTTTTGTATGCTTTTTGTACATTGTTATTGTTGGTGAAGTTGTAACTGTGATATTATGACATTCATAGAATAATAGCATTATTATATTTGTAAAAATGTTAATTTAATATTGTCAATTGGAATAATTGGTCAATTTATTAATAAATGTTTCTCTTAAAGGTTTTCTGATGAAAGCCCTATACCACTTAATAATTATTTATCTTCTATGTATGTTTTATGTAATTTATTCCTGGAACTTTTGATGATTAATGACCACAGATATTTCACTCTTATTTGATCAACTCTATTTAGTGGAAGAACTGATAGGATTTTATGTCTATTTTTGACAAGTGGGGTCAAGTCATTTTCAGAAAGATTTTCCCACAGAAGTAAAATCCTATGATGTCGATCGTAGAAGAACTTTCTCAAGACCTGAGCAGGCTTTGCCAGGCTTTTCTGGCAGTCATGAATTCTCTCAGCTTTACTTATTTTGAAAGGTCTCTATCTCTACAGTTTTGTTTTGGTAGTTTTTCTGTGTATAGCAATCTTGGCTGGTGGTGGTGTTTCTTGGGACCTGGGATGTGTGATTCCATTCTTCCAAGTCCATAGCCTTTCTCCTGAGAAGCCTTCTTGGGTCCAGTGGGGCTGCCCTTCAATGTCACGGGTGCTTTTCCATTGGAGATTTGAAATTATTTTTGCTCTGTGTTTTTGACAGTTCAGCTATAACATGTTACAGTGAAGCACTTCTCTTCTCATGCCTATTTGGGGCTCTGTCTGGACGTTCCTATCTTCCCAAGATTAGGAATGTTTTCTGCTATTATTCATCAAATGGATTTTACATACTCTCATTTTACCTTCTCAATTTTGACTATGCCAGTGGTGCAGAAGTTTGATCCTTTCTTGGTGGCACATTTCTTAAAGGTTCTCTTGCCTTCTTCCTTTCTGTTTTCATTATTTTTTCTAAGTTTTCATTATTTCTTTTCTGTCTGAATATGATATTTTAAAAGCATTGCCTTCAAGCTGTAATATTTTTCTTCCATGTGATCTACCTTGATGTGGAGGCCTTCCACTGAATTTTTATTTAATTTTTGAGATATCCATTTTCAAGTTTCTTGTTTGGTTCTCTATCAAAATCTTTATTTCTTTGCTGAATTTTTTATTTACATCCTCCATCATCTTACTGAGTTGGCTTTTTATCTACATGCTTATGGTTCTTAGTGAGCTCTCTAAGAAATCATTCTTCTCAGCTCTCTATCAGTCCTTTCATCATTTTGATTTCTTTGGAAACTCCATTAAGGTTCAGGCATCTGGAGAAGATATACTAACAATTTTTATGGAAAGTCTATATTCCAAGAGGCTTGCACTTGGACATGTGTCCTGAAGAGTCAGTTGGTTATTCAGCATTGGCTTTATTCCAAGCTGCAGACTGAAAGGTCTTCTCCCTGTAGCTTCATTGGCTATCATTAGAGAGTTTAGGAGCAGTACACACTGTACTGGAGCTGGAAAGACTCACTGTCTCTTCAAGAATCAGAACACTCTAGCATTCATCACCAAGTGTCAACAGCCCAGGTGTCAGGTGTTCATTGAGCAGCTGCTCTTGCAGGGGAGTGGTTGCCCTTAGCAGGTGATGAGGTGCTTCCTTAGGCACAGATTAAGTTGAAAGCATTTCTGGTACTGACTTCATCAGTAGAGTTGAGGAGGCTGCAGAACTTGTCCTGTGACCAGACAGTACGGCCCAGGTCCTGATGCTTTATGGGTAGACATGGGGAAAGGAAGCACAGCCCCTCCTGTGGCATCCCTACCAAGCCTTCTAAGCAGCATGTCATCAGATGAGCTACAGTGTTAGCCTGCAGTCATGTTCCTCTCTGCTACTACTATGAAAATGCTTCCTAAGAGTGGGACCTCAGCACCCAATACCATGTATTCCAGGGAATGAAGTGATGGCTGCAGCATGCAAGGCCATTGCTTGGGTCTCCCCCACCCACCCCCAAGAAGGGAGGGAACCAAGGAGCTTTTTCTCTTCCCTGCTCATGGCTGGTACTTGTGCAGGGTGTTTGGGAGAGGAGAAGGACAAACCATGTATGTCTGCAGACGTGCCACTGAAGTAAATCTCTACAAGGGTGGTCATTCCCCTGGTCTTGGAGTGCAGGTAAATACACTCCATGCACCTCCATGCTACAATGGCTCTCCTCAAAGTGCAGGGCTCTCAGAAGGTCACAGTCAGAGTCATGTTTGGTTCAGGAGACAGCTACTGGGTGAGCCAATGCAGTTTATGTTTGTGGGGCCTCAGAGCTGGAAACACTCTGCACTTTCTGACCCATGGAGTATCTTATTATCTACAATAACTCCCTCTTAAAGTGTCTCTTGGCAATAATACTGGGAATTCCCTGGGAGAGGATTAGACATCTTTTTTTCCAAAATAAAGCCGCTGTGAAGATTTCAGGCTGTAAACCTGTAAGAGCTCTGGCTTTCCAACAGGACTGCTTACATCTGCATTGACACCATTTCCTCAGACACTGTCACCTACAGTTACTCCTACAGAGGAGACAACTTCCCTGACCTCACCCCACCCCCAAAGCCTCCCGTACCCTCAGGCTGCCCTAGAGCTGGGTAGCAGATGCCAGAGTAATTGTTTCTCTGGACCTTGAATCAGACAATGTTTCTGTTTTTTTCCATCTGGTTTCCATCCAGAGTTCTCCCACCATCACTCACCTGCTAATGTAGCTACATACTCTATCCATTCTCTTTATTCGTCATTGGGGGAAATGAAGTGCTGGGTGCCTCAATTTATGCATTTTGAAGCCTATTATAAATACTCCTATTATAAAAACCAACATCCACATGTAAAAGCAGTATTGGAGATAATTCATAGATATGATGATAACTGACATGGCTCTGTACTTAAACAGTACAGTAAACAATTCAAGAAAACATCAGCCTTAAAGCACATGTTCTGTTCTATTTTTATACCTACTTCCTTGTGGGTTTCACAAAGTCAGCATCACAAATGTTATTTTATTTTATTTTATTTTATTTTATTTTATTTTATTTTATTTTATTTTATTTATTTTTTGGAACACGGGATTGAACTCAGGCCCTTGCACTTGCCAGGGAAGCGCTTATTCCACTGAGCCACCTCCCCGGCCCCTTACAAATGTTATTTTAGTAGATTCCAAAAAAGTAGAGCTATGATTGCTAATATCTTAAACCTTTGTAAAATTCTGTGGTGACCAACACCAACCTGATTCTCAATTACAATGTATAGGACAATGAAATGCTATTAAGCAGTTCAGCTTCATTATTCTGAGGTAAAATATGTTAGGAGAAGGGCTTTATTATACTGGGGCTGAGATAAAGAGAGCACTTTGATTGCTCTCTACACGCCAGTTTCATAGGATTGTGGAAGTATCACCAGGCACCTGCTGTACTAACAGAAATTCATGTTGCATGTGGATGTCTTCTAACCTACCGAACCACCACACCAACTCCTTTGTACGCCTTGATTTTTTTCATAATAATTTGAATATGCAGGTACAATTAAAGTATATTGACTACAACAGTGAAGAAATAGTCACAGAAAGTTTTGAATAAGTATTGTTTATTCAAATAAATGACATATTGTGCATTGTACATGTACAGTAAAGCTTAAACAACTCTTCAATTTTTGTGTTTTCAACTGGGTATTTGGAAAATATGCCTATTCATGTCAAAATAGTTATATGAACAATAAAAATAGAACAATATTAATTTATCCTTAATCATAGAGTATAAATAAATCATTCCTGTTTGATTCATAAACTCATGAATATATTTTTCACACCATCAGTAGCAGTTGAAGAACGAAGATGGAATCACTGAATCATAGATGAGCATTTCTTTGTTCATCTTGTTGATGGATAATAACATTGAAAATATTAAAATAATATTAAAAATGTTTAAAATATCTTTAGGGAAATCAATTCAGAATGAGCTCTTAACACCATTTTAACATATTAGGCTATAACTTCGAGCCACTTTAATTTTTCCACATTTCCACAAATAAATACTCTATGTCTAGCAACTAAATTATTTACAGGAATTCCATGTAGGTGAATTATTTCTTAGATTATAATGATTTTTTTGATGACAGTAATTCTTTTTAGGACTGATTCAAGTTCCAGTCCTGTCATTAACGCGCTCTATGACCTTAAACAGAAAAGCATCTTTCAGGGAAACGATTTCCTACTTCCTCCAAATTCGAAATGAGTCCTCATGAGCGTCAGGTTTTCTGCTGGTTCTATGACTGTGCGTCTGTGTTTCCACTTTCTTTTCCATATGGAATTTTACTTTCAATACTATGCTACTATTGAAATATATATGAATTTGCCACATTAACATGTTTATATGTCAAAAATGTGAGCACATGACATTCTGAAGCTATGGTTAACTTTATTACTACTCAGAATACCTTACGCTTTTTATTACTTGTATGTTGAGGCTAGTAAATATTTCTCAATGCCATTTCATGAGATACCTGCTAATTGCTAAGAACCAGGCAATATATGAAGAGAATATAATGTACTATCATCCTAGATATTAGTGTAGTTATCCCCTCCCAAGTATTAACTTACAAATCCCAAAGCCAATACAATATGTCATATTTTACCCTTGATCTTAGCCAAAAGGCCAAGAAGTCATATTTTAAAATATGAAAATAATCTTAAATGAATCTT
>NW_004524581.1:4689978-4690835 GCF_000260255.1 Octodon degus | reverse complement strand
ATTTGCATGTTTTCCCTTCTTCCTTTCTTCCTATCTTTTCTCCTTTCTCTCTTCTTTGTTATTTAATCCTTAAGTTCAGTTTCTTTCCATTTTACTATATCTTTTATGCCTTTTAGGTTTTATTTATCCTTTCAGGTTCTTACAGGGAGACATTATAATATTTATGCACGTAGGTCTGCTTTATTTAACTTATGAGTATGCCCTCTAGTTGCACCCACTAACCTGTAAAGGGTTGGAGTTTGTCTTTCTTCATACCTGAGTAGTACTGCATTGTATAGAAATACCACATCCTTTTCTTTTCGCTCTGTTGATGATGTCTTCTGACATAAAGAAACTTCTCATAAGATGAGATTCCAGTTGTCCATTCTTCGTAGTATGTCCCAAGCAGTTTGAGTTTTGCTCATGAAAAGTCTGCTTGTTCCACATTCCTGAAGTGAGTAGCAGTTTGGTTGTTTCCAAGATTTGGTCATAACAAATTGTGCTGCTATAAACGTAGAAGGCAGCTCTGCTGACCACTGTGCCACCAGTGCCTCGGTTGGTACATGGATGCAGATATAGCTCTATGTTCACCGGAAGAAAGACAGTGTCTCTAACAAATGGTGCGGGAAAGACCAGCTCTCAGCATGCCAAAAACTAAAACTAGAGCCAGGTCTATCACCATGCACTAAAAGACAAATTGGATTAAAGGTCTAAATATTAAAACAGAAACAGTAAATCTCCTGTAAAAGAAAATAGGTGGAAACTTGAAAATATAGGAGTAGGCAGACAGTTCATGAACAAAACCCAACTGCACTGGAAATACTGCAAAGAATCAACGACTGGGATCTCATCTTATTGAGAAGTTTCTTCATGTCAAA
>NW_004524581.1:4685179-4687831 GCF_000260255.1 Octodon degus | reverse complement strand
TTTTAAATTTTATCTTATACAAATGATAACAAGGCAAGCCACGCATTGTGGTACATGCCTGTCGTTTCAGGCCACCTGGGCTTCACAAGGCATTTAAGATTAACCGTAACTAAGAAGACCCCATTTCTAAAATCCAACAACTGTAACAAAAGTGTAGGGTGAAATATAATATCCTTGCATTTTTTAATAACAACATATGAAACATATGTATATAAAAATATTTTTGTTACCCTTCCATTTTTTAATAATATACTAAATATTTGTATAGAAAAATGTTTTGCCTGTTAATCATTCTGTATTCAGTTGTAACCACTACACTGAATATATTCATGCATATTTGTTGCTTAGTTTTAATTTATCACGTTTAACCACAATATGTCTTATCAGTTATTTCAACTCTTACGAAATTTGAAAAATTTGCTTCCAAAATGATACAACATCTGGACCGAAAAACAGAAGATTTAATTATAAACATGATTTCAATGCTACCCACACAGGCCCGCATTGGATTTGTCTCTATCTATGAGAGTATAGAGGAGAATTAAAATTATATCAACAATAAAAGTTATAAAGGAATATTTGATAGTTATAAAATGCTTTTCCTCAATTTTTTAACTATTGTTTTAATTCAGACTTTCAAAGACCTTTGACTAAACTATCCATTTTTATTTACAGGGATTTTTGTTATCGTATTTCTAAAGAGTGGTCCCAAGATGTACAAATAAGGTATAGTATTTTTATTTCATATTTACATAAACATTTAAAAACTCATGATAACAGTTCAATAATGAAGACTTGTATTTCCTAAAGAAAATAGTAAATAGATGGTTGGTTTTAAGACCTAAATTACTATCATCTACAGTGGCCATTCTTTAAGATTGTTCTCTCATGTAATTGTAAACTTATTTAAATTAAGATGTGTAACTTTTGATGATTTTCTCAGGCAATTTTATGCAGCAATACTTTGCCATTCAATAAAATTTCTTGATACGTGTCATGGGGCGATTGTGGTACAGCAATTAATATGAGAGAAGGTCTTAATGTGTGTAGGCAAATCTGTTCAAACTCTACAGCCACAAAGGAGGTTAAGAAAGAAAAACTCTAGAAAAAGAATATGAATTCTAAATCAAAGATATGTGGAATATTAAAAGACTAAAGGAGTCCATTTTATACATGTGTATCTATTTATTTTCAACATATAATTACTTGTGTAAGTCACAAAAAAGCAATGACCATTGAGTTGAATTTAAATATTCTCAAAGACTAAAAATTAATGTTATAAATATTGTTCATTGCTTTAAGTATTCCAGAGGGAAATGTCTTTAAGTATGAAACATTTTGATATGTAAATCCACTCATTTGTGGCTCTTATTTTTGAAGAGATTTCGGTTGCCCATGCACTTCCACCTGATGCTTGTTAGGAGGAAGAAAGCGAGGGCAGCAACGATGGCATCTGAAAAGTAAATACCAGACGTCAAGGCCCTGGCTTTTAGCAAAGATGAAGGAGAGGAATCATTGCTCTGGAAAGGTCTTATTGGGGTAGCTTGGGGCTCAAATCACACAAAATATAACTAAAACATTCTGATTCAAAGAGCCGAGCATCTTTACAGCAAAGAAAGCTGATTGATCCTTAGCAGAGGAAACACATCAAGAAACAAGCATTACAGTTCATTATTTTAGTCATATTTCTGTTTCAAGTCCTCATCAGAACTTGCAGAAAATTCAACAGCTGGGCAGAACAATCTGGAACATTATCAGACTTTCAATTTCTTAGCTCTTTTGCCTGTGGTTCTGAAAAGAGGAAATTAGATGTGAATGGCTTCTAAATACATATTTCTAATTCAATATTTTATAAAATAAATGTCAATGTTAAATGAAAAATAATTGTTTTGCCTCTATACCAACTGTTTTGTTTCTTTCAGAAAACATTCAGAAACCTTTATGTATTTTTCCAGTGGATTTGTCACAATGATTATATAAACTTTAAGAGTTGAGTCATCCACTATTTTTAAAAAAACCCTGACTGATTTTGCTTTGTTGTTCCAGTGGTGTATACCACTGGTGTATAAATAATTATTTATTTTATCCTTGACATAGGAACAACTTAGAAAAAATAACTTGTAGTAAATAAGTTCCTGGTTAGCTGATGTATATTTTTTAAAAAAGTATTCTTGCCTGCATTAGAAATGCAATTAATTGGGATAGGGCTGATGACATGAGGTTCATTACTAATAGCTTTTACTCCTGTATCCCTGACAAACGCCAGCCAAGTGAAAGTATGGTAAAACTTGTTTTTCTCTATGTTACTTAGAAAACAGTAGTCATAAAATGCACTAGGAGTGAAGGTCCTCCAAGGTTCAGCCTCTTTTTGGCTTTGAGTTCTTGGAGAACAGAATAGAAGCTCACACAGACGGTGAGCTCAAGAATTGCAAGGGCTTCAAAGACCCTCATCCTGTTTGCATGTAGCGACCTTCCCAGTGTCTGAGTAAAAAAAAAAAGAATAGTGTGGATGAACTGTAGACGCATAACCACTGAGGCAATCAATTGAGATTTTTTTAGAAAGATGAGTCCTTTATTATTGACTCTTAGGAGGAGAAACAGGCATAGAAAATATCCCCAGCGCAAAGGATCAGTAGGTATCACTGTGCCATT
>NW_004524581.1:4677079-4684369 GCF_000260255.1 Octodon degus | reverse complement strand
TTCTGTATTTGCTCGTGACTTTACACTGCCTTAGTAGTTTCTCCAACTACCTCATTTAACTTCCATAAGAGAGAGATGAAACAAAAATACTTCCCAATGTAAATAATCAAAGCGTCCATGTCATATATATATTGTTTAAATTAATGGGTAATCATTAAAAGAAATATGTTCCTATAAGCAGCAAGCAAAACAGTTTGAGTCTGCACAGTGCTACTTTTCCAGGGCATGCAAGCTAATGTGAACGGAGCTAGTAGTGACAAATCCCAATGAAACAACTGTTCTAGAGTTTGTAAACTGGTTTTCTTCTCCACAAAGTTACTTTCTAAGAAGTTATCAAGATCAAGCTTTGATATCATTGAAACAAGCTCTACCTTTTTAGAGATGTATTTCTAGTCAGAACTTTCATAAAGCTTATGTTATTCCATTATGTATACTCTAGGGAATTTTTATCCTCTGTTTTTTGAGGGATATTGAATGTTTGCCAGTTCACACCCTTTAAAGAAATATTTGTTGATTTAATCTGTAATTATAAATTGCAGCATTGTACTTTTTGTTTTTAGTAATACTTATATGGTTTTTATAGAACCCTCCCCCTACACAAATATACATCAAGGCAAATTACACTGTTTAAGACTGGGCATGGTGGTGCGCGCCTGTCATCCCAGCTCTTGGGAGGCGAGACATAGGTGGATCAAAATGAGTCTGATCTATGTAGTGAGATCCTGTACTAAAATAAAAAAAATATATACTGTTTAAGAGATATATTGCTTAATTAAAATTTAAAGATCATTAATGAGAATACAAAGAGAAAAATTGGTGCTAGAATTGCTTCCCTTACAAAAGGAATGAATAACAAATTAAATACTTGTATTCTTAAAAAGCTTATATAATGCTTAGTAAATAGATTCTACTTATATAATAATATATTCATTCAAATTTTGTACAATATCTTCAATATAGGTTAACATTTGATCATGATGTGAACTATTTAGAAAATGGTTCACATTTGTTCTGCTTCCAGCTTTATACAGTTCAAATCTTTTCTCCTAGAATGAGCTCATAAAACATTTGCTGAAATAGAATTTTAAACAGAATTTTTTTCCCTATGTAAGATCTACAGATGTTTTTCTGAGGTATTCCAGACTTTAGTGCTATAGGGAATTTCGGAGCCAGCCTAATTCTTATATTTTTGTGTGATATTTCCATTTGGTATTTCTTTGTCATTATCATTTAAAATTACAAAATGACAGGTATTATATAATGTTCCTTATTAAGTTTTCATGGAAAGCCATTTTCCAAATCTAATATTCTTTTAAGAAGGAAAAAAATTTTGGGGGGGGCAGGGGGATGGCTCAGTAGAATAAGTGCTTCCCTGGCAAGCTCAAGGGCCTGAGTTCAATCCCTGGTTCTGCAAAAAAAAAAAAAAAAAAAGTATTTAAGAAGGAAAAATTTTATTATATTTGCTTTTTCTATTATCAGTCTCTCTTGCACCACTTTTCTTTATCTAATTTATAAAAGGAAAACTCCAGAACTATTCTTTATATATCTCTATATTCTTTCTTTCTTCTTCTTTTTTTTTGGTTCATTTTCTATCATTTCCTTTTAGTTTCTGGTGAATTAGTGTTTCACCCCTGACTTTACCATCTATCATAGGCTTTCTTTCAATTACCTTTCAATGTTTTTCTCAGTTTAATTTTACAATGGTTTAACCTGGTTGCATGTACTTAGTGTGGTCCCATCATTCTTCTAGCATTATTACACTAATATTTTAATGAATATCAAAGCTTCAGTCATCACATTACATGAGATTTCTTCTGCTACTCAAACATCTATATTCTTACTAGGTACAGAGAAGAGTTTAAAAAGAAATATGTGGCTTTGGGCACTGTTCCGGTATTCTCCACAGCTGTTTGGTCTGATGGTCCTTGTCCAAGGCCACGTTATGTTTAGTCAACCTCTATGGGACTTGTGGTCTTGACTGGGGCACAATGGTAATCGACTCCTTGCTCTGTAATGAAGTGTGGCTCCACACCCCAGTGGCTGTGACAGGTGAAACATATTGATGTCTGTGAAACATAAGAAACCCTTGCTGCAAAGAGAAGCTGAAATTCAGATTGACCTTCTTGGTAGTAATAAACTGCCAAGTTTGGTTTGAATTCTGGCAGGGTAGAAGGTCAGAGATCACCCTCTGTCCTTAGTGTTACTCTCATTTGTGTAACCAATCACCCTTCTTTGCCTTTGTTTGTGTGTATTGCTCTTCTGTTTTCCTGATTTTTCTTCTTACAGATATGGCATATTAAAGGCAAGGGTATTTATTGCCTATAAATTTACAGTCAGATGTTGGAGTTGCAATAATCTCTAAAAGGAGAGTAGGCTCTGATATTTTATGCAAATCAGAAGCTAAAATTAAGAAAAAATCTTTATAACTTATTTTATGAGTCTACAGACTCAAGTAATAATCTGATTTTTGTGCTAGAAGCTAAAATGCCCACTCCCTCTGTCAGCATTTCATCTTAAGTACAACCTAAACTTTTCCCAACAGACTGATATTGTGAGTGGAGGAGGAATACTGGGTGATTACCCAGAAGACTCCCGAAGGCTCACCATTTGCTCTTTTTAAAAATTTTTTGACATATTATTAATGTATTCCCAAATTACTCTTCTATTTTTTGTGTCAATGGACTATTAACTTTCAATATCAGATATTGTCCACTTCTCCTGAACTTATTTTTCATAGCAAGTCCTCTTTTTTGTCTTGTTTATACCCTTTCAAGAATGAGGGCAGTGGGGCCTGCCCCTTAGCTCAGTTCTTGGGGACCTGCCCCTTAGCTCAGCTCTTTAAGTGGCTGCTTCAACAAAGCAGTCAGGCTCAGGTTGCTGTGCTTCGGTCCCCAGAACTCAAACCAGCCAAACCTGCCCTGAAGGCATTCAGAGAAAAAAAAAAAAGAATGAGGGCAGTGCTTTTTAAAAATATTATCTTTATATAATTAAGCATGAGTTAAGGTGCATTTATAAAGGTTGATTTATTGTAGCGGTAATTTTTAGTAGAGAAGGAAAAAGAACAGGAGATAGAGAGAGAATGAACCATGTCAGAGTTAGAGAAGTTGCAAGTTACAAAGGCAAAAACAAACCAAGCTACAACTGGATTGAATAATGATATATTTTAGGCCCATTATTGGATATTTTCTATATATTTCTGGAAAATTATATTGTTTTAATTGACAAAACCAAATGCTGTACAGGATAAGTGCCAACTGCAACCATCCCATGGTCTCTTGTGGTGCTCATTTCTTTTGTCTTTAGCTTCATAAAGGCCTGTGAAGGCCGATCAGATAGCCTCAAAGAAATGTTAGAAAGAAAGAAAGAAAGAAAGAAAGAAAGAAAGAAAGAAAGAAAGAAAAAAAGAAAGAAAGAAAGAAAGAAAGATTCTCTTTGTAAGATTGATAGCATATACAGACAACAGCACATAGATACTGCAAATGTCCCCCTAGTAATTGCCTATTCTCGTAATAACCAGCAAAATCCTATGCAGATCCCAGTGGGCAATGGTCTCTTAGACTTAAGCATGATTGTCGAGTTCAGTACACTTCATAATTTGCATTTTGCTTTTATTATCTTAGACACCAAACCAGATAAGCTCAGTAATGTACATCACAGTTTTTATTTTTATTTTTTTGAGGATGGTGAGATTAAGACACAGTTTTTATTTATGCAGTATACAATTATTCATGAAAACATGGGAACTATTGATTCAATATATTTAGAATGTTAATATTCCTTCCAGCGTTCTATCCTTTTTGCCTCACAAAATTATCAAGATTAATTTCCATGACCTTATGTTATAAAGTTGCATGTAATACTAGTGAGTTCTTCAGGGTCCCGACTGGTCCTACTGCAGGCCGGTGGCTTTTCCATTTATAATGTATCATCTGTTTGCCTGAAAGCAAAGCCAGCAAAATTCTTTCTGCTCTACAAGTTTGCCTTCTAAGTGGACTGGTCACAAAGTAAACAAATCTCTCTCTATATATATATCATCAATTTCTTTTCTTTTTCTTTTTTTTTTTTTTTTGCTTTTGATGTGGTAATATTGTGCTTTGGTAAACTTTAAAAAGTTTTCCAAATGGACTCAATTTTCTCTTTGAAAATCTTCTTGATTTCAGTGCTACCTGAAAGTCAAGGATTTAAACTACAATTTTTCTGCCTTAACACTTCCTGAAGCTTTTCCAACATTAAAGTCTGTCTAGGGGGAGGAGAACTGCTGCTGTTAGTCTAAGAATAGTATATTTTTCTTGTTCACAGCTAGTCAACTACATTTCTAGGTATCCTAGGATATTCCTTATATTATTAGCTAGTTAGGAAAACAATTTATGATTTCAAAGAATTGATTGGTTTGGTCAAAATACAGTGAGCTGGGCCTGCCAAATAGCTCAGCAGATTAAACCTCCTGCAAGCAGGCGCAAGGGCTGGGGGTTCGATTCCCAGGCCTGCTGTGCTGGCTCTGTCCCCAGGGTGTGCTGAGACAACAATTGAGACTGGGCGTGGTGGCATGCGCTTGTAATCTCAGCACTTGGGAGGCTGTAAACAGGAGGATCACTATGCGTCCAATCTAATAGAGAGACCCTGAACACCCTATACAGCCTTGCCTAAAAAAAGAAAAAAATACAATAAGCTAACAAAGGCCATATGTATTTATATATAATTATAAATTATAAGTATACAGGTAATATATAGTTATTAGAGCTATTAAGGCAAATAAATAAAAAAGAGGATACTGTTTTGTATAAAATTAAATGGCCAATATTTCATTTTAAGCCAACTAGGTAAGTGAATAAAGATTATTTTCAATATATATTTAAGAAAACACAAGAAATAAATTTATTCAAATAAAAATGGTAACATATTCAATATGCAAATACATCTGGCTTAAGTTTTGAGAGCACTCATATCATGTTCATTTTAAATTCAGATAAAAATGAGAGAACTGCTATTTTCAAGACAATTCAAATAATTTGATGAATTACTTCAGTGCGCTGCTGTAGTTCCACAAATTCTCACTGAAACTTATTCATGCCTTCAGCATTTCAAGCATGGAAAGGGTTTCCTATTTTGTTTTTCCCTTTGGCTTTTTGAAACAGGGTATGAGGCTTTTTTGCTTCAGAGAATGAAAGGACTATGTGCCACAAAAAAAAAAAAAAAATGAAATGCCCTCTAGCCTAGATAATAAGATCCTGTCTCAAAACAAAATAACTAAAAAGAAGCATCTATATAATTTAATTTTAAAGATAAAAGTGAGAAAATACCAGGTTATGTGAAGCAAATATTTTTATTATTTTGTCTTAAGATTAAAAAATATTGACAAATATATCCTTGTAAGAGTTAAGCCATAGTGTTAAAAGTCTGATCATGAAATCCATTGATAAGATATGAGAGCATTTTTATGGCTTTTATATTCTTTTCATGATAAAATAAAACTTTATAATGAAGTTTGGACATTATATAATACAGAATCAACAAATGATAAAATCTTCTTGTAATAAAACAGAAAATAAACCTTCTTTCATGGCACTTAGATTTGGAAAATGGTCATTTTTAATGCAAATGACTATGATATTATACATAATATTTAAATGTTTTAGCTTGGACCTTTTTTTCTCCTTCAAAAACAACTTTATGAAAAAAATTCCAAGTGATGGTTAATTTTTATATTGGGCCTCTTAAACAGAAGGAAAATGAAAGTACCACCAACTGAATGACTGACTCTGACTTCAGATTATTCTGATAATTTGTTTTTTAACAAGGGAGATACAGTACAGCCTAATCTGCATGTGCTACCAAGCACGACACTCTGAGTTGTACCAGTTTTTAAAGTGAAAAGATGATCCATAATTTCATCTGAGTCATTGTTTATTATGACACTTCATTTAGTGAATTACATTAGGAGGAAACCAAATTTTGAAGACAAGAGATAAGAAAGCTAAAAAAGTAAAAAATAGATATTCTTTAGTCAACTCATAAATTCTCTGATGTGTACAAAGTTTTCCATCATTTTATTAGTGAAGAAAAGTGCATAATTTAAAAATTAATTCTGTAGCTCTAAACCTACTTCTCTGAATTCAATGAATTACGTATTTCTCTGAAAAAGTCTGTAGAGACCTTATTCATATCCCTTAAATCATGGGAGAGGCAAAGCCATTTCTTCCGTTCATTTTCCCAGAGGGCAGCACAGGTCTATCTGTCACTCCTCCTTAATTCCTGTGGAACCTGCTCTGTTATTCCTCAAAAGACCCTTGCTAGCAGCCTGCAGACTCACACAGCAACTAGATTCTCTTTTTTTATCCTGGAGAAAAAACAAAAGTATCAAAGACATGCAAAAATCACCACAAATCACAGAGATCCTCCTTATATTTCAAGTGCTTTTAAAAAGTCATAGAAGATGCCAGAAGCCAATGCTGTATTTAAATTAACCCCTGCTTATGTACATCCATTTGAAATCTCAATAGAATTTTCATCAAAGATACAAAATGCTCTTAGAGAGAAACTACATTGTTTCTCTTTTTTTGGAGATATAACTAGTAAAAATATGTATTGTGGCCAAGCGTGGTTTACATTTATTCTGCCTGATATCAGCCAATCATTACAAATTGTAATTACTGTAATAAGTCTAAATCTGAGAGATAAAAGAGGCAGGCTTGTTCACATTGAAATGAACGATGGATGATTTAGGACACTTTTTTTAAACTTCAGTGAAAAGTCTTTCCCAGACTTTACTGTCTTGGTACTTTGGCTAAGATGCACTTTAGGGTAAAAAGAAAAAGGTAATTTTTGAGCTTCATGCTTACTTGTTCGTAAAAAGATTTCTAAATTTCTCCATCTGGAATAAGACTTTCTTTAGTGTTCTGGAAGGAACATTTTATTAGACTTCTTGATTTAATCCTGTCTTTATATGAGTGGAGAAAAAAGGCATCAAGAGAGCTTAAAATTTCCTGTGACGATTTGTACAAACAAATTTGTGAATCACTGCACTACAGGCAGAAGATCTGTGTGTACGCAGCTGGCTCTCATGCCCTGATTTTTTATATATATATTCCCTGGGGGTTTTGAGTAGTAAATTAGCAGACTGACCTCGGAAGCTTGCACACTGAAACCAAGAGATGTTGGAAGGGGCGTGTACACTAAGCCCTTATTTTGAGTTATTCTATGTGATAATGGATAATGTAGCATACATAGGACATTTGATATAGAACCTGAGTATCAAAATAACTTATTTGCAATTTTTCATATATATATATA
>NW_004524581.1:4674260-4676660 GCF_000260255.1 Octodon degus | reverse complement strand
TTGTATTAAAATTTTATGATTGCATAGATGTCTGTTTAGTAATTCAAAAAACGCATTCATGCATGTACCAACTATATTTCATTCAGTAAGTTTTGTATGTAGAATGCAATGTGATATTCCACATTTATCCTAAAGTACTGGATACTTTCTCCACGACAGTCAGGGACTAATGAATACTTACAGTCTGGGCGACTCTCAACAGTACCAAGAGAAAAGCTTCAAGCTCTGGCAATATCAATGGAAGACAGAACTTTTCTGTGGCAACAGCAAATTGATACAAAATATGGCAAAGGCAATGTTTGTCGGTATCACTTTGGTAATTGTAAAACATTTAAGTAAATAGAACTTTTAAAAATCATATTATAACTAATGTCATCTTCTGTTTCATAATAGCATTATTTTATCATAACTTATTGTACTAAATGTTGTTAGAATTACCCGCATCAGATAAGCCATAGTAATATATCCTAATAATTTTGTTAAAATAGTTTGAGATAAGCTAAATAAAGTACTAAGAACATATGTACATCAATATGCTCATACATGCAAATAAACATAGAAGCACATAATTTATGCTAGCATTGCATTGTTCTTTACTTTGAATCCTAAAGTATTTGAAGTTGAAATTAGATGCATTTAAATATTATTTTAATAAAATAGTCAGTTATTATAATTTGCAATATAAATGTAACTTTACAATGCATTACCTCTTTCCTCTTCAACATGTAGTCATTGACGCACAAATACACAGAAGCTACCCAATCAAAATTCCATTAATATTCCTCCTCATAAAATTCTACCTAGTTCAATTAATGGTAAACACATTATTTCATTTATGTTATAGGATTTCTACAATGTGGTCGATGTTGTCACATGCAATTTATAGAGGAAGAATCTAAAAGAAGAAAGAGTATAATCTTTCCTAAATTCATAACCGTGATTTTAGGAGATAAGAGTTTCTCTTTATTCTCCGCGCTAATGAAACAGAGCAATTAGCATTCCTAGGACAAATAGTACTGAGGAACATGCTAAATGGATAAAGTTATGTAAGTTTTTACCCTCCCTGTGGGATCTCTCTGTATTTTTATCTAATAATGAGATGCAGTACATGCTGTAACACTTGTATAACTAATAAGGAATCCAAGTGTCTATAGATATTACAACCATCAAAAACCATTTTCTCTTAAAATTGCTTATGCGGCTGGGGAGATAGTTCAGTAGAATAAGTGCTTGCCTGGGAAGCGCAAGGGCCTGAGTTCAATCCCTGGTTCTGCCAAATAAATAAATTAATTAATTAATAATTTTTAAAAGGAAAGTTTCCATATTTTATTTCATTGTTTAAATTATCATAGAACAAGCGAACATTGCTTTTCATCTTTTAGTTCCTTATGTAGTGCCAATTTCTAAGAATTTGTGAACAGTTGTGAACCACTAATAAAGATGCTGAAGAAAATGATAGAAACAAATTTTTCTTTCTTTTTATTCTAAGGAGAATAAAAAGCAGTACAGAATTTCAAAATAAAAAAGATAGGAAATTAATAATGATTACTATATTGTACATTGTTATCTTGAAATTACTTTCTCAGATGACCACGTAAAGGCAAGGAAATTTGATGAAACAACATAAATACTAAATGTTACTTTCAATGAGCCAATAGAAATTGGTAGTGCAATTATCCTAGCTATATTGTAGCTGCTCTTTCTTCCTTCTTTTTTCCTCTCCCCCATTCCAGTTGTTCTTTCCTTTTGAGCAGTTTCTTTCCCCTTCACAATATCTATTGTACTTTTTGGATCCTATTTACTATTTCAGTTTCTTACTTTACTGGGACAATATAATGTTTGCACATGTGACTCAGAATTAGTTCACTAATGACTATGGCCTTTGGTGCATCTATTTACCTATAAAAGCCTCGAGTTTATCTTTCTTTATAGCTGAATAGTACTCCATTGTAAAATAATAATGAGCTTGTTTTTCTTTTCTTCCGTTGGTGGACATCAAGGTTGTTTCCAAGATTGTGCTGCTATACACATGGGTGCACATATATTGCTGAGATATGATGTTTCTAATTCTTTTGGGAAGATAGCTAGAAGACAAATAGCTGCATGGACTGAGTATTTGAGGAATCCCCACACTGATTTCCACAATGGTTATACTAGTTCACATTCCCACCAAAAGAGGAGAAAGGTCCCTTTTTCTCCACATCAACACCAGCACATGTTACTGATTGATGTTTTTGATGATAGTCACTTTTTCTTTTCTTTTCTTTTCTTTTCTTTTCTTTTCTTTTCTTTTCTTTTCTTTTCTTTTCTTTCTTTTTTTTTTTTTCTCTGATTGCCTTCAGGGCAGGTTTTGGCTGGCATGAGTTGTGGGGATCAAACCACAGCAACCCGAGCCTGACT
>NW_004524581.1:4672616-4673516 GCF_000260255.1 Octodon degus | reverse complement strand
TTTAGGTGATTTTCTTGTAAAGCCATCTCTAATGAAGCAGACTGTAGTAATCATCCTCTTGCATGCCTTCTTTTTTCTCTTTCTATTTCAAATAACTTTTAATACTTCCATTTCTCTTTGGGCATGAACTTTGGGCAGAGGAACTTCCCATTTTCCCACCTTTTCTTTTTGTTTCTGTTTAATCATGTTGGAAAGTACTTTTGCACGAGACTGTCCTTCTCTATCCAGTAGGTAGGCAGGTACTGCTCCTCGTGGAGGCTTTTCATCATTCTTTTGTTTGGTGTTTCCCTTTTCATGCATCTTGATAGTCTTCTTCATTTGTATTTTCTCAGCTTGCCCGCTGTCTGCGGTAGAGCTTAGCCTTCAGGCCAATTGATTCTTTGTCGCCTTCTTTGAACGTTCCTGAGCCTCCCGACTTCTCTTCTTCCTCTTTTTCTCATGGTAATCCAAGCGGTACCCATAGCATTTGCAGTGTAATTCAATATATTCATTTGGTGACATGATAACAGCTGCAGAGCTGCTGTGGGCAGTCTCAGCTATGCAAAGAGAGTCTTAACTTTGGGGTGTCCCAGATGCACCTGGAAAGTGTCTGTTCATTTCACTTGCCAAGGTTTTATTTGGGTCTTTTAATTTGGAGGATCAGAATTTAAGAAATGCTTCTATATTCTAGATAGAAAGTCCTTCGAAGGATGATTGGCTACAATTTTTTTTCTTTTTGTGTGTTTTATTTTCACCCTATTGGTGATGGTTTTAGACGTACAAAAACTTGTTACTAAGATGAATTTCAGTTCCTGATTTTTGAAGTACTTCCCAAGCAGTTTGTTTTCCATCATGAACACTACCCACATCTATGTCTTTAAGATTTCTATCTACTTTCACTTCCAGTAGAATTAGTATTTC
>NW_004524581.1:4669853-4671201 GCF_000260255.1 Octodon degus | reverse complement strand
TTGCTGTGGTTAATGTTTCCAAAACTATAATGAATAAGAATGGTGACAGTGGACATTTTTATCTTGTTCTTGATTTTATAGACAAAGCTTTCTATTTTAGACCATTTACTGTGATGCTGGCTGTTGGTATGTCAGAGATGGCTTTTATCAAATGAAGGTGAAAACCATCTGTTCTGACTTGCTGTCCAGTTTTTATCTTGAATGTGTGTTTGACTTTATCAAAAGTATTTTTTGCATCTATGGAGATGATTGTGTGATTTGTGTCTTTGGCTTTGTTGAAGTGGTATATTACATTTATTACTTTGCATATAGTGAGTCAACCCTACATTCCTGGAATGAATCTTACTTGTTCATGGTGTATAATTTTCTTCGTGAGTCACTGAATTATGTTTTTCATTGAGGTTTTTTTCATCTATATTCATTAGAGAGATTGACCACTAATTGTCTTTTTTTGTTGGATCTTTTTCTGGTTTTGGCTCCAGGAATGAACTAGAGAAAAATCACTTCCTTTTCTATTTCATTAAGAGTTTGAGAGGTATTGTTATTGAATCTTCTCTACAGTTTTTTTTTTTAAATTCAGGTGTGAATCCATTATAATCCATGGGCTATTCTTTGTTGGTAGGTTTTAAAATACATTTTCAATTTAATTTACTGATATTGGGCTATTCAGAACTTAATATCATCTTCACTTAGCTTTGGCAACTCATATATTTCTGGGAATGTGTCCATTTCAGTGTTTTCCAATCCATGTGAAAAACACAATTTTTTAACTCACAATTTTTGAAGTAGGTTTTGAGCAGCTTCTTAATTTTCATAGAATCTGTAGTAATTTCACTATTTTCATTCTTTATTACATGAATTTGAGATTTTTCTTTCCATTTCGTGAAAACATTAGCTATGGCTTTATCCATTTTACTTGTGCTTTCAAAGAACAAAATGATCAGCTCATTAATTATTTACATTAATTTCTTCATCTCCATTGTGTTAATGTTTTCTTTGATCATTATAATTTCTTACCCTTCTTGAGCTGTTTTTGACTTGCTTTTTTTTTTTCTAGAAAATTGAGGCTCAACATTAGTTAGTTTATCAGTACATGTTCTGTTTTCTTTTTTTCCCATAATTTTATTGATAAACAAATAGCAATGAGACAGTTACAAATCAAATTGGTAGGACAGTTTCAATAATTAACACATTGCATACCTTCTTCCTAGTGGTTAATTGCCATACAAGATGTGGACATGATATCCTAACACCATTAGAACAAATCACTCTATTCATTAAGAAAAAGTAACTACATATTTATCTTAACCACTTTGAATACACAGATACAAAATGGACATTCATCTCT
>NW_004524581.1:4660396-4664373 GCF_000260255.1 Octodon degus | reverse complement strand
TCCTGGACTAGCTGGGTGGTTCTATCCTCTACACTCTCTGCAGGGATTGCAGCTGCAGGGTTTCAACCCAGGCCTGTATGCCAGGACTGAGGTGAGCCTGGAGGGGACATGGTGGAGTAGAGGGGAGAGGCAGCTCTCCCACACACTCACTGGGACTGGACTTGGACTGGATCTGGTGATTCCTGGAACGCAGCTGAAATTCCTACTCTGTGTGTGGGGTACTATGGATTGACGGGGTGCATCCAGAGTGTGGAAGAGTGTTTCACCCATGCTGTGCCTGGGCTGGGACCAGTAGTATGTCCCGCCGGTGCAGGGTAGCCAGAAGCTCTCCCACACACTCACCGGACCTGGGCTAGGACTGGGTCTGGGGGTTCCCAGAACGCAGCAGAAATTCCTACTTGGTGGGCAGGATGGAGGAGGTGCTGCGGAGTGGTGGGGGCATCCCAAGTGTGTAAGATGATCTCAACCGCGCTGTGCCTGGTCTTGGACCAGTAGTAGGTCCTGCCAGTGCGGGGTAGCCAGAAGCTCTTTCACACACTCACCAGGCCTGGGCTAGGAGTCATGCTCTGTTTTCTTGATGTGAGTATGCACTGTTATAAAATACTCTCCGAAAACTAGTAGCATTGCATCCCAGAAGTTTCAATAAGATGCATTTACATTTTTGTTTCATCATAGACATTGTTTCATTTCTTCTTTTATTTCATCTATGTTCCACTGTTTTTCTAGTTGTATGTTAATGTCCATGTGTTTATGGAGTTTTGGCTATTTTTTTTGTCAATATATACCAATTTCATTGCACTAGTCAGATAATATACATAGGATAATTTTAATTACTTTGCATTTACTTAAGCAAATTCTGTGGACTAGTGTATTGTCTATTTCAGAAAATGCCTTGTGTGTAGCAGAGAAGAATCTGTATTCTGATGTTGCTGGGTGGCACCCTGTATAAAATTCTACTTACCTATTTCCATGCAAGTTTGGTTCACTTCTGTTCTTTCTTTGCTGATATTTTGTCTAGTTGATCTATCTCTTTGTGACATTGGGTTGTCAAGATCCCCGGTTACAGTTGTGTTATTCCCTATTTCGTCTTTCATGTCTATTTGTTTGACATCTTTAATGTCTATTAATGTTTGTTTTATATAGTGGAGTGCTCCCAGATTTGGTGGATGGATCACTACTCATAGTGATCCGCCTGCTTACAGCTTCACAAGAACTGGGACTACAGGCTTGTGCCACCATGCCCAATCTCAATTTCTGTCTCAGTGCACCCAGGGGGTGGGGCCAGCATGGCATGTAATGACCTTCTTTATCTTTTTTGATTATTTTCATCTGTAAACAGGATAGCTACCCCTCCTTTATTTCAGTTCCTGTCCAGTATAGTATAGTTTTCCATTATTTGACTTTCAGTTTATGAATTTCCTCTTGAGTTAAATATGTTTCTTGTATATAGCATGTTGTGAGATTTTGTTTCTTGGTTCAGTGTGTAAGTTTGATTCATTCTTTGGTGAACTGATGCCATTTACAGTAATGTTTATAGCTAAAGTGTATTGGCTTAACTTTGTTATGTTATTTTCCTGCTAGAGACTCTCTACTTTTCCCCTCTGTTTAACTGCTTGCCCTATTTGCTGTTTTTTTTTTTCCTCTTTTTTGTTTTTGTTCATTGAAATGTGGTAATTTTTGTCTCTTTTTAGAATGGTTATGGATATCTTCAGTTGTTGTTTGCCATAGAAGTATCTTATTTCTCCTTTAATTTTGAAAGGTACTTGTGCAGGTTACATAACTGCAAGTTGTTTTCTTTCAAGACTTGAAATACTTCACTCCAAGCCTTTTGTGTGTGTGTGTGTGTGTGTGTGTGTGTGTGTGTGTGTGTGTGTATTTTAGGGACAGGTGTACAGAGTGTTCAGGGTCTCTCTACTAGATCAGACTCATGGTGATCCTCCTGTTTACAGCCTCCCAAGAGCTGGGGACCATGATGGTACAGGAGCACACCATGATGCCCAGTCTCAGTGACTATCTGGATGTGGCCCGGAGGAAGGGTAGGCATGGCACGTTCTGGTATCAAACTTTTGACCCCTGCTCCTGCTTACAGGCTCTTTAATCTGTTCAGCTATTTGGCCAGTCTTCCAAGCTTTTCTTGACTTGATGGTGTGTGTTAAAAACTCTGCTGAGATTCTGATGACCTTTCTTTGTAGTTGACCTGTTTCTTTTTTCTAACAGCTTTTAAAAATCTGTTCTTATGCTTATTTTCTGGGATCTTGATTGTCATATGTCTCTGTGTAGATTTATTTTGGTTATGGGTACTTTGAGTGCTGTATACCTCACTTATCTGTGTGACAGATTATTTTCCTGTGCTTGGGAATTCTTCTTCTATTACTTCTGAAAATAGTCTTTTCATGTCATTTGTGTTGTTTCCTGATTTTCTGTTTTATTATTTTTCTTTGCCTCATCTTGTGGTTATTGTATTGTTACTTCCTGTTTCACTGTTATTTTTAAGACATCTTTCATAATGTCCACAGTCCCGTCTTCAACTGTGAAAGTCTATCTTCAGTTTTGTTCAAGAAATTTTGGCAGCTTTCAATGCAATTTTTAATTTCCTTGATGTATTTTCCAACCTGATTCCTGCACTCTAACTTTGTCCTATATTTTGTTCAAAGTTTCCAGAATTTTCTCATTTTCCTCTGTCTTTTTGTCTATGTGTCCTTTACATATGTTGAGTAATTCTTTCTCTGTTGTTGTCATTTCTTTTTTTACCTGAGATTTTATTTCTGATCTGATTTGATCCATATCCTCTTGGAGTTGTTTCATTACTTCAGTTGTTATCATATCAACAATTTCAAGTGTGTGACATCCAATGTCTTTTATGTCAACATCTCCTGGATTCGTTCTGGGTGGGCTAGAGGTCTCTGATTGCCTTTTGCTCTTTCATCTTGACATTTTCCTGGATTCTTCCAAATGAGCTTGCTGCCTATACCAGGTACTGAAATGCTTCCCTCACTGGCTGATCATCCCATTGTGTAAGTGATGGTCCCTGTATCTAGGTCCCTCAGGATGGTTCCTGGATTGTGGATGGGCAGGTTGTGGACTCTCTCCCCTTGAGCAATTATTTTTCTATTCACTAAAATATATTTCTCCCAAAACCTAAGTGATTGAATGTAAAGTGAACTATTGTTCCCAAAGTGGAAAAAAATTATATTCACAGAGGCAAAGTGTTTAAAATTAACACATGTCATGCCTATGGAGAAGTATGATGTTTAAATTTGATTTATATTATATAAGTTGGATAACTGTAAATTTAACTTACAGGTAATTATTTCATCTGATGCTTAGTTTAAAATTATTGAATATGAATTAACCTATTATAAATTAATTTTGCAATTATAAGTATAAATAAAATTGAGGCTATACACAAATTTCTATATCTCTTACAATGAATAATGTGGTTTCTCACAGTTTTGGTTTTAGTAGAAGAAAAATGAAGAAATTATATGAATAAATTACTATAAACATTAAAGGCATTCAACAGATAGCTAATATTATGAGTGATTCTTGAAGCAATAATGTGTGAGATATTTTACATGATCCTTATTTGTCTTTTAAGATAATTTGATCTACATTCTATGTCTTAAACATTTCAAGTAATTCTTTCACTTGCATTATTGAATAATCATTTAAAAAGAACTTAGTGTATCAGTGAGTTATTAATTTATTCATTTAAACTGTGTAATGCTTGTACATGTTTTTATTACCTGAAATGTAGATGATTCCTCGTCTGCTAAACGGAATGCCATTTGATTGATTGCTTTTTCTCTTAAATCAGAGAATCAGATAATAGTTTTTGGTTTGTTGGTTTGTTTGAAGTACAGAAGCTTGTTTACTTTTCCCCACAATATCACTTCAAAGTCATTTCAAATGGAGATATATGAAGAATATGTGATTTGTAAAAGCTACATAACTGTATTTTTTAAAAATACATTTAG
>NW_004524581.1:4658517-4659423 GCF_000260255.1 Octodon degus | reverse complement strand
GGGATTTCTTAAAATACAAACTTTATGCTAAAAGATTCCATATAGATTTCAAAATGACTTATTCTACAGGATACTTATGATTCCACAAAGATATATAGTACTTGTAAAGTACATAGATTTAGTAAATATATTGTATTTGATTATTTTACTCACCAACACCCCCATCTTCCTGCAAGCTCCAGGTCTAGTATTTTCTGAAGTAGATCAAGTCACTTTTACTCAGAACAAGAAAAAAATCAATAAGAACATCACCGGGTAACCACTTTTTCATTAGATATCACAAAAATATAAAATTTATACCCATTCTTCATACTTGAGAAAAGTATATATAATTGGAGGGAAAATGCAATTATGTAAGAAGAACAACTTCTGAAATATATAAATCAACTAAAGACACATATTTCAAAGCTTTTCAACAAAACAAGTTATTTGACTAGAACCCAGGGGTTTGAGCTGACTAGAACTCAAACTTATCACAGTACTTTGTATTCCACCTACCCTACATTATTGCCTGTTCCCATTTATTGAACTAAAATCTTTGTGTTCTCTTCTTTCTAACCTTACTACAAGTAGAGTAGTTAGTTTATTATTAACTCATTTTCTATTCAGATATGCTCGGGAAAAGCTTATGTATAGATTTTTTTGTGTTGGCATAGGGTGTGTATGTGCTTGCATTTAAAAAAAAATTAAGAGAATACAAAAGAGAAATATAGAAGAAAAAATTAAAGGGACTGGTGAGATAGTTCAGCAGTCTAAAGCATCTGCTTAGGCAGGCTTAAGCAGGCTCAGGGGACCGAGCTTCAAACACCAGGACCATATGCCACACCAGTCCCACTCTCAGGTTAGGCTGAGCTGGCCAAAGAAAATGAAAAGAAAAGAAAAACTAGAAACATTACAGAATTTCAC
>NW_004524581.1:4649174-4654682 GCF_000260255.1 Octodon degus | reverse complement strand
GCAATATAGTCCAACAGTCCATACTAGTAGTGAGTTATCCATAGGATTGATCATGTCAGAAGTTGTTGACTTGAGCCTTTTACAGCTCAGCATATTAATATGGCTTGACTTTTTGTATTAGGGATTACACTTTTCTGCTGGATGATTAAAAACAAGTTAAAGCAAGACCTATATAACTAAAAATGTAACTTTTGTTATCTGACAAGGTCAGTCAAATCCCCTCAGGATTACCCTGGAACCATGTACAGCACCTTTGTCAATGTCAGCTATCTGGATGAGTCATGGCCAGCTTGACCAATTTACTCTCTGTGAAAGCCTCAGAGATTTATTTTCTCTCTAGGGGACTGTCGTTAGGCACACTATACATCGTCGATAACTTTCCTCTCTGGCCCCATAATCATCTTGATCAGAAAATTTGAGACACCACTTAGTTACAGGATGTCACATCAGAGGTTTTCATATGTCATGAGTCTTAACTGACCTTGAAGGCCTAGGGCCAAAATATTGGCTATCTTTATAGCTCATCTATCCATCTAATTTTTGCTCTGCAAACTTTAGTTCTTAAACATCCAGAAGAGAAGCTTAATGATATTATTTTTCTAATTAAACTTAACATCACTATATGTCTGAATATCATATACCTTAGACATAAAATGGAACTGTTATTTTCCAACAACCATGGACATTCTAATATTTAAATCCCTACAGAATGTTAAAAAATTACACACTTTTGCACAGAAATTTAATGATCAAACCATGCACATCATAGCAGTACAATCCTGCTACGTTTTCTCTTTCTTGTCTCTCATTTACTTTTATTACTTTTTTAACAGGCATTTACTTTAAAGAGAGTATAGAAATAATTGATATGACAATAGAAGTAGTATGCATTTAGAAGACCAAAATGACAGGTATTTTGAGCATTGTTTTAATATTTCACATTGCTGTCTGCAATGTAGTTGCTCAGTTCACAGCAACTTTATCTTTATCTCTTTTCATTATTTTTGGTTTGACATTAATGTTATCAGCAACCAGAATAGCTACTCCCACATTTTTTCTGTGTTCTTGAATATTGTTTCCCACCCTTTGACTTTCAGTCTTTTAATTTAGTTTTGAATTAATTTCTTGTATATACCATATATTTGGATTTTGTCTCTGAATCCACTCAACCAGTCTGTTTTTCTTGATTGGAGAGTTGGCCATTTACATTGATTGTTATGATTGATATGTACTAGCTTATGCTTCTCATGTTATTTTCATACTAGAGGCTCCATACCTTCTCTCTCTTTTTAATTACCTTCTCTGTTTGGTGATTCCCTCCTGTTGTTGTTCTTAAAGCTATGGTTGTTTCTGTCTCTTTCTACAATATCTGTCAGTACCCTTTGTGTGGTTAGATTGGTAGTCATGAATTTCTTCAATTCTTTTTTGTCCTTGAAGAATCTTATCTCACTATTATATTTGATAGTTTTGCAGGGTATGTCAGTGTGGGTGAGAAGCTATTTTCTTTCAGGATTTAGACTACTTCATTCCAATCTCTTCTTGATTTGACGGTTTGTGTTGAGAATCTGCAGTGTTTTTGAAGGACTTTTCATTGGCAGTGATCTGTTTATTCTGTCTAACAGCTTTAATATTCTGTTCTGCTTAATTTCTGTGATCTTGGCAATTATGAGTTCAGGTGTAGATTTATTTTGATTATGGCCATTTGGAGTACTATATGCCTCACTTAACTGTATTTCAGTTTTTTTTTTCTCTTACTTGGGAATTTTTCTACAATTACTTCTGCAAAGAGTTTTTTATGTCATTTGCGCTAACTCTTGCTCTTTCATTGACACCTATTAGTCTTATATTGTTTTTCTTTGCTTTGTCTTGTAGATGCTAAATTGTTATTTTCAGATTCCTTGTTAATTATAGGAGTTATTTCCTTTCCCTTTCATTAACTGCACTGCTGTTGTCAAGGTCTGAATGTCTACGTTCCATTTTGTTCAAGTTTTGCCAGCTTTCAATGGAATTTTTATTTTCTTTAATATCTTTGAATCTGTTTCATACATTCTAATTCTTTCCCATATTGTTCATCCAGTATTCCCATCATTTATCTATTTTTTCTAGTTTTTATTTATATCTCTCTTAGCTGTGCTGAGCAATTCTTTCATGAATGTTATTTCTTTTATGATCTCCAAGATTTCTGATTATATTTCTTTTATAGCCTGATAAACTTGTTTCTTTACTTCAGTGGCTATCATTTCTGAAATTTTAGGTGTGTGACTTCCACATTCTTCTATGTACTTGTCTCCTGGACTTGTTCTAGGTGGGCTGGCAGACTGAGATTGCTTTTTGCTCCTTTGTTTTTCACATTTTTGAAGCTCCCAACATTCACCTGAAGTCAACAGTGGTGGGAAACCAGTGTGGCATGGGTGAATAATTCCTGCTGCAGAGGTGGTCATGGTAAGGTTCACCAAGGCTCTCCTACTCTTGGGGGTGACTGGCCTACCCTCAGCAAAGCTTATGAGCAGGTGGCTGATATGGGTTGGATTCACTAGGAGCCTGCAGCCATCTGGCTCCCACCTCAGTTCACCGACAGTGGGACCAGGCACCAGCACAACCACGGCTCCTCCACGTTTGTGCCCATGCTAGTTTTTTTTTTTTTTTTCAATCATTCCTCTTTCAGAGGAAAAAAAGTACCTAGAAAGAAAAATTACCCAATCTCACTCAATAGTATAACATGATATTAATTTATTTAATAACAATGTATTTTAGTCCAAAGCATAATTTGTATCTAAACAACCAAATGTAATATGATTTATTTTTAAAGGAATTCTCCTATGTTATCTCTAACCTCTTTTAGAGGTGGGATTTCAAGCAGACTAGTGTTTTGTTGAAATCTGTCCTTTTTTCTTCTATCGTCTATATTGTAAAGTTAAAAACATGTAGATTGTAGCACTTTCTTTCTCTTATATATTTTCTGTAATAGGCCTCATATTCCCCCTACATGTTATTCTAAAATGTAAAATACTCAACATTTGTCATTTTAATTATCTACATTGGTATGCATAGATATGTGTTCTATGTGGAATATTGAGGCCATATAGAATTTCCAGAAGACCAAATATTTAGAAATAGGGTTTTCTATTATTATCGGGCACAGAACTTGGTCATAGCACCTTTTAGAAATCTATTCAGTTTAAGCAGAGGTTCTCAGTCTTGGTTCAACATTCAAATTAATTTTGAAATCCCTGCACCATGCAACTGTAACAAAAAGTTCTGATTAATTGTTCTGATGGGTATATATTTTAAGAGTCTATCTATCTTAACTTCATTGTATCAATGTTTGGGATTTCAGAAGGTGGGGCAGATCTAAGGCCTTGTACTTCAACACAAACTCAGGGCTTTCTTTGAAATTTATACTTTAGCAAAGTAGCCATGTACTGAAGAGTTCAGGGATTTTTCTTCACATATTCTAGTTTATCTGAATTGGTAATTTCAATGAAAGAATGGCATGTGCGACATTTTTATGTGCATTTTGATTTAAGAATATAAAATCTAAATGAATGATTTTAGATGTTATTATCTTCAAATAAAATTTCATGCTTCTTTTTTTAATGTATTTGGTTGTTGCAGGGTCTTACCACATAGCTCAGACTCGTAGTGATCGTCCTGCTTTCAGCCTCCCCAGCACTGAGATTACAGGCCTGTGCCACTACAATGGGACTCTGGCCGGCTCAGCACACCAAAGGGGCAGGGATTGAGTGGCATGTGGTGCCAGGGAACACAGTGATCCCTGAGCTGGCCTAAGCTTGCCTAAGCAGGTGCTGTAGTCCATTGAGCTACCTCTCTAGCCCAAAATTTCATTGTTCCTAAAACAAGAGACTCGAGTTGACTTCCAATTTTGTATAGGGAAGAGTTTCTCATAAGGTGACTTGCATAGCACCTGCCTCAGCATAATCTAAGGAACCCATTCAAATCTTAAATTTCCTCTATACATGGGACAGATATACAGATTAGTTATAAGTTGCACGAATTCAATGGTAGTGAATTGTTCTAAAGGAAAAAAAAATATTGAAAAATGTTGCATGGTCGCATCCTAAGTCCATTCATTTATGGTATTTTATGTACTTTATAATTGTGAAGAGGAGGAGAGTACTGCTAGAGTCAGCTGCACACACCGAGGTGCTGCTGAACTGCTGGGCCTTGACTAGCCTCTACGTGAGACGTGTCACTTTTGCGTTCAGTTCTAACTATCCTGAAGAGGGAAACAGGGAGACTGAATGATTAGGTTTTATTTCACAGGTATTGCTTCAGTGGGTGTGGGTCACTTTTATAAGGATATCAAAAATAAACTTGCAGATAACACTCATAAACTTCTTTAATTGATGCTTGACGCTACCATGTGCCACTGGTTGACTCAAACTTTTTCACAATACAGTGCTACAATTGTGGTTTAATTCTTATTCTCATATTCCATCTGAGAAAACTAAACGTTTAACTAGACTAGTAAGGTGTCCAGTGAGGAATCCATGATAATCCGATTTTGGTTTGGAAACAGGAAATACTTACCTCTTCTGTACTCTTCCCTGCAGAAGGATTCTTGACAATTTTATTAGTTTGGTAGGACTGCTACAACAAATTAAGTCACATTAAAGAAATTGGTTTCTTTGCCTGTCTGCAGGCTGAAAGACTGAGATCAAGTTGTTTTTCAAAGCAGTGCTCTCTCGGAATCCTCTAGAATAAGCCTTTTTTCAAATTCTTTTAGCTTAATAGTAATTTTTGACAGTGATTCATTTATCTCTACTTATATCAAACCTTCCTTCAATATGTGCCAGTTTTTCTCTGTCTCTGTCAAGAGTTCTCTCTTATAAGAACACAAGTCTTTGATTTTAGGCTCATTCTAATCAACTATTCAATCCAACACAGCGTATGTGAATGTGTTTTGGAAACTTGAAGCCACCATCCAGCACACTGGGGAATTATCATGGTGAATGTGTTTTCACGTTTCCCACTCGCCAGTGTCATCTGTCTACTACACATTAAGTTCTTTTAACTCCATGTCTGCTTTCATTTCTGGGATAGTTTTCATGGTGAAAATAGTTGAAAATATTCACTATATATTAGAATAAGTCTTGATTACTTTACATATTATAGATCTGCTAAGAACAACAAGTCTATAAGGGACACTGTTGCCAGCAGTCCTGACAAACGGATCAGACAATTGCTTAAATTAGACACTGCATGACTGTTCTGAAATTTTGTATTCCCATTCTTCATACTAACCTATGAGTTGTGTGAGATTCTGCTCATGATAAAAATCTAGTTAGGTATCAGTGCTACTGGCACATGCCCAGCATATTCAAGGCATTTGTTCCATTGTGGTAGGTATACACACACACACACACACACACACACACACACACACACAGAATTATCATAGTTTGTTTGTGACACAAGGTGGAACATAGGCATACCTGGAGGCTACAAAATTACTTATGCCCATTATTTGAAGGTCACTGAACGGCA
>NW_004524581.1:4647271-4648689 GCF_000260255.1 Octodon degus | reverse complement strand
ATCATAGAAGACAGCTATTTACAGAGGGTTTAATTTTGTTTCATCAATATTTATTATATCCATCCCGTTCTAAGCTTTATAAAGACATAACAAAAAACTTTCAAAAAATCCCTCCTTACAATGTACTTGATGTTTCTTTATATTTTACAATGGAAAATGATTTAATTGACATAATTAGCATATACATCACCTCACTAACTTACCCAGTTTTATGTTTGTTGTTGGCAATGAGAACATTTAAGATCTACTTTTAAAAAAGCTATTTTCCAGGTGTTCAATATACTAATGTCAATTATCATCATCGTGCCTTATTCTATATAGGGCTCCAGAATTTCTCCATCCTCTCTTGCTGGAAGTTTATAACATCGTTACAGTATCATGCTCTTTAGGGGGAGGACAATGCTATCGGAATAGCTACTGGTTATGTATGTTACAGCATTTCTTAGTTGTTTTAGATAATTTCCCAGCTATTTGTTTGAAGAGCAAGGAGTAAGAAATAGAATTGATGTGATAGTGTAAATATAAAAAATATTTAGTGTATTATATATTACCACCATATTTGTCTCAGATGCTGTGGGCTACCACCCAATAAATCATTAAAATAAATTGCACATCTCATTCATAACAGTTCTTGCTGCATCTTATTTGTATATAAGCATTGTCATTGTCAAATATGAATATGTCTACTAGGGGTAAAACATAGAATAAGAAAAACATAAATATCCTAGAAATAAAATGCGTTTATTGGAAAAATTTACAAATAATGACTTGTTAAGTGGGTGGAAGCAAATCAATGTTAATCACCACCAAAAAGCATGAACAGTGGCCAGTGGTTTACATTAGTGATGATGTGGGGAGAGAACACAGTCCACACTCCAGGGGCTCACTGCCAAGGCAGAGCTCAGAAGGCTCACATTCCAGTCAAACTTGTCCATGTGGTATTCCCCAGCTCAGCAATTTGCTTTTAACAATAATACTAAGGCATTAGTGAGGGTGGCCTCAGGTGTGATACGATGCTGTATCAATACCATCTTTCATTTTTTGATTGACAAAATGCCTGGACTCTGCATATGTCACAATTACTGATATAAGTGGTTATTTTTGTCTTTCCAAAACCAGAAAGCAAAATGACACTGTTTTCATTTCTTGTCAAGCAAGAAGTATTCATAAGGGACCTTTTACTTGCTCCATTCAAGCTCTAATAAAATTTGACAGCAAAGAATGTTTTTCTTTGGGTAAATATTTGGCAGGAAGTAGAGATCTGTTTCAGATGCCAAGCTATTAATTTCATATACCAACCTACTGGGTTTTTTAATTTTTGTATTTCTTTCTCTAGCTAGAAGTTAACAGAATATGATACAAATTTTCTGTCACACATGAAAAAAGCAAACATTTCATTTGACATTCTTTTTTAAGCT
>NW_004524581.1:4644110-4645949 GCF_000260255.1 Octodon degus | reverse complement strand
AAATTTTTTAGATGCTTTATTCATTTAGAGTTACTAGTATCTTCATGATAATATTCACATCAGTATAATGTATCTGTCTCTCTCTGTTTCTCTCTTTCATTTCTGTGTGTGTGTGTGTGTGTGTGTGTGTGTGTGTGTGTATGAATATGTGAATGTGTTAAGGATAATTCATTTCTTATGAAATGAACTTAGAAGTGTTCTCTTCATTTTAATTTTGGAATAGTCAAAATAAATTGATTTTTTTCTTCATTAAAAGTTTCGTAAAATTTAGAAGTGAACTTTTCTGGTCTTTTCTTTGCTGGGGACTTTTAAGTACTGGTTCAGTCTCATTACTTATGTTTGGTCTCTATCATGCCTTTGCGTGGTTTTCTTGTTCATATTATATGTGATATGTATCTATAAATTTATCTATTGTTCCAATATTTCAAGCTTCATGACATGTAGTTTTTCATATTTTAGTGATTTTTCTCTTTATGAAGGAGGAACAAAACACTGAGTTCTCAATTAATATTCTATAATACATAAGACTGAAAAAAAACTGATAAAAGTACTACTGGACCATGGTTGTTATTAAAAGTAACGTTCAATAAAAACATCTTTGTTTGGAGATTAATTAATAAATTAGATAAAGAGGATAATAGGCATGATTGCCTTACTCATCATTCATTTGGTAAAATTACTCGGCACCGCATTACATTTAAGGTTATGTGAGCTGATGTTTTCAGAGTCTGCCCATAAAGAGCCAAGATATGTGATAATGTTCAGAAAATTCATTTAAAAGTTTTAGTGGAGCAAAGAAAGATAGAAAAAAATTAAATATTTAAGCAAATTTATATTGTCCAACACAGGCAAAAAGCGAAGTATTTCTGTCCTGAACACTTCAGATCGTTAACAAAGTCATGTATTAAGTCTGAGATGTCATCTTTTATAAAATAAGTGCAACAGTGACAATGTATGTTGAGGATTGTGACTATGTTAGAATAGAACTGGAACGTCACATTGTTATAGCAGAAAAATGTGAGACCTACAGATTAAAATGAGAAAAAAATATGAATAGCATTATCGCTTTCTAATTACTATATTCAGAATTGTGCATTTGTTGGTTATGTCAAATTGAAAAAGTGCTTAACCTTTCTAATATTTCACATCTTAATCTTTGTTTGTATAATGGATACACCTACATCCAAAGTACATGAGAGGCAGTTATTGCTCAAAGTTTTTCATTTCTCTATATTTGATTGAACATATAAAACTACTTGATTGAGAACTAAAACATTAATAGAGGGTCATGAATTGCAGAGCTGTACAGCAGAATTTGGTAAATTAATCTTCAGTTAAAGTCATGCACAAGATGAGATGCTTTTGAATAAAACGCTTGAGAGAAAGCAGAGAATTTCTGAAGAAAAGTTTTCATACAAAAAAATAGAAGTTATAGAAGCAGCAATTAAAATAGTATTTCCAGGGACAAGTATACACAAGGAATGGGAAGCAAAAAAAAAAAAAGACATTAAAATTGTGTGTTAGCCAGAATGGAATTATTATGTTCATTCTAACGGCAAAGAACTATTACCAGTTATCCCTGGGATTTATGAATATTAATTTGGAGGAAAGTAAGATATATAAATGAGTGTTATTAAGATGTCTTTGCAAACAGAAGCAGCTTCTTCTTTCTTCCTGTGAAAGAAAAACGTGAAGGCAAAAGAAAGCCGTAAAAAAAAAGTGGCGATATGAATTCAACTGAGACATACCTATAAGAAGACAGTACTGAACTGAGTTCAGCTCAGAAACAGTGCTGTATTCCTAACCTTTGCCTCTGCTTATTTATCACATTTATATTAT
>NW_004524581.1:4639396-4644010 GCF_000260255.1 Octodon degus | reverse complement strand
TACTATACTATATTAGAATGAGTTTCTGTAAGATATTTTCCTATTAGAAGTGTTTATTTTTCAAGGAAAGTACTCCTGTGGAATAATCAGGCAAATTTGTCATCTTTGATATACAGTATTCTTTAAAATTTCTCTAAACAAAATAATAGAAAATCAACAATGGCTGCTGTATTACATAACACTATCTGCAAATTAGTTGCTCAGATTACCAGATATAAACATGTAATATTTATTTAAAGAAAACATGAGAAAAACAATAACAAAGAGGTTATAAGAAATTCAAAAGAGGAACATATCAGAGTAAAAAGAAGAAAAAAGTTTAAGTATTAACTTCTCCGTTCAAAGGACCAGAAGAAATTGACAATACAATTATTCTAACTATTCTGCATATATACCTAAGTATAATTTTTCTTTTCTTTCATTTGTACTTTTCCTTATCCCAGCTTTTCTTTCCAACTGAAAAATTTCTTTCCCTTTCACAGTATTTGTTGTAACTTTTAGAGATTCATTACTCTTTGAGGTTCTCACTCTAGGAAGATAATACGATGTTTGCACCTGTGAACCTGATTTATTTCAGTTACAATATAGTCTCTAGCTGCATATCATTATTTTGTATTTTTCAAAAATAAAAAATAATAAAATAAAAATTCTAATGACATTATTTTGGGTTTTTGAGACACGTTCTCACTGTGCAGTTCAGGCTAGTCTTGGCCCAGGCTGGCCACAGGATCATGAAGATCCTTCTGTCTCAGCCTTTTGGATGCTGGAATTACAGGAGTGTACCACCACACCCACTCTTGACTCAGCCATTTTACTTACAGCTATTTTAGCATATTATATGCAAACCTAACTCAATGCTCTAGAACGAGAGATTTTTTTTTTTTTTTTTTTTTTTTTGCCATTGACCCTTAGAAAACAAAGTCTTTTCCATATGCCTGAAGAAGTACTTTCCTCACAAATTCTTCTTGAAAGTAGATCACATTCTCAATCCTGAATTGACCATCAGAAAAGGTGGTAGTGTTGCAACTATTGGCCTAAATTACTCTACAGATATTCTTATGGATTCTAGAAAGCTAAACATAATATCCTTCTAGTAGCACTCATTTGAATTGATATTCCAATTAAATGAGAGTCAAAATCTTCAATACTTGTGTCTGGTACATTCCTAGGCTCAGTAGATTGGTCAGTATTTGTTGAGCTACATTGTATTTCCTCCAATCTATATACAGTGTCAAATTCTGTACCTCATCTTTCAGAGAAGTATTTGCCAGAAGCTTCACAAGCATCCTGATCATTTCTACCTTGCATTACCCTCATTTCTTATTTATAGCCTTCTGCTTCCAAGCTTTCTTTCATGAAAACAATGGATCATTGTTCCATGGAAATTCTTTGTACGTGCATCGCTGGCCTGTCTCATGAGATGACTCCTTTTGCTTACTTCAGAACACTTCATTGTTTTTTGCTTTTCCCTGGGTGCTCAAATTACTACATAATGAGATTGAATCTACTATCTTCTGTTTACTTTCTATTTTAGTATTTATTATTCTTTCATGTGCTAGCCACATTCATGTTCTCTTTTGTTAGAATTTATTCAGTTTTTTATCCATGTGATTATCTTGCTACAAAGCAAATCAGCCATATTATAATATATATCATAAAAATCAGCCTTTATGATAGATACCTTTACTATCTACCACATAGTACTCATACTTTTGTTTAATATCTTGTCCTTTTATACAGGATGCACTTGCTGAAATGATTGTAAATTACAGAATATGTTAAATAATGAAATGACCTGTGTGAGATTAGTTCATGGAGGGATAATGGGATTTTCCTTCAAAACTCCTTGTCTGTCTGTCTGTCTGTCTGTCTGTCTGTCTGTCTGTCTGCCTGTCTCTGTCTCTCGGTCTGTCTCTCTCTCTCTCTGTCTCTGTCTCTCTCTCTCTCTCTCTCTCTCTCTCTCTCTCTCTCTCTCTCTCTCTCATTGTTCACTCCTGGGAAAGGCAGCTCATAAGGAAGGAAAAAAGTAGAGAAACAAACAGTGAAAGGGACTGGAAATGACCACATTAATGTTTGGATGTCACCTTACCAACACTACACCAGGCAAGTTTTAAGATGACAGTGTAGGTAAGGGTAATAACCTCCTGCAAAAAGGATGCACAAGTATCAGCAAAGGATTCTTGGCCAATAGGAACGCTGAAATACCTGTCACTGATACAAAATGTTTGTAGAGTAATATTTACAGAGTTCCCCATTGTTATGACAAAATAGCCAGGGAAATAGATTTAAAAAAGACAAAGGTTTCCTTTGGTCCATTGTTTCAGAAGAGTTAGTTCATTGATTTTTGGTCCTGTTGCTTTCAGTCTGTGGTGCTTTATACAGTAGAGTAGGCATGGCACTGGCAAGATACCTCAGGGACCAGGGTTCAATCTCCAGCCAGACCCACCCTCAGGAGTGCTGAGCTGGCCACCGATAGTGTATGTGGTGGTTCATGCCTGTATTCCCAACACTGGGGAGGCTGAAAACAGGAGGATCAATTGAGTCCGAGTTGAGTAGTGAGATCCTGTACCACATACAGTAAAAAAAATATGGTATGTACATGTGGTTCTTTATCTTAAGAAGAAGAGAAACAGAGACAGAGACAGTGGAGATGGAAAGATTGGAGTATTCAAAATTGTGCCTACAATAACATAAATTGCTTCAAGTGTTTTCCTTATTTAAGATTCTAACCCTTTCAAATAGCACCAACAGCTGGGAACCAAGACTTTAACATATGGGACTTTAAGAGATGTTTCATATTTAAATTATAACAATATGAAAATTTTTCTGTACTTCATTACCTATTTCTTCATATCCATTGTTTTCTTTCATTTCTATTCATGTCAGTTTTAGATTTCAATAGACTATAATAGCTATCTTTACCAATTTTATGGGATGTGATCAAACATTCAGGGAATGTTAGGATTTTTTTAAGCTATGATGAAACACACATCACCATTAATCTTCCTCAATACCCCGTCACTTGGAAAGCACTTACACCATCCTTCTTGTGACTTTCTGAAGCAGCTGTGGAAGAAGACTTTTTCAAGAATGTTTTAGTTGTGCCAGCATGGCTGCTTTGATTTCCTGGATCAATTCAAACTTTATTTCCATGGTCATGTTTACTTAAGGGAAGAGCCAGAAGTCCCACAGTGCCAGATACAGTTAGAAGACATATTACTACACACCATGGTGTTTTCATTTGACAGAAGAGTCCTTACTAACAGTGTTGTGTGATATAGAGTCTTTATTTTGGAGAAACAGAGGGTGAAGTTATTTGGCCACATCTCAGGTCTTCTGTGGGCTAACAAGTGTACCTTGCCAATGTGCCAAAGATGCCTTCTGGATGGAAGTATCATAGACACAGCACTTTAGTTGAGAGCAATTATCTTGATGTATATTGAAGAATTTATAAATCATCTTTAGTTTTTCTTGGGGCTTCCAAGTCCTGCTAAAATCCACATCTAGATTTGCACTGATCTAAATGCCATGATGGATTTCTAAAGAGACTTCATTAAGGAGACTTTTATACATGATAGTTATTTAACTGATTAAATTCAATTAGGCAAGTATTCAAACACATATGCTGCATTTGACATAATTAAAATTATTATGATTAATAAATTATCACCACTCCATACTAAGTTGCATCCCCTAGTACACCATCCATAAATAGTTTTCCTGTTTTTCTTCTGACTGGAAGTTCAAGTGGAGGCTTAGCACCAACTACGTCTGTGTATCTGCATGGCCTGTCGACAATTATGAAGCTTGCCAAACAGCCCTTGATTTCTCTTCAGTTCCCAGAGCATTTGCACTCTCGCTGTTTTTGCTCCTTCGAGTGAGATGCCAACAATTCAGCCTCTCATTTCACGGTTAAGCAGAATAAAGACATGGATCACTTGTGCTTACTATGACACATACATCTGTAATTGTGTGTGCATGGGAATCTTTGAAATCCTCATATTTTTGTCTAATGTATGCAATTACTCACTGTAAGCTGTAATCTCCAGGCCATAATCATCACTGAAACTTATTTTTCCACATTTCTGTAATTTGGTACATGCTATCCAGCCTCTGTCTTTACCCCTTCCTCTACTCTCCTCTAATGGTCACTGCTCCACTGTCTATTTCTAAGAAATCATCTTGCTTGGCTTCCAGCTATTAGCAACAATGTGAGATATTTATATTTCAGTGTCACGCTGATTGCACTTAACGCAATTTTATCCAGGTTGTGACAAATTACAAGCGCTTATTCCCTTTTGTGGTTGAGTTGTCACCTACTGTGTAACTGTACCACATTTTCTTTGTTTATTCATGGATAGCTCAGTGGACCCCTCATGTTGGCTACTGTCTGTGCTCCTGCAGTACACCTGAGGGTGCAAGTATCTATTGGTAACACCGAAGTGATTTCTTGGATATACATTTTCAACAGTAGGATAGTTGTGTTGCATGTTAGTTCTACTTTAATGTTTTGAGAAACCTCTGTTGTATTTCCCATACTGGTTTCAGTCATTTGTGTTCCTCTGGTATGTATGAGTTCTTTTCTGCCATGTTTTTGTCAGCTTTTTTTTTTTT
>NW_004524581.1:4626422-4627841 GCF_000260255.1 Octodon degus | reverse complement strand
AATAAAAAGAAAGAAAGAAAGAAAGAAAGAAAGAAAGAAAGAAAGAAAGAAAGAAAGAAAGAAAGAAGAGGCATAATATGACAAATACCGTATAATTTTATTCAATGGGAAATGAAAAAAATTGATTACATGTATGTTAAACACAGAATGGAAACACTAGGGGATAAGGGATTGAGTGAAATAATCCCTTTTCCCTGACATACAGTTTGAATTGTTTTCTCTCTTGCTTTAATCTGATTTTAACAGTGCTTATGTGACAGACGCTGATGTAACTGATGAGGATGCACAGGTGACCTCTGCCTGCAGAGCCCTCAGTGCAGCCCTGAGTGGGTGAAAGCAGCAGGTGCAGCTTGCCTCAAGTGTGCCTCGGGCCTGTGCGTCCACTCTGTGACCCTCCCCTGGGGAAGCCTTCCGAGGGTCGTGTCAGTGCTTTCTTCAGGTTCCATGATAGGAAGGAACCATGAACATTGGAGCAGGACATCTGAAGAGACGTGCCACTTGGAGCCATTAGGGTGCAGGCTGGGGCTGTGCAGCAGCTCCACCTTCTTCCTTCTTTTTTTCCTTCCTCTTTCTTTCTTTCTTTCTTTCTTTCTTTCTTTCTTTCTTTCTTTCTTTCTTTCTTTCTTTTTCTTTCTTCTTTCCTTCTCTTGTACTTCTTATTTACTCTAATTTTACAGAGAAGAAAAGTTTCATTAAGTCCTATGCAAACTTTCATTCATGCCATTCTAAGGTGATGGTTGCCCAATATGGTTTCCTAAATTGGAAGTATGGTGAGTTCGTTCTTTTCCTACAGAAAGCAGTGACGTCAGAAGTCCTTACAGCAATAAGTCCTTGCAAGAGCAAGGTCTACAGATCAGTATGCTCACCTTAACTCCTCCATTCTGAAAAAAGAAAAGAAAGAAAGAAAAGAGAAAAAGGCAAGGGATGGTACCTGTTGACAAAGTTCAATTTCTGTAGCTGGAGCAGTACAGTTCATCTCTAAAAGCAGTGGCAGGAACAGGAGGAGTTCATCTCTTTCTTACAGCAGGATAATATGCTTTTTTTTTTTCTTTCTGTAGCAGGCTCAGCCCACACTGACCCAGCATGTGGTGCCAGGGACAGAACCTGTGACCCCTGAACTTGCCTAAGCTTGCCTAAGCAGGTGCTTTAGACTTCTGAGCTATCTCACCAGCCCGATATGCTTTTTTCTATAACTAACCACTATTTGATTTTAATATATGCACATTAAGCATAATCATGGTTCAGGTCTGTTTTACCAAGCCATAGATTAATTTTGATGTTGAGAAGTTTGAAATTAATATAGCCAATGTTGTCTGGGTGGAAAACATTTCTCAAAAATGAAGATTCATTATTGGAATAAAGTTTTAAATTTGTTTGTATATATCTTACTACAACAGTCAATTCAGGGCTAATATTTGC
>NW_004524581.1:4624537-4626322 GCF_000260255.1 Octodon degus | reverse complement strand
GTGTGTGTGGTGTGTGTGTGTGGCCAGACACCAGGGGGCGGGGCTGGCTGGCATGTGGTGCTGGGGGATCGAACCGCGGTCCCTGATGCTTTGCTAAGCTTGTTCTAAGTAGGTGCTTTAGACCACTGAGCCATCTCTCCAGCCCTTTGTCAGCTTTTGTAAATGTTTCCATTTTTTATTATACCTATTGGAACTGCAGTGAGATGATATTGTTAGTAATGTTGAGCATGTTTTCATGGGCATTGATGTATCTTTTTTTTCTTTTTTTTTTTGGCGGAACCAGGGATTGAACTCAGACCCTTGCACTTGCCAGGGAAGTGCTTATTCCACTGAGCCATCTCCCCGGCCCCAGTGTATCTTCTTTTGAGGAAGTTCTATTCATATCATTTACCCAATGTTCTAAACAAGATTTTAATTATGGATTTGCTGCTTAGGTTTTGCAGTTCCTTGAATATTCTGCATATTAAGCTTCATGGACAAGTAACTATTACAGAAGTATGTTCTTCAATTCTGGAACTTTTCTTTCCACTCTGTTTTATTTGCTGTACAGAAGCCTATCAGTTGGATGTAATCCACTCACCTACTTTTGTTTTTGGTGAGGACCATGCTTCTGGTGTCTTATCTAAAAATCTCTTCCCTGTATTAGTGTGTCTCCCTCGGCCCCTGTGCCTGCTTGCAAGCACTTTAATCCACTGAGCTATTTGGCCGGTCCTACAATGCTGTTTTGGTTACTTACTTGTCTGTAGTATATTTCAATGTTGGATTTTTGAGACTCTCAGGTTTATTTTTCTTCTCTTTTGCATTTTATTTGAGTTTTAGAATTATTTTTGCTATTTCTCTGAAGAAGACTGTAGCAAAAGTTTAGCAGTATTTAGCTGAAGAAGATGGTAGCAAAAGTTTGGCAGCTGATTTCTCTCTTCAGTTCCCAGAGCATTTGCACTCTCGCTGCTTTCATTCCTTTGAGTGAGACACTAACAATTCAGCCTCTCATTTGATAGTTAAGCAGAATAAATACATTGATCACTTGTACCTACTATGATACATACATCTGTAATTGTGTGTGCATGAGAATCTTTGAAATCCTCTAATTTTGAGGATTATAACTTTGAGCAGTATAGACATCTTAGCACCGAAGCCCCCCAATCCATACACTTAAGAGATCTTTCCATTTTTTGTGTTTGTGCATCATCTTTAGTTACTTTTATCGATGTTTTGTTATTTTATTATACAGATTATTTATTTTTTTGCTGAATTTATATGTAGAAGTTATTATTAATCATTTGAAAATGATAGAAATGTGGTTGTTTTCCCTTTTCTCAGAAAAAAAAAAACTTATTTGGTGTGTCTAAATGCTATTTATTTTGTATCTTGGTTTTGCATTCTGCAAATTCACTGAATCATTTTGTGATTCCAACAGGGTTTTTGGCTGATGTCCTTAAGATTTTCCTATGAAAATAGGTCACCTGAAAGCTAAGATGACTTACTGCCCCTCTTCCTTTTTTTTTTTTGACATCAGTTATTTTATTTTAAAGAAAAAAAAATAAATACAATGGTACAAAAATCAAAACAAGATTTTAGGAGAGTAACATTGGTTAGTACATTGTGTATTGTTACTGCCAAAGTAGTTTTTCATATTACAAGATATAGGCAAAAAATAATAAATAAACAACATAGGTACAAACCTTTTTTTAAAAAGTCAACAGAAAATGGAAATATACTTTTTAAAGTTTCTAATACTAGAAGATATACAATGTCTTTTTTTTTCAAAGTTTTATTGATAAACAG
>NW_004524581.1:4588857-4612586 GCF_000260255.1 Octodon degus | reverse complement strand
ATGTATATATATATATAAATGTTTCTCATATTTCATTTAATCTCAGAAATCTATTCTCTGGACAGGATACTTAATTGAATTCTTTGTGGTTCAGCATATTTAAGAAAAAATTTGAGTATTAAAAAATCACACATTATGATCTGTAGCAGTATGATACAATAAGATACAAGTCAATTCCTTATGCTAAACATTTTTTGCAGATATGTTTCAGAGTTTGGCTTTATATTATTTATGTAGTATAATGCATATCCATTACATTACATAATATTCCTATGAGGTTGTGACACAGATTCTATATAAAATACATTAATATTTTTACAGGTAACATGTATATCAGTAAAGGTTTTGTGGTGAAGCACAAACCAGTGTATGTGGAACACACAACTTTTGATTCTTCAAAATTTAGGAATACAAAGGTTATTGGACATTTACCTGAAAAATTAGTACATAAAGTAAGCCAGTGAAATTCATGAATTTATTTTTTAATATATTCAGCATGTCTTTTTTTTAAACCAACAAAACACGTTAAACAGACTGGCAAGATAGCTCAGCAGTCTAAAGCACCTACTTAGGCAAGCTTAGGCAGGCATAGGGGACCGTGGTTCAATCCCTGGCACCATATGTTACACTAGCCCCTTCCCCAGGTCTGGCTAAGCTGACAAAAAAAATAAAATAAACATATTAATCATAATCAACATGTACATTAACCAACAATGGATATTTCTTAAAATTTTCAAATAAAAATGTACATTAAAATATTAAGATTGAATCACTGACTTTTTTTTTTTTTTCAGTACTGGGAATTGAACTCAGGACCTTGCACTTGCCAGGCAAGCACTTGTTCTACTGAGCTATATCCCAGCCCTGAATTATTAATATAAGGAATTGAATATATATTTTCAGATGAGAGTTTACCAAACTTTATGTTCTTCACAGTTATTTAAAATGCTCTATAACATATTTTAAAATAAATATTGGTTAGGAGAGTTAAGGTCTGAAAGCATAGACTCCCCAGAGCTCTAGGTCAGAGAACACACCTGTTACAAGCCGCGTGTGCTTGGGCTGCTCCCACTTGAGATAACCTGAGTTGCCAGTTCTCCTTTAGGAGCTTTAGAACCATCTCTCTGCGTTGGTCCAATGCTGAGAAGAGCTGGTGCCTCATAAGTCTCCATCTGTTTTCCAATTTTGAAATCTAAATAAACTGGCCTCTTGGTGTTTTGCAAAAAGATTCCTGGTTATGATAATAACAGACCAGTGAAACAATGGAGGTCTTTTTTCTTATTTACTTAGGTGTTGCAAGAGACTAAAGTATATTTAAAATGCTGATCATTGTTTTATTCACAAGAAGGTTTTCATTCTTCTCTCAACAAGTAGATGGGCTGGAATGTCAAATTTAGTTGGGATTAAATTTTCATTTTCTTTTTCTTCCAAATGGCTCTTGTTACTGTTAGTCCTCTTAAAGTTCATATTGTCAACAACCAGAATAGTTAACCCTGCTTTTTTTCTGGGCTTCTGTCACATAGAATCTTGTTTCCCATCCTTTGACTTTCAGTCTGTGAATTTCCTTTTGCATTAAATGTGTTTCTTGTATGCAGCATGTTGTTGGATTTTGCTTCTTAATTCACTCTGCCTTTTTTTTTTCTTTTGATTGGTGAATTGAGGCCATTTACCTTTGTGTTTATAACTGATATGCATAACCTTATCTTTGTCATGTTATTTTCCTGCTATAGGTTCCATGCTTTTTCTCTTTGCTTAATTGTTTGCTCTGCTTTGTGGTTACTTTCTATTGTTCTTGAAGCTGTGGTTCTTTCTGTCTCCTATAATAGGTTAGTATCTCTGTAGGGTTATTTTGGTCGTCATAAATTTCTTTAATTGTTCTTTGTCTTGGACTAATCTTATCTTGCCATTACAATTGGTAGGTGGTTTTGGAAAGGTACAACAATCTGGGTTGGAAGTTCTTTTCTTTCATAACCTGAAATATGTCACCTCAAGCTGTTCTTGATTTGATGTGTTGTGTTGAGAAATCTGCTGTGACTCTAATGGGCTCTCTAACACCTTTTAGTAATCTGTTCTTTTGCTGAGTTTCTGATATCTTCATTATTATATGTCTAGGTGCATGTTTATTTTGATTATGGCTATTTGGAGTTCTATATGCCTCACTGAATGATTTTTCAAATTCTTTTCTCATGTTTGGGATATTTTCTGCTACTACTTCTGCAAATAGTCCTTTTATGTCATTTGTGATGACTCCTGTTTTAGTCAGATATTATTCTTATGTTGTTTTTCTTTCCTTCCTCTTGTAGTTTCTGAATTGTTATTTTCTTGTTTCTTAGTATTCTTAAGAAATTTTTCTTTCATTTTTAGTAGTTGTACCTCTGTCTTTGCAGTCTGGAAGTTTATCTTCAGTTTTGTTAGGCAGTCTTGCCAGGTTTAAATAGAATTTTTAATTTCCTGGTTATCTGTTTGAATCCGTTTCATACATTCTAATTCTTTCCTGTATTATTCATTCAATGTTTCAATCATTTTTCTATTTTTCTCTATTTTTATATGTATGTCTTTTATAGCTGTGCTTAGCAATTCTTTCATATTTGTTGTGATTTGTTTTTGCCCTAGATTATGTCTGATCTTATTTCTTCTGTTGCCTGATGGACTTATTTCTTTACTTCAGTTGTTATCATTTGAGAACTTTCAGGTGTATGCCTACATTTTCTATGCTCTTGTCTTTTGGACTGTTCTGGGTGGGCTGAAGGATTGAGGTGGCCTTTTGATCCTTTGTTTTGGCATTTTTGAAGCCTCAGTGATCATCTGGGCTCAGCAGTGGTGGAAGAGTTGTCAGGTGTAAGATTCCCACTGTAGTGGAAGGGACAGGATAGGACTCATCAAGGCCTTCCCTACTGGTGGGGAAGTTGGTAGATGCTCAATAAACTTCTGCACAGGTGAATGATGTGGGCCAGATGCAACAGGATCCCATAGCCACCCAGAACCCTCCTAAATTCTCAGATGGTGGGACCGAGTGCCAGCACAACCGCTGCATCTGCTTCCTGGGGCCTACGGGTTGCAGCTCCCCAAGAGCCCATGACCACCTAGCATCCTCCTAAATTTTCAGAACTTTTCTTAGTTTTCACTTGTTAGATCCTAGTGATGCTCTAGAACTTTAACAGGTAGTCATGCTTAAAGATAAATTCCTTCAATTCTTAGTCTTTCACTCAGAATTAGGCTTGATATCTCAGTTATAACAAAAATTGCAGAAATTGTAAGAAATAAATGCATCTGAAGTTTGAAGAATTATTAATGTAAACTGTATTAAAGCAATGTATTAATAAAAGCTTGGTATCAGGATCTGTATGGTATCATATATAGCATATAGATTTGGAGCATAATATAACAATATATTGAAATTTTGGCTATCAGGGATTAATAGTCTGCCATTGATCAATTTTCTTAAAAATTCTGTCTATGAGTATTGTCATCCTAAAAGTAGAAATTCAGACAATTCTAAAATATATTACTTCAGTAAATTTACATATATATATATATATATATATATAACTAATATTTATGCTAGAATATACTATTTCTTCTCCAACATTTACTTTAATCAGATTTTTTTTGTTAAAAAATAAAACATAAAATATTTAGTATGTGTTAGATACTATAGAACAGAAGGAAGAATATCCTCCAGGATATGATGTACTGTTCAGTGCTGAAAATTCCTTAACTATTCAATTTAAATCCAGGTAAATCACAGTCTGTTTCTTAGATTTTAGGTGAGGTATATGGATTCAGAGGTCAGCAATAATGTGGGTTTTGGTAAACAGTGATACTAAACTATCAAAGGAAGATATATCATATATGTAGTATCATATATAGCATCTGGATTTTGAGCATAATATAACAATATATTGAAATACTGGCTGTTAGGGACATGATATTACTAAAATATCTCAATATCAAAACAGATATACACATTGAAATGAAATAAAATTAAATTCAGGTTAATACTGTAGTGAATAAAAATAAATCAAAGTAATTTTTATTTTTTGTATTTTAGGGAAGGGCCTACAGGGTATTCAGGGTTTCACTACTAGTTTGGACTTAAATAGTGATCCTCCTGTTTACAGCCTCCTAAGAGCTGGGATTACAGGCATGCGCCACCACACCCAGTCTCAATTGCTGTCTCAGCATGCACTGGGGGTGGGGCCAGCATAGCAGGCGTGGTTAAATCAGAGTAGTTTTCTTTTCTTTCTTTCTTTCCTTTTTTTTCTTGTGGAACCGGGAATTGAACTCAGGCCCTTGCACTTGCCAGGTAACTGATTATTCTACTGACATTTTGATTACTGTCTTTTAGCATAGCATATTTTAGGTCAAAAGTTACAGGCGAAAACAAAGAAATGGACTTCCTTTCATTATTATGAATGATGAAGGACAGTGTGTGTTTTAAATTTATCTGTAATAAATCAGAGATAAGAAAGAACAAATAAATCAAGAAAAAGCCTTCTTGGATGTAGTCACTGATTTGAAGCAAATGACAAGCAATCTAAGCAATAAGTATTATAAAAATTATCTCAACATTAAATGTTGCTGTAGAATAGAATAAATACAGACAATAACATAGTAAATATACTCTGTGAGCACTATGCAAGGTCAGTAATGTATTAAACCTACATTCCATGAACCATCCACATTTTTTCTTCTGTCTCTTAATTGCACACCATTTTCTTTCTTATCTTTCTTTTTTTATGAGTAGGTAGTCAGGTTGGGCAGGAAGCACTTCACAGAGCTGTCATGTATAATAGTTTGTGTGTTGGCAGAGAAAGTTTTGGCTTAATAACTGGATACAGGTGGAAGGAAAGCCATGCCAAGTTCAATTCACTTGCAGTGACAATATATCATTACACAGCTTTTATTTCCTTACAACTCTCATAATTTTTAAAAGAGGAAAAAGAGACATGCTACTGGGAAGCAAATGACCAAAATCTCCAAATTTTTATCCTTTAAGAGGAAGCTGCATTTGGCATGATGACTAGATTTAATATTTTTGAATATTAGTTGATGATGTCTTTTTTCCTCCTCCTGCCTCTCTCTCTCTCTCTCCCTCTCTCTCTCTCTCTCTCTTTCTCTCTCTCCAAAGTAGTTGACCTTGAAAATGTTTTCTCATTGAATAGTGTCGATTCCATTTAACATTTGAGTAAAAAAAAAGTTAATAACACTTATGACATGTAGTTTAATCAATTGCAAACTTTGCTTTACACTATATTATGGTGAGGTAGAAATGATACTAATGATGAAATTTCATACTAACATCATCAGCAATTAAGTTAGAGAAAAGAGCTTCCTTTAATACTAGAAATATGTCTTGGTAGACATACAGCATGTAGACATGCAACAAAACTGAGTGATTACATTAAAAGATAAATGTGTATCGAATTCTTTTCAGAAAATAATTCATGTGCTTTATGATATAATGCAAATATTGCCTATAACTACACTTTCAACTATAGTTAAAATAACATTTTTTAGACAAAGTCAAACTCTTCTATGAGTTATTTACCTGAAACTTGGTTATCAGAAGTGGTTAAAAACTAATATTTATATCTGTAAGTATTTTTTGAGGGCAATTTCTAGTCATCTTTGCCTTTTAACAAATTATACAGTAAAACAGGAAGAAAACAAGAAATAGATCTAGGACCCTAAGTCATGCCTCTGTGACCCACAGAGACAAACTCAGGCTTGGTGCCTTGGTGGCTTTCAAGTCTATCAAGTTAAAAATTCCAAAGAACTGCCACATACCACTCCTTGGTACGTTTACACATGAACATATCTCCTTAAACTCTTGTCACAGAAAGTGCATCATAATTCCACGTAGCATAGTGTACCTATACTGAGTTTCACCCAAACACATTAGTCCCTCCCCAAATGTCAGCAGTTTCAACATTGCTTAAATGTCTAAGTCAAATTCTATCTCAAAAGTCAAGGTGAATCCTTAGCTGCAAATCTCTGCAAACATTTTTAAAAATTTAAGTTTTACCAGTATGCTGTGGTAAAGGTTACACATTCTTTTGCAAAGGGAAAGAATGTGGACACAGAAAAAAAAATTGGACCAGACAAGACCAAATCACAGCAGAGCAAACAACACATGCTGGAGCTTCACATATCTGACATTAGGACAATATGGAACATATAAGTTCCAGAGGTCTTGAGCATCTCTACCCCTAGGTTTTTGCCATGGTTTTCCTCAATGTTCTGTCTTCCCAACATCTCTGTTTTCCCTGATTTTTGCTAAAACAAGCTAAATATTGGGGTGCCTTAGCTTATTTTCCTCTAGCTGGTTAATCAATCTCCCTTATACCTAGTCTCCTGCAATCTGAGGGCATAGAAAAATTGTAGAAAAAAGTTTTCTAGTATGTGACATGCGTGATTCCTTGTTCCCAAACCAAATGTTACACACCTGTTCTTGCTGCCCTTATTCCTGTCAGGATTCTTGCCCTCTGAGCTCCAAGCAGAACCAACTATACAGCTCCTCTTACAAAGTTCTAGGACTTCAGAACTCTTCTATCACCAGGCCCAAAAATTTGTCAGTGCAGTTATAGCAATTATCCATTTCTCTGGTACCAATTTTCAGTAGTAGACAGATTTCTCATTGCTGGAACAAAATACCTGGTACTTATAATTTGGGAGTAAAATTCCATTTTGGCTGTGACTTCACAGGATCAGTCCATGGGCGGTTAACTGAGAGTCAGAAGTGACACTGGAAATGGACCTCCTGGGAAAAAAGCTTTTTAATCTATGTAGTCAAGAAGTAATACAGAGGAACTATGCCACCAAGGAGAGGAACAAGGGGACATTTCTAGTCTCCAAAGCTATACCTCCACCACTCATTCATGCATGCACTGATGCGTGTGCTTGACTTGTCTCCTAGTTACTCTCAACTTAGTCAAGTTGAATTCAGCTTAACTGTCACACCATAATTGAAAATAAGCGCCCTCATCCGGCCTTAGTGATTCCCTAAATTTATGTGTGAATTTGGGTTACATCGTTAGTGTAGTAGCTAACACTGACAGCACTTTGGGTTCAATAAAAAAGACAAACGTTGGAGGGAACAACAGTACAGAATGTGCTTCAAAATAGAATTGAATATAGTTTTGAGCCAAAGGGCTAGCTTTAGAGTGGATGTCCATGTAGAGTTCAGAGTCCTCTTGCCTCCTGAGCCAGAGTGGTCTGTATTATGTACCTTCCAGACTGCGCATGAGGACTCCTGGTTTTCTTATAGGTCTTATGGCCTCTGCAGAGTATCTATACTTTTGTGTCTGTGCCACTTATTTGCTACACTCAGACTATATTTATAATAAAACTAAGAGAATAGACATTCAAGAAAGAATTAAGCATACACCAGCAAAAAAAGGAAAAGTACTTCCAAAACATTATTTCTAGTAAATTATTTAAAAGTAGTATTAAAGGTAGTTTAAAATTTGTAGTATAAATATTAATATAAAACTCTGTGCTTTAATTTAAAGAATATGTTGATCCAAGAAACAAAGAGAGGTAGCAATTGGAATCTATCTCTTAATCTTCTGTTGGAGCTAAAATAAAAATGAGTGCTTTCAGATATTGTGTGGGTTGGTACTTTGGGTCAACTTAAAAAGTATAGATGTTTAGCTAAGCAGCTCAGCGGGGGTCAGGGTCCTGACTTTGGAGATGGTGTGAGTGCTACACCTGCCCTGGGGGAGGGCAGGCAGCCTGTGTAGAACATAAGGGAGAAAAAGAGGCTTGTTCTCCTGCTGTGCTCTTACTGCTTTTGCTGTCTTCTACCACCTTGAAACAATGCCCCTGTGTCATACAATACTGCCTTGGAGCCACCTGATCAAGGACTGAAATCTCCACCAACGGCGAGCTAAATAAATGTCTGCTTCCTTCAGTTTGGACATTGAACACTGTGTGAGCAACAAGAGCAAAGAAAACAAGACCTATTTTTAAATTAATGCTATTTAAAACTGAATATTTAATTATAACTGCTAGAACACACTCATGTGCACTGAATGATTGACAGCAGATCAAAGAAGAAATTTGCTGAAAACCTCTGTTGTTTATCAATTTAAGTATTTAACTATTAACATTTGTACACTGAGATTGAATATCATGTTTAGAGAGCTTACTATTAATACTATCATCAGACACATGGCTTCAATCCAGATGGCCCCCTCCCAAAGCTTGATGCACTTATAGGTGGGGCTTTTGGGAAGTGAATAATTCACAGGTGGGTGTGTGGCATTGGCTTTATCCACTGATGGGTCTATAGCTGGACTTGGAGTTGGGAAGTAAAGTCTGGTATAGAAGTGGCGTGCCATGGGGGTGTGGTCTAGACGGCCTGTGTGTACAGAGTTCTCTCTCTCCCTTGTCCGTCTTCATCCATCCCTCTCTGCCTAAGTTGCTTCTCTGCCATGCCCCTCGATCCTATGATCCTGCCTCAAAGTCAGTGTACTACACGCTGCAATCTCTGCTATAAACTGGGAGCCAAAATAAACCCCTCATTCTTTAGCTTGTGAGTACTGAGTATTTTCTCCCAGCAATAAGAAAGTAGACATCAGGGAAGGTGTGGTAGATTATACCTGTGATCTCAGTTACTTTGAAGCTTGAGACAGGGAGATTACAATTTTGAGGCCAGGCCAAGCATATTAGCAGTAGCCTATCTCAAGATAATAATAAAAATAACCAGAGATGTAGCTCAGCATTCTCAGATTTCAGTCACAGTTGCGAAGGGGAAAAAAAAAAAAGGAAAACTAAACAAAACAAAAGAAAAAACCAAACTGTTTTCACTGATTACTGAGCAGAAACATATATCTATAATGATGCTACAAATACTCTATATTCTTCATAAACAGTATGGGAAATTTTTCCTGTAGTCATAGATGTTTTCACCAAGCCACGAGTAAGGAAAACACAGATATGAAGCTGTTGGTGGCACATGCTTGATTTTCTGTTTGAAAAGTATGGATCGTGTCATGGTACAATGGTAGGCCTCTGATCCATAGACGATGTCCTTGACTTCTGTAGTCTCACCCAAGTAATTAATAACTCAGCCTCTGTAGTCAGTTCTTATCCCACCCCCCTATCTCTTCATTGCTACTCGCACTCAAAATTCACTGTAAAGTTTCCACAGTATAGCTATAACTTCTGAACTACATCAATAGCAAATCCTCTCTAAACTGCATTTGCTATGTATGTTTGATGAAATCAGCTTTGTGAATACTATCAGGCCGCATCATGTGTCAACTTTCCTGGGTGACAAGGGGTTGGAGATGCAAACTTCACTTTTCTCATATAGAATGCCATTTTGAACTGTGGAATGACACCAAAATATGTGTAAAGTGTGACACAGTAGGCTTCATGTCATGTGAGGAAATACTCTTCTGTTTGAATTTTTTTTCAATAATTTACACTTTATTATAAAATAGGTGTTGCCTTAAAAGTTATTCCCACATTATAGCCTAATGTAAATATTCTGAGCACATTTACTGTAGCCAGGCTAAGCTATGATATTTGGTGGGTTAGGTTATTGAAAATGTTTTCTTCATTTTACAAGCAGTAACAAGATACATTAAATTATAATTTTAACTTTTTTTTTCTGGATTTAGGTGTGTTTTCAATTTAAGGACTCATAAACCTGATCCCCATGACAGACATCAGAAAATTCTTCCAAAACTTCATTGGCTTACACATTAATATTATTATATTCATCAAACTAAACTAATTTGATAAGTTTGGTCATACCATGAATCTTCAAGTTATTTAGGTAAAATTAATTTCTTTTTTAGGAATGCTAAAATAGAAGGACTGAGCCAAAATAAGGTTGACACATAGAAAAGCTAAATAGTGATTATCATAGAAAGTTTATAAACAAATCTTTCAATTTCTAGACATTAAAAAAATTTCAAGTCACTAAGAGTAAGTACAGATCAGTGTCAGCCTGTCAGATACCCATAAATCACAATTAAGTTGTTATATAATTGTAAACGTGTGGCTCAGCCAGCATTCAACTCCAGCTTTAGCATTTAGGGGGAAATTAATATTCTGACCTGCAGGTCTGGCAGTGTTAACCGTGGCTGATTGTCGAGCTTCCATATTAATATAGAATGCACCTTGGTTTGGCTCAAACCTGTCTCCCTTGAGTTATGCCAATTACCTTTCTTGCCAGTTTTTCAGCGGCTCCTCTACTTGTTCAGCTCTCACTGACCTCCACGAAGCCAAATGGGGCAAAAGCACAAAAGCAATGTTTATTTAAACTGACTTTTTAGGTCTGTTTGGATTTTGCTGAGAAGATAGGCTTTGAGCATCACACTTCAAAAACTACTTGTAATGTTTGTTGGGTACCCTAATTTTAAAGCTCATACAAATTAGTAATAATCTGTATTACAGTAACAATTTCCAATTGCAGTAGAACTATATTTCCTGGTTCCCCTTTTTAATCATCAGCTATCATTATTACTTTTTCATGTCATGATGAGTTTGCTATTTTAAATAGTGGCTGCCTTCTTTTTGTTTGACAAAACCAAACCTGACTCTCTGTGCAATCTATACTGAGAAAATAAGAAGATTTTAAAAATATTTATGCAAAGATATTTTAGTCTTTGTCCAGTGATGCTTTTCAGAGGATATCAGTCCTATGCATAATCCACTACTATTATGGACTACTGGACTCTATTGGATTATCTCACTGAACTCACAAACCTACAATATTGAAATGGCAATGGAATACCCATTTCTGACAAAACTAAACAAAAAAGGGGGATTCAAATGAAGGATCATTTTGTATCTGTATATTCAAAGTAGGATAGAAATACAGCTACTTTCTCTTAATTTAATGAGAAGAAAGATTTGTACTAATAGTGTTTGGACAGAATATTATGTCTGCATCTTGTACTAAGAGTAACTACTACAAAGACAATAGTATGTAATGTGTTAATTTTTGAAACTACTGTACTAATCACTTTTGAAACTGTCTCATTGCTATTTGTTTCTCAATAAAATTAATAAAAAAAGACATCACATAAAATAAAGTTTAATTTTACTGAGATGCATGGACATGAATGTGAGACTTGTTGATGGAGTGATATAAATTCTGTGTGAGATCTGATCAAGCTAACAACTAAAAAATCTGTAAGTACATTATGATCAACTTTGCACTGATTACAATAATTTTATATTATCCATAATTCATGTTCACCTGGCAAGTCTAAAGAGATGTCTTCTAATTTCATAGCATATACTTAAAAATTAGAATGTTACATGATTCTTTACAAGAGTTAATGACAGACTTTTCTCCTAGGGCTTGAATTTTAACTTGAGAGCAAAAGTCATTGCTGTAAAAAGGATGAGATGCGCAGATCGCAGCTTCCTAGGCATGACCTATTAGAATCAGAGGAATGGGTCTAATGAACGCCTGCACACAGCATACTGCCGCCTTCCATTGTCTACATTTTCCCTGATGTTTCAGTTATCTACAATTCAAAAGACAATTATCCAACAGATAATTTTCAATTATCTACTGTCCAAAGAATATAATGCAGGACTGGCCAGATAGTTCAGCGGACTAAAGCTCCTGCTTAGGCAGAGAGCAGTGGGGCTGGGTTGGATCCCTGGCTTGTGGTGCTGGCCCCACCCCCGGGGCATGCTGAGATGGCCATTGTACTGGGCGCGGATTAGTACCCATTTACCTTATGTAATTAACACTGTGCATGTCTGCACAGTGAGAATATTTATTTATTTATTTATTTATTTATTTATTTATGAGAACATTTAAAACCTAGGCTTTTAGTAAATATCATATGAATGTAGTACTAGGAAGTAGAATCACCACGATGTACATTGGATCATCAGAACTTAGCAATATGATAACTCAGTCTTTGTACCCATGGACCACTGTCTCTACAGGACCCTAAATAATAGACTCTGACAATGATCCTGTTGTCTGCTCCTCTGTTGGTTAGGGTCCACAAGCACATAAGACTGGACAGTGTTTCTCTTTCCATTCGTGGCTTAGTTCATTTAGCATAAAATCCTTAAGGTTTGCCAATGTGGTTGCAAATGGCAGTTTCTTTCATCGTGGTTGAATAAAATTCTGTGTGTGTGTGTGTGTGTGTGTGTGTATCTGAATGTAATCAACAATTTTTTATGGATTTATCCATCAGTGAATGTTCATTTTCCTTTCTAAATCATAGTAATTGTAAATAATGTTAAATTAGTCATGGGGTGGTGACATCTTTTTTGGTAAACTAGTTTCATTTACTCTGGACATACACCTGGAATTGCAATTACTGGATCATATGGAGTTCTTTCTTTAGTTTATCATGAATATGTATATTTTTTAATTTTTTAATTAATTTCAATGAGAAAGAAATAGCAATGAGACAGTTTCAAAACAGGTTAGTAGTACAGTTGCAATAATTAATACATTGCATATTGTTGCCTTGATTTACATTGTTTTTTATAATGACTAAGCCAATGTATATCTATGGTTGGAATGTACAAATATTTCTTTTCCAGTGTGCCCTTGCCAGTGTGTCTTTTTGATTATAGTTATCCTAATGGACATGAAGTCCTATCTTACTGTCATGTCCATGTGAATTTTCTTCATAGTTAGTGAGGCTAAGTGCCTATGCATGTATCTGTTACCATTTTTATGTCTTCCCAGAAAATAAAATTTGGGTTCTTTACCATTTTTAGATAGAGCTAGTATTCGTTTGCTCTTGACATACATATTTCTTATTTTGTTTGGATATTTGCCCCTATTGGATTTATATTTTGTAAATATTTCCCCCCACTCCACAGTTTATTTTTCATTAATTACTTATTTCTACAGCTGTTCAGAAGAGTTTTATTAGTGTGCTGCTGTTTGCTTATTTATCTTCTTAAAACCTGAGCTTTTAGTGTTACATGAAAAAAAGTTATTGTCTAGAGCAGTATCATGAAGATTTTTGTCTATATTTTTCCTATTAGAAATTTTAACACTTTCTGATTTAGACACTTACGTTTAATTTTGTAATCCATTTTGTATGCAAAATGAATACAACTATACTGTTTCACATGTATGTCCATTTCTCTCAAACAATGTACTAAAGAGACCGACTTTTCACTATTGTGGATTTTCTATGCTTGGGTCAGATAGTAGTTAATCAGACATTCTGATCATCCGGCCTTTCCTCATGGTTTATGGCAGTCTCAATTTACTATTATTATTGAGCTTTGTATTACAGGTTTGAATCAAGAAGTGCAAAGTATCTAGGCTGGCTCTTTTACAGGCATAGTTTGGCTTCTAGAGATTTTTTTTTTTTGTACTTATAAACCAAATTTAGGATGGAAATTGCAATTGCATTGGAGTTTTGATAGTGATTTAGACACCTTTGATGGTGTTCATATTTTGTAACAATATTGCAGCCACTTTTTTATCCATATTCACAGCTGTAATTTGTATGTTCCCTTCAGTTTATTTCATTGACTGCATAGTTCTCAGAGTCCATATTTTACCACCTTGCTAATACTTGTTTTTAATGATTTTATTTCTATTTTAAATGAGATTTGTGATGTTTTCCAGGTATTTTTGTCATTAAAAAGAAAGTTGACAGATTTAGTATGTTAATTATTTATCCTGAAACGTTACTGAGTTTGATAATGAATTCTCACAGCTTTTTTTGTAGTCTTTGGAGTTCTGCATATAAAGTCACACAATTTGTAAACAGATATGACTTAAATTCTTATTTTGTGGCAATGTACATATGCTAATTACTTGTTGTTGCCTAATTACCCTGGCTAGAACCTTGATTTCCATGTTTACTAAAAGTGATTAGAATTAGTGCTACTTTTTGTTTGTTTGGTTTTGGTTTTGATCTTCTAAGAAGTGTTTGAAACTTTTCAGTGCTGACCATAGTGTCATCTATATTTTTGCCACAAGTAGCCTTTATTATCTTGAAGTATGTTTCTTTTATACATAATTGATACAGATATTTTTCCTTTGGTAAAAATGTGTTAACTTTATCAATTGATATTTTTCAACATCTTTTGATGAGATCATGTACTTTCTGTCTTTTATTTTCTTAATGTGGTATATCACTATTTTGTGTAGATTTAAAATTACCCTTGGGGGCCAGTGAGATAGCTCAGTCAACTAAGTGCCTGCTTAGGCAAGCACAGGGACTGTGGTTTGATCCACAGTACCACATGCTACACCAGCCCTGCCCCCAGCGCGGGCTGAGCTGGCCATAGAGTCTGGGCCTATTGGTGCATACCTGGAATCCCACCACTTAGGAGGCTGAAAACAAGTTCATACGAGCCAAGCTACATAGTGAGGCCCTGTAACAACCAAATACATTAAAAATATTAATAATTAAAAGAATCAACCTTGAATCACAAGGATAAATTCCACTTGATTATATAATGCAAGTATTTTAAAAGCTACTATATCATTAAGCATTTTAAAATAAATACTTTTTAAGGCTTATGTTTTATTTTTGAAGTGTCCTTGTCTGGCTATCATATAAGAGTATTTTTGAATTTGTAAAATAAATTTTGAAGTGTTCCATGTTCTTTTAGTTTTAAAGAGAGTTTGAGAATTTTGGCATTAATTCTATAAATTCTTGGCAGGATTTACTGGTGGTGAAATTATCCAATCCTGAAATGTTCTTATTGGAAGTTCTTTTTATTAATGTTTTGATTTACTTCTCTTTGCTGGTCTGTTGCTATTTTCTATTTCTTCATGAGTCAGTATGTGGAAATTTATGTTTGTAAGAGTTAATTCATTTCTTCCAGACTATGCAATTTGTGAGTATATAAGGGTTCATAATATCCTCTTATGGTTCTTTGTATTTTTGTGGCACTAAACCTTTTCTTTCTTTATGTTTATTATAATTGAGCCCATGCTCTTTTTATTGTTTTTGAATTTATGTTTATACTTTTGAAAGTCTATCTTTACTCATTGATATTTTCTTTCTAGTTTTCCTTATTTATTGATTTAATCTGTATTATTTTATCCTATTTTCTTAGTCCTTATTCCTGATGTTTAAAGTTAAATTGTTTATTTGGAATCTTTCTCTTTTTTTTCACAGTAGGTATTTATCATTGTAAACCATTCTCTTGGAATGACTTTTCTGCATTCCACATTTTTTTATGTTTTCGTTTCTTTATTTTTTTTTTTTTTTATTTTGAAGTACTACTTGATTTTTCTTTGGCATGTTAGTTATTTAGGATTGTTCAGTTTCATTCCCATAGAGAGTTATGTGCCACATAACGATGTTTAAGTGAATGATAAATTTAGTGTATTAATAGTGCTCCCGTAAAATGATAAATGAGCTTGCAAATAATGTATTTATGGGGCTTATTTTGTAAATGTGCATGTTGTTTGGAATTTTATGTCTGCTTAGACATACCTTTTGGTGGAAGTATGCTTTGGGCTTTGTTGTGTGTATTAATGAGAATATGTATGAGTTTTTCTGGGTGTGGAAAGATACATATATATGTCTACAAATATGTGCATAGATATACATATGGGAAGTGTGTACACACATGGCTACGCTTATATATGTTCATGGAAAGAAAAAGAAAGACAGAGACAGAGGCAGAGAGAATTTGTAGGTGCTCTGAATTTTGTAAAAGGTATAGGAAGTTGATGAATCCTAAAATTCACAGCTTGGGGATACAGCATGACACTTTCACTTTCATCAATGCTAGTCTTAACTCTACGATTACTTGTGACCATGGGGATATGTTTACATTCCGTCCTCAGCTTAAGCTTATGGGTGTGTTTTCTGGCTATCTCCATGTGTTATTATTTTTTGACATAACATTATACTTCAACAGGTAACCAGATCGTTGGTGCTGTTCTCTATAGACTGCCACTGCACTGATCTTTACCAAGATAGATATTCGTTCCTTGACGCGCCTTAGAATCCTTTAGCCAGAAGTGATAGGACACGTACAATTTAGTTGACTTTTAACTATCAGTTTGTTTTGTATGAAATAAAGTTCCTTGATATTTTTTTTAAGTTGAATAAACTATGGGTGTTGTATGACCATGAGCCTAAAGCGTCTGAGCTCAACACAAAACATTTTGCGGTAGGAAGGAGAGAAAAAGAAACACAACACTTTTTGCATCATTGTTGTAGCTTTCCAAACAAGTTATTTTCAGGTTGTTGGGATAGTCCAGTGGACTAAGTGTCTGCTTAGGCTAGCACAGGAACTGGGGCTTGATCCCTACAACCACATGCCGTGCTGTCCCCGCCCCAGGGCAGGCTGAGCTGGTCAAAGTCTGGGCAGGCGTAGTGGCACATGCCTGTAATCCCAGCACTGGGGAGGCTGAAAACAGGAGGACCACTATGAGTCCAAGCTGTAGTGGGACGCTGTATCAAATATGTTAAAAAAGTTATTTTCTAAAATTATACAAGATAAAGATTCATGTTTTTAATATGTCTGTCATTATACATCACTAAATATTCTCTACATTGTCCATAAATTTAAGACATTTGAATCATATGTATCCAGGTAAGGGGCCTGGGATACAGTTCAGTGGCACATTCCAGCCTATCAAGAGTGAGGTAGTAAGTTCAATTCCTGCTACCAAGCATATATATGTTTCCGGTAATACCTTTAAACATTTAAATATTTTTCTAAGAATATTTAATGAAAAGAACAAATTGTGTTTTTCAGGTTTCTCCTAACTAATTTGATTTCTTGCTGTGCTTCTTTCTCCTCCTTCTTCCCTACTTCTTAGTATATTTGACAGTGACCCCACAAGATGACAGATGAGCTAAAACTGAGGTGCCCATGGTGGGGAGTTTGTTTGAGACACATGCATGTTGGTTGGATGTTAGGTTGTGTTTGGTGTATGTGTGTTAACGGGAATAAGGGTGTGGGCTGTGCTGTGTGTTATTCAAGTTTCTTTGGAAAAGACAAGTCAGTAGGACAGATGCATAGTGAATGAATGGATGGATGGGTGGATGAATAGGTAAATGGATAGATGGATGGATGGATGGACGGACAGATGGATGGATGGATGGATGGATGGACAGATGGATGGATGGATGGATAGACAGATGGACGGATGAACAGACAGATGGACCAACAGATAGACAGATGAGAGATAGACATGGAAAAGATAGAGACATTCTAGGAATTGTTTCACAAGGTTAGAGGACTTACAATTCCACATTCCCTAGAGCAGCCCCATAGCCTTAAAATTCTGGCAAAAGTTGATGGTATATTCATGAGTCTGAAAACCATGGGAAGGGCAGAGGCAGGAAACCCAGTAGAAATGATTGTAGTGGCCTTGAAGCAGAGTTTGTTCTCATTTGCAAAACTCAGTCACTGTCTTTAATGCTTTTAACTGGTAGGATGAGTACATACATATTATGGATGGAATTTGCTTTACTTAAAGTGCACTGAATTTAAATATTTATCATCTTTGAAAAAAAATTCTCATAACAGTATTTAAAGTGCTGTTTGACCAAGCCAATAAAAAAGCATTTCCTAACAAAATTAAAACTAAAATTAATCATCATAATGTGTATATCTGTATCTTAATGGTAATGTAATCTTTAGATAGTTAACTTTCCTAAATTCTTCTGAAAATACTTCCTATCAATAATATATACTCAAAGATAGAAGTCATACAATTTTTGAGAGAATAAAATGACAAGGCATATGTAATGCTCCTGACAAGTAATTTATAAATAAATATTATATTTAAATAATGTATCTCTTCTAGGCCATTTTTCTTACATGTATACAGAACTACCACCCTTTAGCTGTATAATGCTAGTAATTTTTCTTTATTAGCTTCCTGTTTTTTAAATTGCAAGTTGTAGAACAAAGAGTAGATGCCTCTGGGCTCTCTTGCAAGCATTGTAGTTCTTCACTTATGGTACAACTTCAGTAGAAGTTGTTTTTCACACCATATATAAAACTCCTAACACATCTCTACTCTTGTCTCCTGACAAACCTAATATTATTGTGTTGTGCTATTTATCAAATATAAGAAGTTCCTCACTTTTCTGTTGTTGATAATAATCCCATGTTTCTTGTCTGGTTGCCTGGGTGACCAAAGTCATACTTCTAGGAAATGAGGTCATTACGCAGAAAACACAATTTTTATTTCAATGAAAATGCTCTGACCTAGATTAGGACTAAGTAACATCTTCAATGTATATTTTGTACGTGGATATACATTACATATTGCAACAGTAACCTAAGTCTTTCATAATAGAGTTATATTTTCAATACAGTTGTTTGCTGAACCTGGTGTTTTCTTTTTGCTATTAAAACTGTATCCACACTATTTCCATATTCCTGCATCTAAATAAAATTGACATTTAGAAGAGCTATGTTACAAACATTTCCATATTCCCAATTTACATATTCCATTGATTATTTGTGCCCAGATTTAATTCAGGTCTGACCAGTCTGCCATGACTGATTCAGATGGGCAGTAATGGAATATCATTGCCAAAACTTCTCCAGGGTGTCCTAAGCCTGTTCCAAATCCATCTCTTTATGTTAACAGCCAACAGGGACTTGAGCTGTGCACCTGAGCTCTTTATGAGCCCACCGTGGCATCCAGATAAAGAAATGGAGGCTAAAAGAAACTTACATGTAGATACCTCAAGTCTAGTAAAACATCTGTGTGCAATCTCACATTTCTCAAGTAAAATGTACTTATAGCCCAGGGAAACTGTACCCAACTAACATGAGCATACAAATGCATTGTTTCACTGTTTTGTTTTGTTCTCTGCACCCAGTGTAAATCAATGTATCTGACTTCGATTTGAAGCCCTGGTGAATGTCCTTACTGACTTTTCTCTTTCAATGAACTCCACTAAGATACTCAAGGAAGCTTTCTGATACTACAGCCTCTATACATTTTCAGTTAAAAGCATGCTGAATTACATAGGCCTGCTTTCACATGTAATTTGTGCCCAGAGCTGCAAATATGTCTGCTGCCTTGTGCTGTTCAGGATAATTTTTCTTTTGAGTGATGTAACTTTTAGAATTGATGTTGTAGCCCCCAAATTTCTCCTTTGATATGGAGCCAGTCATTTTGTTTCACATGCTCCAGCATGTTTCATGTACACAAGAGGGCTTGTGTGTAGCCCAGATCTCTACCTGGAAGAGTTTATAACGTGTTGCTGTGAGACCACAAATATCACAATACTAAACACTGGTGAAATTGGGGAAAATCAGTAGGAAACACTTAACTCTGCTCCCTTGTGCAATTACCATATCATTAGTGTTCATTTTCAAATGTACTTGATATCGGAGCTGTATGAATATTTAAAATGTTGAAAACATGTTATTGCTAACAATTTTTAACCTATATCTCAAAAAATACATTCTTAAGATTAAAAGAATTTTAAAAATAGTGTTTTGTCAGGCCATGAAAATCTATCTATCTATCTATCTATCTATCTATCTATCTAGCATCTTTTTTCAAATCTTTTCTTCAGACATTTACATGTATAAGTTATAATCTGAATGATTTCATTTATTAGACTCTATTAAATCATATATGATATATAATAATATATAAGTTATATATATATATATATATATATATATATATATCTTCAAAAAATAAATTAAGTTTCTGCAGGACAATGCCTTCTGGTAAGGTATACATCTAATTTATGACAAATTTCTTATTTGTGTGCACTCGTATTGATTTTGTTTTTAATTATTCCATTATGTGGGCTTTACTTGTTAATTGTGTGAGCTAGTAGAACTTGAGGAGACATGTGTTATTTATGTGTAGGACATCATTATTACTGAGAATATTCTATGTTTTTTTATATGTACTGGAGCTATATGTTTACTCTGAGCACTGTCCTACAGTACTATGCAATATTATAATTTTAAATTAAAACTTTTTTCAATGTTTTAATGTTGAGTAAACAGAGGTGGATGACTTGAATTAAGTTGGTAAGACTGTCTCCTTAGAAGTCTCCTTTCAAGAGGCTTCACGGAGAATCTCCTGGACAGGGGCATTCTCTTTATTGATGGGAAAATGCCCAACAGGAGCAAATATTTTTATATCCTTACACATAATGGTCATACAGTTTTAAGTCAGTGTAAAGACTTAGATAACATTAAGGAAAGCTTCATTTACATGGATACTTGCAAGAAGAATAAACTAGTGCTGCCTAAATGGTCCTCTTTACCTTCTTTTTTTTTTGAATACCTGGAAAAATTATAGGAAACACATAGATGAAATAAACAAACTCCATTTTGGAAGGTAGAGCAGGCAAAAACTTTCTCTGCACTCGAGCAGAACAAAATAACTTAGAATAGTGGTAAATATCAATTATGCAGGAACATCACTTCTTCAAGTATTTTGGTTGTGTTATTATTACTTATAATTCTGCAGTATAATTTTATATTGAGGTTTAAAGTTACTATTATTTATAATTATGCAGTATAATTTTTCTTAAAGTGGAATATTCTGGATAATTGTATTGCCTATGACTGCTGGTCTTTTGAAAGGAGCAATTAATATTTAAAATATTTTTCTTTTTATTGTCATTTTTTTCCTTTTGAATTTCTTACAATGATTTTGTTAGTGTTTGTTTTCTTTAAATCAATCTTGCATGATTGTATCTGGTAATCTCAGCAATTAATCTGCAGTATAATTTTATGTTGTGACTTAAAGTTCCTGATTTTCTATCTAGTCTCCCTGCTTCTGTTTTTACCATCACTATCATATAGCTATTCTTTACTGTGGATTTTTATTCATTATAAAATATCTGGTGTAATTTTGTTCAAACTATCCAGTGATTTTTCATCATACTTGAAGCAAAACTTCAAGACTTCAGTCTTTACCCACAAAGAACATGTGCAAAGATCAAGGAAAAACAAACAAAAGAAAACAGCACGCTAGAAATATAATTTTCCAACCCTCTTTTTATGGGTAACCTTTGCTTATAATATTCCCTTCACTTGATACTTTAATGACTTTATTGGGTTTTCAGGGTCTTCAGAATTGAAATTTTCTCAAGCATGGAATCACCTCATTAACTTTCAAGCTGTTTGTTGTATGCAAATCTCTGTTTCCATCCTCGTCTTCCAAGACCTTCCTAATCCCTTTCTCTGAAACAATGATTCTGACTCCCTTCCTTTTACCTTGCTTTATTTGCTTTTTGTAATACAAGTACATCACTACCTCTATTTCATGTCTAGTTTTGGCTTACCATTAGAATAAATAATAAATATATCATATATATTTTCATGTTGCATTCTAGTACACAGAACCAGCCATAGGATATAATTTAATAAATATTTATTTAATGACAGTGTTAAAATTAAAAATAAAATTGAATGACTGAAATCATAGAAGAACATATATTGTAACAAATAAGCAGGATAGAAAATATACCTTCATTAGTGACTAGATGGCAAATATATATACATATACTTTTAAGATAAAGACTAGGAAGGGTAATAAAAAGATCATTCAATGGATTACTCTAGTCACTAGTTTAAAGTATGCCCAGTTTAGGATTATTGGATGTTACCATCTGCTGTTTGTTTGACAACTTATGAAAAATTATGTTTTATTTCAGTATTTCTTAAGCATACATTTGAGAATTAATCTCCAAATCTTCTAATACTGTTAGATTCCCAACTAAACATAATTTTTCATTTAGAACATTAGGTTATGAATAAGTGAACTTCAAGTCTACAGATAATGTACTGTATTCTGTAAAAGTAGTTATTGATATGAAGCACATTTGATTCTTATAAAAACTTTTATCACCTCCACTGAAGTTTATTTGAGTCTCTGTCCCAGATTATCTATACTGGAAATCTGCTTTGGCAAACAGTGTTGAGCACGATGCTCACATAAGCTGGAACATGGTGGATATGATAAATATATGTTGCCATTGCCAGCGAAATGAAAATGGTGATTAGCTTTACAATCATTTTAAAGTTTCAGTAAGGCCATCAGGCAATTTAATAGGATGTGGTTGATTTTTTGCTAGGTCTTCTGTGTTGAAAATCAGGACTTGGCTCCCAGTGGAATGAAATGTAGTTAATTTAAAAGACTATCCACTGAAAATTGCTTTTTGTCTCACTGTTTATCTTGCAGAATTGAGGGAAAAAATAATTAAAATTTTAAAGTACAATAATGCAACTTTAGCACAATGAAACTACTTTTAAGATAAAGACTTGGTAGAGAAATAAAAAGATTATTCAATGAGTCACTGGTATAAACTATGCCCAGTTTGGATAATTGGATGTTACCATCTGCTGTTTGTTTGACAACTGATGAAAAATGAAGTCATATTTCAGTGCTTCTTAAGCATACATTTGAGAAATATTATGAATAGTTATATTCTTGTCAGTGATTCAGAGATTGTAGCATTTTCGTACTAAGTAGCATCCCTTCCCGGAAGCTCTTGGGGGTGTCAGGGCCATCACTGTCCTGCTGGTGAAGCCAGAGTCATCCATGGGGAACTGGCTCTGGGGCCACAAGCTATTCCATGACATTTCCTGGCTTCCTCTCCCCATGGCACTTGTGTTCCCATATGTGCACTTGGATCCAGACTTCTGGCAACCACAGAAGGCCAAGTGTGTTTTCAATAGGAAAATCAAACATCTCAAGAGAAACCTCCAAGTATCATGGGATGGTTATACAAGTGCTGTGTCCAAACTGCTGAGTCTGCATCCAGGTTCGGAAGGTAAGGAAGCTAGGAGGTATAAATAATACTTGTTTAAGTATCAAACAAGTATGTCCCTGTGTGTAGTCACCATGTATAGATTTTTTCCTAGCTTTTGTAACTTAGCCAAAGGAAATATTTTAATACCTTATTTTTATATTTTCAGTAGGAATGTTGGAAAAAATAATTTATCTGGGAATGATTAAAGTCTTACAGTTTGGATTGATGGTACAGTTGAAAATGACAACTTACTGAAAACTTGAAATATTTACTTCAGCAGTCATTAGTAAGCCAAACTAACTTCTCCAACTCTTTTTTCCAACTATTCTGTATGTATGTACATTTGTGTTTGCTATGATTTTGACACAGAGATTCAATAGGATGCAACTGCTCAGCCAAGGGTTCCTTTGCTCAGATTGGATAAAAATCATGAATTGGCAGGTGAACAGAGGGACTGTGACAAGCTCTCCAGAGAGGAGATGGGAAACCTGACTTGTCCTCCCTCTCGTAAGGTATCTTCATCAACTTTGTAACAGGAAAATAATTTCAGGATGCTAAGTGAGATATGTAGTAGTTTTGTTGGGCAGCTCTACAAAGTAAAAGAAAGCATGGAAAGGGTTTGAGTACTAACAAAGACACAGCTCTGATGAAGAGGAGCAGACTGATCTTTCAACAAAAAAACAGAACCATGTTTCATGACTTCACTGAGGTGAGCTAAGGGATGGTACTTTCCATGAGGTTATGAGCATGACAGATTGTTAAGAGTTCACCTTCATATTTAAGGGGTTACTTCCTTGAAAGCTGTGGCCCAGTGGTCGTTGGCACCCTGGAAAATGCTGCCAATTCTCTTGTTGCTGCTGCTGGTAAGAGTAGCCAATAAGAGGAAAGTGTGTTTCATGAATTGTTAGCAAGGGAAGATGGGGAAAGAGGAGTCTTTCCATGTAGTACGTTCCAGCTCAAAATTAAGTCCTAGGACCAATGTCTCCTGTGTCATTGATACATGTCCAATTTCAGATCTATTTTCTTTTTTTTTTTTTT
>NW_004524581.1:4586108-4588757 GCF_000260255.1 Octodon degus | reverse complement strand
GAAGTGCTGGGATTATGGGATTGTAGGTGTGCACCAACATGCCCAGTTTCAGTCTCAGTCTCAGCATGCCCCTGGGGTGGGGCCAGCACAGCAGGTCCAGTAATCAAACTCCTGGCTCCTGCATCTGCCTAAGCAGGCACTTTAATCTGCTAAGCTATTTGACAGGCCCTTCAAATCTACATTTTACTGTAAAGCATTGTGATAGTCTAATTTCAAGTCCTCTTATGCACGTATTATCTTTATTATCTTTACACACGTGATTTTTTCCTGTCCACGTTCAATACTAACTTTAACATTAATATTGTTAGTTGTCCTGTTATGAAGCTACCCTAACAGTAATAATTTTCACAAAGCAATCTAGGCTTGGAAACCTCCAGCTGTCAGACCTACAGATTAGATATATTATGCAAGCTACAAACATGCACCAAGTTTCTAACAAAAATACTAGGCATGCTGTTTATTTATATTATAGCAATATAAACTGATACATTCTCTACCATATAAGTAAAGACTAAGCAATAATTTACCTTTAGAAAGACTATATGAAGACATTAGGCAATATTTCATTGGAGTGGAGTGTTTGCCATAGGTTTTAAATTTTTTTAAATTTTCTTCTATTTTAAAGATTAAAAACAGGAATGAAACCAAAACAAAGATAGAAACAGAGTAACATACATCAATACACATGGTACATATTATAAATACGAGAATAGAAAAATAACAATGGTTGTTATATTATGTAATTTTAATAATCAAATCTGATGCTCAGATTAACAGATGCAGGTTTGTAAGATGACAAATAATTGAACATCAATGCTCACTTTCAATAAACCTTAACAATTCTTTTTTTGATCCTTTTATTTTATTATTTTTAAATTTATGTTAAAGAAAGCATAATAATAATTGATAAGACATAAGAAATGGTACACAAGATGAGAGGTAACCAACCATGATGTCTGCATTACACATTGCTGTCTTCGATGTAGTTGCTAAGATTACATATATCCACACATAGAGTTAGTCAAAGTGAAAATTTTAAACATGAACTGTTGTTTTCTAAAAACTGATGGAAATCAACGACACAATCATGTCAGCTGTCTGTATCTATGCTTGTATTATTTCCTCCCTTCCTTTTTTCCTGTATTTTCTCCTTTCCCTTATCTTTCTTGTTTAGTCCTTATATTCAGTTTCTTTCCCTTTTACTGTATCTATTAACCTTTCAGAGTCCATCACTCACATCAATTCCCTTCTTTTCTCTCCACCTCCTTTTATTTTTTCAGCATCATATTCACTTATATGTCTCATAAAATTTTTAAAATTATCATTTATGTATTGAAAACAAGACTAATAGGTCAAAGGACATAAAAAACATGTAGGACAATTGTCTTCAATGCACACTTTTAGGTACATTATATTAAAAAACATGCATGACATACAAAAGTGAGACAATTCCCTGTCAAGTGAGTAACGCCTTATTCTAGTTTTCTTGTGATACTTGATCTCCTGTAGTCTAGTTTTATTGGATAATACATTGTAATTGAAACATACAGGAAAACAAAAAAAGTAATAAATAAATGTTCACATAAAACACCTTCCTTAATGAATTCTATGTTATTGAGGACTTTTAATAAAATAATTTGCAAAGTCATGGAAATGGTGCTATCTAGTATTTTAAATTAAAAGGAGAGTGAGCCTTGAAGTTTTTTCAACAAGTTATGTGACACGAAAGTCATTTGTAAGAATGAATAAGTCATTTCCATGCTTTAAATTTAAACTAATTGGACCTGACAATATGAACAAGGATTATGAGGGAAAGACTCAAAATATGAACAAGGGAGCTAAGATACACTAATTGAATATTTTTGCATACAATATTGGAGACTTGGCATTTCCTTATTATATTAGCTTCATGAATTTTTAAAATGCAATATTAAAGACCCTGCAGGCCCCAAATGAGATGTATCAGATCAAGCCATCAGTAAGTATTTATTTAGTACCTTCTGGAACCTAATTTTGTCCCCAGATACCATTTTGAAATGGTTTGTAGATGAAGAAAGACCATAGTTCCAATGCTCTGGGTGTACTAGGATTATGCCTACATTTATTCCCTAAAAGAAACAGTGAAGTGTTATTATTTCTTATAGTTTCTGTGAGTCACCAAATTTTGGAAGTGATCATCTAAACTCATGGCTCAGGGTCTCTAGTGAAAAGCCAGTCAGTTAATAGGCTACAATAATACCTTAGAGGGGTGCAGCTGCTGAATGAAACACTCTACCATATCTCTCTCTTCCTATACTCTCAGACTCTAGATCGCCTCTCTGTGAGGCCGATTGGGCTTTCTCCAAGCTGAGCAGTGGTCAGACTTCCTCCATGGAAGTCCAAGATTCTGACTGCACACTCCAAGACAGCCACGTGATCGGTCTATGGTTTTCTAGCACAAAGTTCAGAATTCACCATATCCCTTAGAGTGTTGAACATACTGCACAATTTATTTATTTTATTTTATTGAGAGACAAATATCAATGAGACAGTTTCTAAACTGTTTAATAGGACAGTCTCAATAATAGATTGTACATTGTTATCTTCTTAGTAGTTATCCATAGTACAAGATGCAGACAGAATATCCTGTCCAAACACTATTAGTACAAA
>NW_004524581.1:4584409-4585964 GCF_000260255.1 Octodon degus | reverse complement strand
CAACACAGTCCAGCAGTCCACAATAGTAGTGGGTTATCCACAGAAGTTGTTGACTTGAGCCTTTCACAGCTCAGCATATTAATATGGCTTTACTTTATGTACCTCGTTTTTATACTTTTCTGCTGGATAGTTAAGACCAAGATAAAGCAAGACCTGTATAATAAGAAATGTAACTTTTTTTATCTGATAAGGTCAGTCAAGCACCCTCAGGATTTATCCTGTAACCCTGTACTGTAGTTTGCAGATCATTTGTCAGTGTCAGCCATGTGGATGAGTTATAGCCATTGCTTGACCAATTTTCTCTCTGTGAAATCCTGAGAGAATTTTTTCTCTCCAGGTGACTCTCTTTAGGCACACTCTATATCATCGATCCCTACAAGAAACCATTATGGGGTATGATCTTTATAATTGCTGAATTCAATTTGAAAATTTTTGATTTACAAATATTTTATTGAGCACAATGGTCTATAGTTTTCCTGTTGTTGTTGTTGTTGTTTAACGCTGTATAAGTAGATATTAAACATCTTCATATGTCAGCCACCCTCTTAGCTGAGGAATGCAGAATTGATGAGCATAAAAAGCCTGTGATCTCTAGGTGTCTCCATAAGTAGCAGACAAGTGAATATTGATTGTGTAATGACACATGTTGGCTAAGTGTAAACACTGGGATACTGATTCATAAAGACATTGTTACAGTGTTAACCCTTTAGCAGAACTGCAGAAGACTGAAAAGAATGACGATGCTCTGCAATGTTTCAGAACTGGTAGGAAGGTAAAGAGAAAACATACCTGAAAAATCAAACCAGCTTTAATTTTAAGCCACTTACCTAATGTGAGGAGATCATGTCCAATATTACTAAACATAGAATTTTCTAGGAGCTTTGATTAGATGAGCAATCAAATAAAAGATTGAAAGTGCAAACATATATAATGGGCAATTGTCATCATGATTTATAGCTGTTGTTCCCAGTGTGAGGGCACAACAGAAAGAACACATTCTCCTGAAGAAAGTGTTAACCAGATCACAAATAATTCTTAATGTTATTATAAGAACTTGGAAGTTCATTAGCAGTGACTTATTTTATCATTATTTGACATTGTTGAGCTCATACCTATCTTAAAAAAATTGGAGTGCTGGTGGTTACATCGAATAGTAGCTGTAAGGACTTAACAAAATTAATTGACAAATATTTTGGCATATTGTCTTTCATGTAAGATAAACATGTTTCATTTCTGCCTAGGTTGATGTTTTTATATTTTCTGAGCATGTAAAACTGTTATTTAAAATTAGGTCAAATAAAAAGTCACATGTAAGTCATTTGATTCATGAGAATTATTATTCTAGATGCTGGGAGAGAGTACAAGGGAAAACTACTTCCTGATCATTAAGTTCACGCTTCTTTGGAGAAGATCCACAATAAATAAACTATATCAGAATCACTGGGCTTGCTGGGGTACATGTGTAAGGCACATGCATGCACATCTGGGTGCCCACAGACGGAGACTGTGAAGAGCACACATGCTGAACAAATTACCAATGTCTTAGCTCCAATTT
>NW_004524581.1:4578748-4584291 GCF_000260255.1 Octodon degus | reverse complement strand
CATATGCATGTACTCATACATATACATATGAGTAAAGAGCAAACTGTAAATGCTATGGAGCCACATATTTGCTGTTAATATAAGTTGGTTTAATTTTTCAGGAGATTATGTCATTCAAGTGAGATTTCAGGAGCACACACGGTTTAGCTGAGCTCCTCGTATGCATTCCAGGTGAGCTGAGAATAGAAACTCTTACCTTGAGTAGTATCAGCACAGAGCAGCAAGGACCTCAGCGTGCTGCTTACGTAAGCGTGCGTTGTGGCCGAGGGCGAAGCTCAGTAGTAAGCCACTTACCTAACGTGAGGAGATCATGTTCAAGATTACTAAACACAGGATTTTCTGAAAGGGGACAGGAAGAAAATAAATATGGAAAAAGCAGGGCCAGGTAAAACTGGGTACTGAAAGTCGTGGAAGGAATCGTGAACCTATTTTGAAAAATTTCAGGAAATATTTGTAAATTCTAACTCTAATGTGACTTAATGAGTGATGTTTTTCAGAAGTCACTCAGAGTAGAATATACAGATTCTATTGAACGGAAGCAGGCAAGAAAAATGGGAAGTTAAGAGTTGTCCTCGAGTTCAGAAGAACAGCGCTTGTGGTACAGAATAAAAAAGGAACTTGACATGCGTAGGAGCTTTGATTAAGAGCACTAGTGATGTCTGGCTGAGAAATGAGATTTAAGAGTATTAACAACAAGAGTAACTTCCCACACATTCTAGCAAAAGAAAAGAAAAGAAAAGAAAAGAAAAGAAAAGAAAAGAAAAGAAAAGAAAGAATGGTTCTCAGGTTGTTGCTTAAGAAACAGTAAAGATTAAGGTGTCATTTCCAGAGAGAAAGAGAAAACCGAGCCAAAGAATTGATATAAGATACAGTAGAAGATATTAGGATAATTGCAAATTTACCTTTAGTTTCCAGTATGTCAAAATGAAGGTGGCTACTAAGGAAATAATATTAAAAACAGAATTCTTCTTTAGAGATGAAAGAGCACTAGCAAACTAGTTTTGGCAGGGGGTAGGACCAAAACCTGCGTGTCCACACAGAAAGTAGGAAAGACGATCAATCTTAAAAGTAATCTGATATTTAAGAGTTCAATAGTTAGGCAGTCAGTTAAACAGAAGACCCAATGCTATTATGGGCTACTGGACTCTTTTAGAATATTTTGCTGAGTTTACACACCTATAATATTCAATAATGGAACTTAGGAAAAATGGGGTATACCGATGAATGTCCATTTTCTATCTGTGTATTCAAAGTGGTTAGGATAGATATATAGTTGCATTCTCTTAATGAATAGAATGATTTGTTCTAATGGTGTTTGTAAATAGGATCTCAAGTCTGCATCTTGTACAGTAATTAACCACTAAGAAGAATATATGCAGTGTATTATTTGTTGAAACTGTACTTCTGATTTGATTTGAAACTGTCTCGTTGCTATCTGTTTATCAATAAAATTTTGAAAAAAAAATAGTTAGGCAGAGAAAGGAGAGAGTGATCCTTGGATGAGTCCAGTGACTTTATTAAAGATTTTTTAAATTTAGAATAGTAATATATTTAAGACCTAACAATTAATATGTTTGATACTTGAGATTGTCATATGTAACTTATATGACAGATCCTCATGTATTTATTCATATATTTTTTTTCTATAACATTTTCATTATTTCAGTTGCTTTTTTTTTTCATCCTACTCTTGACAAATTAAGAATTATGAGGTTGCACTTAGCCTGTAGGGAAGATTTAGTCAAGTTTGTGTAACAATGGAGCCTTGCTGGAACCTGTGTAATTGCTAGATGGGATTTAAAGTGAAGGGTTTGTTTGTTTGTTTGTTCATTTTAGTGTATTTATACAGGGTCTCACTACACAGATTGGACTCATAGTGATCCTGTTTTCAGCCTCCCAAGTGCTGGGATTACAAGCATGCACCAACAGGCCCAGTCTCAGTTGCCTTCTCAGCGCTCCTCGGGGACCCGGCTAGTACGGCATGCTGGGGATCAAACCCCGGTCCCTGCTCCTGCCTAAGCAGGTGCTTTAGTCCATTGATATCTGGTCAGCCCTCTTAAAATGAAATTTTAATAAAATGAAAAGATTTATCATATATAGTTCTTTAAATATGCCACTTTGAGAATAGCTAAAAACATTAATCTTTTTAAAAATTTCATATCACTATTCAATTGAGCTATCTTTTTATGGGATAACTGTAATTTTATTTTTATTTATTTATCTTTTTGTGGAACTGGGGATTGAACTCAGGCCCTTTCACTTGCCAGTCAAGCTCTTATTCTACTGAGCTATCTCCCTAGCCCCTTAAAAATATTCTTTTCTTTTTTTTTTTGAGATAACTATATTTTTTAAAAAAATAGTCATTTTCCTATTGATCAGTTATTGCTGATGTTACCTTTTTCTTAATTATTGAAAATGCAGAAAATATTAGAAAGAATGGAAAAATTGAAGCACTTCATAAATGGGTCAAGTCAAGTAATTCAAATAACCCACTGGTTGTTGAATCCAGGAAAATTAATAGACAGATAGATAGATAAATAGATAGATAGATAGATAAATAGATAGATAGATAGATAGATAGATAGATAGATAGATAGATAGATAGATTTTTTACCTAAACAATTATGTTGGGGACCCAAATATCATATTAAAAGCAAATATGTGAAGAAAATTTCTACATTGACGTTGTCAATATTATGTTACACATTATTTATTTGTATGTGTGTCAAAATATAAAATGTTGAACAATTACACTTTATTTCAGAAACTTTCCTTGCTAAACATGTAGAACTATAAAGAAACATTTGGGTGAAATTGTTTTCAGATTACAAATACGCATGTATAGGTAGAATTTCTAGAATTTTTACCTATGCATGTGTATTTGTAACTGAGGATTGAACTCAAGCCCTTGCCCTTGCCAGGGAAGCGCTTATTGTACTGAGCCATCTCCCTGGCTTTATTTATGACTGCAATTGCTTTTTGTCTCTTCCATAGTGCACTACCTTATTCAATAATGTTCCAGGCTGGGGAGATAGCATGGCAGCAGAAGTGACTGCCTGGCAAGCACAAGGTCCTGAGTTCAATCCCAGGTGTGGTAGCATGCACCTGTAATCCCAGTACTGGGGGGAGGCTGAGACAGGAGGATCACTATCAGTGTGAACTATGTAGTGAGGTCCTGTATCCATTTAAGAAACATGCTAATCTTATTAAGAAACAATACACAATAAAAAGAAGAAAAAGGGGTTATGTTAGTTTAGCATTGCCTTTACATTAAAAATATTGATAGGATAGAAAATCATAAATAGCTTACTTTACTAAGCTGTGTTTTCCTAATAATCATCACCAAGAAATCAAATAGTTACAAATGCTGGTGAGGTTATGGGGGAAAAGGAACCATGAATCTATATACACTGGGTTTTATTTATGTATTTATTTATTTATTTATTGGTGGAACCAGGGATTGAGTTCAGGGCCTTGTGCTTGCCAGGCAAGCACTTATTCTACTGAGCTAACTCCCCAGCCCCTACACTGGATTTTAAATTTTCCTTTTTTGGTAGGAATATAAACTAACACAACTCCTAGGAAATCAGCATAGGTTTTTTTCAAAAGAACAAAAACCAGAAATTCAATTTTACCCAGGTATTCCTCTTCTCAATATGACCTCCCTCAAAAAAAAAAGAAAACGTCACATCATAGTGCTACATGCCTACTAATGCTTTAAGCAGCACAATCCAGAATGGTTGAATCTTGGAACAGCTTGTATGTCCATCAGGAGATGAATTAAAAAAAAAAAGAAGTGTGATACTGACACACAGTGGTGGGGTACTCTGCCATAAAGAAAGGTAACAGAAGTAATTTCGAAGAAAACAGAAGCTCCTTAAATATATAGTTCAGAGTAAACATTAAGAATACTAAGCTTATTTTACTTGAATATTGCACATGGCTCTCCTCAACACATGGTAGCTTAGATAACTGTGCTATTAATTTGTATTAGTTCATTGAAAAGCACAGTTAGCGTACATATTGTTTTTCAATCCTACATGCCTGTGTCTAGTCATCTGAGCAACTACTTTGAAGATAGCAATATGCAATGCAATAACCATTTTTAATTTCCTATCATCTCACTTTGAAATTTTGTATAGTTTTTATCTTTTGAATTATTTTAAAAATCTAAATAATGCAATGTACAAATAATGTGTAATAAATATTCCCCTACAGAGGAAGTTTTATTATCATTATAATCTTTTTGAGGTATGTTTGATGAACTGAAAATTGTTTATCATGCTGGTATTTTAATACAGTAATGATAAATATCGCAGCCTTTGCATAGTTTCACTTTTTTTTATATAGGGTATTCCATTTGAGCCTCCCTACAATGAATGCTTACTCATTCTGATGGCATAGAAGTTACGGAGGAAATCGCTGATAAGAATACATTGGATGCTGTAATTCCTTTTTTCCAACCTATCCATTTAAAGAAAGTTGAAATCAAGGAAGGTGATTACTAATAAAGTGTTCACAAAAATCTATGTATTGGTAGGGCCCAGGGAGATGGTCCAGTAGAATAAGCACTTTCCTGGCAAGCTCAAGGGCCCGAATTCAATCCTCAGTTCCACAAAAAAAAAAAAATAATAATAATCTACAATTGTTTCAGTCCTTAATAGCTTCTCCAATGTGGTATAAGAGGAACTGTGAGGTTAACTTGCAAAAACGATTCACACCTAACATGCACAAAGGGGATTTCCCAGTGTAATTTATACTCTCTTACTATGTCCACATTATGCCAGCTTTTGTCATCAGGATTAGGGAGAAACTATTGTTTCCTGGCCTCTCAATCTGGGAGCAGATTCTGTGTGTGTGTGTGTGTGTGTGTGTGTGTGTGTGTGTGTGCAGTGTCTCACTACACAGCTCGGACTCCTAGTGGTCCTCCTGTTTTCAGCCTCCGTATGCCAGGATTAAGGTGCGCACCACCACATCTGAACTTGAGGGCAGATTCTTAATGGAATAGTGAAGGGGACAACGGGAAGCCGCTAAACCCCTCCTTAGAGCTGATTTAGCAAGAACTAGACCTGTAGCAGAGTTAAGGGTACATATACCTTGGAAGGTGTCCCTGACTCTATATTTATACCTGTTTTTATTAAATGCACAAGTGTCTTGTCACATCATGTTGTAGTACAACTTGACCTTGTTCCAAAATACCTGTCATGGTTATTTGTTGCCTTGGAAATTTTGAAACCCTTCTAAATGAAGCCATAAAGCACTTGCAAATTCCATCACTCCAGCAGGACATGGATTTCAAGGAAGAATTTTTCATATGCTTCAGGGATACCTGAATAATTGCCAAGAAATAAATCAACTGTCCATTGTCCTTTAAATTTGAGATATTGGAGGTGTCTTTAAAAGGTGGTGGGTCGGGGCTGGTGAGATGGCTCAGTGGTCTAAAGCACCTACTTAGAACAAGCTCAGCAATGCACAGGGACTGCGGTTCAATCCCCCAGCACCACATGCCAGCCAGCCCCGCCCCCTGGTGGGCTGAGCTGGGC
>NW_004524581.1:4576925-4578587 GCF_000260255.1 Octodon degus | reverse complement strand
GGTTCATTTCAGCTTTCTCTGCCCAGTACAGAAGCTCTCTTGGATCAGGAGTGACTTGGTTCTGTGTTTCCTCTGTCGTGGGGGTTAGGCTTGCAGCAGCTGGCACAGGCAACCTCAGCTTTAGAAGAGATGTCACTTACCCTTCAGCCGACTTGGCTGTACTTCCTTCTACTGCAGAGAGCGAGACACAGACCAGGACAAAAAGAACAAATGAGTCTATGTCCACCCTGGGTCACAAATATTTCTTCAAAGTCTACTTGAAACAGGCTGAAATAGTGATTATTTAAGATAATAAAGGTATATGGCATTAAGCTGCTAAAGTTGGGGTGATTTATTGAGCAATGTTTCTGTACAAATATATCCCACGTAAGAGAACAGGAACTGTGAAATGGTTGTATAAGTAATACATTATTCTCAATTTTTTACAACTCAAATCAAACCATTTTATAAAGCCTAAATATCTTTGTGGGGAAGAAAACTCTAAGGTAAATAAGAAATAGCTAAAAGAATAAACATCACATCTAAGAAACATTTTAGAATGGTTAGTATGTTACCTTTTATAATTTTTTTCTGTATTTAGAGGACGTTAGATTATATATGATAATTTCATCCTTTAACTTTATGTCTGGTGTCATACAAGATTTAAAAATGAATTTGAAAGTCCATCAGATACACATGACGATGAACTTGTCACTCTAATAATTTTTAAGAGGTGAAACTTAAAAGACAAGAATAGGGCTGGCAGTGGTGTAAGCGCCTGCCTGGCCAGCGCAAGGTCCTGGGTTTTGTTTGGGCCGCTCAAATAGCTCAGTGGATTAAAGCATCTGCAAGCAGGTTCAAGGGCCGGAGGTTCAATCCCCAGGCCTGCCGTGCCGGCCCTGCCCACGGGGCATGCTGAGACGACGAGTGAGATTGGGCATCGTGGTGTGCACCTGTAATCCCAGCGCTTGGGAGGCTGTAAACAGTCTGATCACTACGAGTGCGATCCAGTAGCGAGACCCTGAACACCCTGTAGACCCGTCCCTAAAATACCAAAACAACCCAAAACAAAAAGACAGACAAAAAAAAAATAGCTCAATATCTTCCCGGAGTTTACTAAGTCACACTACCCACGTATAAAAGTTATCCCTTCGAACACTGGTTCTCAACTACTGCATTGTGTCTTTAAATTGCTCTCCCAAAATACTAGCACGTGTTTTGAAATTCTGAAGAGAGGTAATACTATTAAATAGAGATCCTACTTTCTTTATCCCTCGAGTTGTCATTGTCACACATGGAAGAACTGGGGTTAAAACAAATATGAAAGGAAATACGTTAACTATGGCTGCTTTGAACTGATGAAACAGAAAAGTTAAAAAAACTATATATAAAGAAGTCATGATAGGTGACAGGGATATAGCTCAGGGGCTTCAGTACCTGGCTGGCAAGTGCTATATCCTGGGTTCTATCCCTGGTACTGCCAGAAACAAACAAACAAACAAACAAACAAAAACCCCACATTTTTAGGAATCATGATAAAGAATTATGAGCATAAACGAAGATGATTCTCCAGCCGCTGGGTTTCGGGATGGGCCCTTACTGTGTGGTCCTGCAAAACGGCTGTGAGTCTCAGCTTGCAACGACTGTTGGCACAAGCCTAGCGTGGGTGGTCGTAGGCAGCTT
>NW_004524581.1:4560925-4575420 GCF_000260255.1 Octodon degus | reverse complement strand
AGAGAGAGAGAGAGGAGCATAGAATATCACATACCATATCCGTAACAGAAATTATTTCTGAGTAATGGATTTTTCAGTGATTGTTTACATCCTTCATTTTTTAAAATTGATTTCTATGAAATTCACCTTTTTTGTCCTGTAAAATATTACATTTTGTCATATCACATTAAATACATATTTAATTACTAGATATGAAAATAGTGATTTTTATTAAACAAAAATGAAGCTCTTTTCATCCACAATAGTTCTATTGATAATAATCATATTTTTCCTAGGAGCCAAGAAAGAATGACATTATCTGTGTCATGGCTACATTTGTGATGTGTCATCCAAGTTACAATTTAAGGGCTGGTGAGATAGCTCAGTGGACTAAACACCTGCCTAGGCAAGCTCAGGGACCAGGATTCTATCCACAGCACCACCTGCTGCACCAGCCCCACCCCTGGGTGTGCTGAGAGTGGAGGCACACGCCTATAATCCCAGTGCTGGGGAGGCTGAAAATGGGAGGATCAATAGGAGTCTGATTTGCGTAATGAGACCCTGTACCAAATACATTAAAAAATAAATAAAAGTTACAACTTAATATCACCAAAAATGAAGATGACTTTTAAATTTGTATGAAATGCACCCATAACTATTTTTGTTACTAGATCAATCTTATACCAGCCACTATTCTTAATGTTGATGTACATACTGTTTCACATGCACAATATTTCAGTGAAATTGGAAAGCATCTCAAAGTATAATAACTTTGCTTAAACGTTTACTGCTAAGTCACTTTAGTAAAACACCAATTTTAAGAACTTTAAGATCAGCTCTTCTGTTTCATGCTTATATTTCCCCAAGTTCTCATCAATGTCCCCTGCATCTTCATGATTTGCAGGTATAGAACAATTGAGTTGTTTGAGTTTACAGCAAATCATCGCACATAGGTGCTGCCTGAGAGCTATCAGAGTCTATCTATCCTCACCCATTTTTATCTTACATATTTTATTCCTTGGATTTATGACATGTCTAACTGACATCACAGTCATTCCACATACATGACTTTCACTTCTCCTGGAAAACTGAACCAGCAAGAAAAGTAGATTTTTTTTCGGGGGGGCAGCTCAGCCTACCCTGGGGATGGGGCTGGTGCAGCACATGATACCAACCTCAGTCCCTGTGTGCTGGCTTAAGCTTGCTAAAGCAGGTGCTTTAGACCACTATTTTTCTCATTAAGTTGGGTAAGTACCTCACCACATTAAAAAGGAATATATGTTGTGCTTGAGGAGACCAAGTGCTCTGAGGAGATTTTGCTGTAGTATTCTCCCTCTTTTTTATTTCAGTCAGCCTAAGTGTACTTTCTCTTTCATTCCATTCTGAAATTACCTTTGCTTCCAGATTCCTTCGTCTTAGGTGTTCAGCTGAGTAGAGGGCAAAGTTTGAGATGGACGTCAGGGAATAGTGAGGTAGATTCCTTCACAATGTATGCCTGATTAAGTAACAAAACACCTTCTTTCCTCCAATAGTTTACCTGTCCCTCTATACTAACTAGTTACAGGGGTTCATATAGCGCAATATTAATATGGTAAGTTTTTCTCGTGGTACCCTTGTATCAATTATCTACTCTTACAATTTAAAATGCCCACTTCTGTTTTCTGTGCAATGTAGGAAGCTTCCCTATAACCTCAAGTGTGGAGGAATTTTTAAAAGAACGTGAATTTCATGGGGCGAGGGTGAAAAAACAAAGAAAAAGGAGAATGAGAGCGAGGGAGAATTGAAAAGAGTTGAGGAGATTCTCTTGCCTTGCCAATAATATTGTTATTGGATGTCAGCTTCGAACCATCCTAGCACTGTTGAGGTAAAACAGTTAAGAAAAGCAACCACACAAAAGAACAGAGAATCCCCGGATAGGCTGACAGGACACAGCCCCGTAAAGAGCCAGCAGTCAGGATCAGCGGGACGTCAATTTGTCTTCAGGGCAGCAGCACCTGCTCCTAATTGGCGAGAAGCGCTCGCCAGGCACTGAGTGCTCGCTAGCTCAGTTGCCCCTGCATATGCTGAGAGGAGCAGGGGAGCTAATTGCTGCTGCTTCAGTGCCGCGGAGTCAACGTGCTGAGCGAAGAGCCACAGATAGAGGGCAGACGGACTCCTGGCAGCAGCCTGGAGTTACTTGCTTGTGATAAGTAAGGCAGTTGGCATGCACCTCAGAGCGTGGAGAACGATGCCGCCTCGTCTCCTGGACTCACAGGCTCAGGTGTTTCGCTGTGCTGTGCATTCCTTAAAATCTCCAGTCACATGTTTGTGACGATGTCAAAGTGGACTTTAGTGGCTCACAGAAACAGGAAGTCTAACGAGTGAAGGTATCGTCTCGAAACTAGATTATGAGAGCTGATTGCTTTTAAAGGGATGTTCAGGAGGCAGCCCCGGCAAGGAAACTTGCTGCCTAATCTTACGTGGAGGACAGATGAAACTTTGAACCACAAGTAAGTTCTTTCCTCCCCTCAACTCTTTTCTTATCTTTTCAAGTGTAAGGCAGCAGTAAACTAAGGAGAAAGTTAAGTCCTTGGTTCAGCATAATGCATCTGTCATAGTACTTTCCGGTGTGCTTGTTCAAAGAGCAGAAGGGTGGTGGTGTGCAAGCAATTATCTGCTGCAGGGTAAACACCGCCGAACGGCCCCTCTTCTTCTAGATTACAGAGTGGCATTGTCATGTTGTGGAGATGTCATTGTGATACTTACAAAGGCTCATGCTTTTAAATTGTAACTATGGTTTGCTGTTTAAAAGAGTAAAATCCTCAGTCACTCTCCCTCCTTCCTCCTCCCTAAAAACAAGGAAAAAGGCACCAGAATTGACGTGTTCGGCTTTGTTGTCATGCATGTGCACGCTGACTTTCTGTTTTGTGTGTAGTAGGGAGGGTGGTTTTAGTTGGTAGGCCAGTTTAGGTGGCTAACCGGAGCACAATGATTGGTGCGAGTGTTTTGGGCCCCGCTATGACATAGAGTGTCCTGGTGCTTTCATTCTAAACGTTTCAGTGCACTAGAACATCTATCTCTGTTTGAAAGTATCTAGGAGCATTAACCATTTAGAATTTGAATCTAGGTCGACTTTGTCCTTCTAATACAAAGTTAATGCTAGACAGTCTTAGCAGCGCTTCTGCTTTGGGCTCTGGCTTCTCTTTTTCAACACACTGTAGTAGCCACAGGGCAGGTGGGCCGTGCACAATAAGACTCAGACCCTATCTGTAGGTCGTCTAATGTGTGACTCCCGTACACACAGCTGGTCACTGGTTCCGTGGAGTTGTCGCATGCGTGCAGAGCGCCGCTGTGAGCAGCAGAATCATGTGATGGCCCTGTGTAAGGTTAACCCCAAGGCATAGTCATTTACTCTCACAAAAAAGCCAGTTATCAAACACTCAAGTCATTGTATTGCTTAACCTTAGAGAAGCAAATGATGTGTTTTAAAAAGGGTATTTATACTGGAAGCACAGAATGCTGCCTGCAGGCTGCACACCATGTAGGAAGACTTCTTGTCCAAGAACAGGTGCACTTGTTTTTCCTCTATAAACTGGCTCCACTACTGGTTTCTTTAGTTCGCTTAAGTTGTGACTGAGTACTAGCCTGTGCATTTAGCAGTGTATGTGAGTCTTCAAGTTTCAGCTACTCGATACTCCTGGCTGTAGACTCATTCTCCTATGAAATAAAAGTGTAATTTAATGGGTGCCCCATTGTACTGTGTGGTGACCTCCTCACCTCCTAGCAGTTCCAATGAAGTGCCACAAACGTCATCTCCACGCATTCACTCTTCCGGGACCAACAAAAGGTGGTGCAGGATGCTGCCTCTCTAGAAAATTATGGAGAGATTCTGACTATCATTCATTAAGAGAGCTAAGCAAAAGTTTTTCTTGAATATTGAAAAAAATTTTCTCCAATAATATTATTTGATGATATTAGTAAGTGAAGTATAAGACTTGTTTAACGGGAAATGAATAGTTTTAATTCTGAGAACCTGAGTTCAAGTTACATATGCATTACATTTTTTATAAGCAGAATATATTTATTGAGCAAAAGAAAGCTCCTGTCTGAGAGAGGGAAAGGAGGGGGCCAAGGGGTAGTCCCTTTAGAGGTGCATTACAATCTTGTTTCTTATGCTTTCCATGTTTTAGTTTTTCATAATGTACATTATATTACTCATATCTTCTTATCCTCCAGAGTTCTACACAGGCAGACAAGCTGTTGTTTTCACCATTTGCACAAATTTTCCAATATTTTGGTACACAGCCTAAGATTGAAACTTAAATCCAAAAATTAATTATTTGTCTTATCAAAGAACATCACTTTTCTTTGATCAAGTAGTGTATGTCAAGCAAATATATGAGCAATTAATGATTCCCTTTTGTTATCCCTTGATCGTAAGGACTTTTACTTCCCAAAAATATAATGTGATTTTATAATAGAGTAAAGTAAAAATAAATGAAGTAATTGGCAGTATGAACATTTTATAAGGGTAAATAAAAGTATGCTACCTTTTCTTATAAATGTTCAGATAAAGTTTAAGAGGACAGGAACTTTGTTCTTACCCATATAGTGTAACATGATATAAAACTCTCAGAAACAAGCTTTTATCTCAACATTTTCTTTTTTCTTTTTTTTTTTTTTTTTAAATCTTAACATTTTCTTACATAGAAATCTCTGTACACATTTGTGTTTTACTATAGTCTCAAAGCCTGGAAAAAAATATAGGGTTTAAGTTTCACTAAGGATTTCACTATGAATATATATCAAGCTGGCAGCAATAATAAGCAAAATAGTCACAGTGCTCCTAACTCCAGTAGCCGCTTGTTGTGTAAGTTGAAATTTTACTGGGAACTCTGGATGTAGTTTTCCATCCCAGTCGTCATTTTATTCCATTTTTTGAATGAGTCACTCTCCTTACGGAAATCCTGATGTACTGGAAGATTTATTCATTCCATGTATCCATGGCTTTTGCTTGCAAAAAAAAGATTGTGCAATTATCCAACTGAAATGGCTGTTGTAGACAGAGGTGACTCTCCAGAGCTGGTTTTGCTGTTCTCACATAAAGCTGTGTGCATATATATATATATATATATATATATATATGAATTGTATGACTTATCATTTCATAATGTTACACATTGTGGATTTAAAACTAGCAATGATCTATGGGACTTCCTTTTTTCTTTTTCTGCAGCAGGCATTGAACTCAAAATCTGGCGCCTGCCTGGAAGGAGCTGTGCCACTGAGCCACATCTCCTGAGGCTCTTTCTATACTAATTTCATGTTCACATATTACTGGACTGTACACAAAGTTATTCAAAGGAACTGTGGGAATTCATGAGTGACCACAGTCAAGTTTGAGTGAGCAAAGAAGTGCGACTCTAAGTCATTTAAGGCAAAACTGTGTTCTCTTTGTGAAATATGTGTACAAATTACAAGGGTTCAAAGTGCACAGAAACTGAGCTAGTATGTGCTTTTCTTTTAAATTGAATACGTGAGTGGAGTCACTTAGTTCATATGAAAAAAGACAGAAAATAGGGCAACCCACTTTCTAGGACCCCTTCTGTCTCTCATAGGCTGAAGCTATCTTTCCCTTAATAAATATTTCCTGCTATTAAAAAAAGAAAAAGACAGAAATTGCAAGTGATACCATTAGTCTTACACATTAGGGGCATTAGGAGGGGGATTACTTTAAATGTGAACCTGAATAGTGTGGCCTTGGTGCAGAATCAACACCTTGCAGGGACCAGCAAATTGCTAGCATTGGAGGAAAATGAGACCAAACGTGACTTGGTCTCAGGCTGTAAGCAGTTAACCTTTTCATGCATCAGATACACACATACAGACAGACATGCACAACTAATTATTTAATGTCTAATGCTTAAATCCTCAAGTTGTGATTCCAGAACAGTATTATTTTCCATGGAAACATTAATAACCCCCCTAAATATTGTTCCTTAATATTTCCTTTTATAACTCAGTCTATCAGAGTTTGTGTAAAATCAGCCAGGCTCTGCAGTAAGAAATCAGTTAATTGCTAAATCTTCTATAATAATATAATTCTATTAATGTGGTAGCAACCACATCTCAAGAAGAATGTGTATCAACACTAATGACAACAGCTAATTTCTATAATGAAGAGTAAAAGCTTCTACCCGAGCACCGTAACAGAGAAATTTCCTTTTATCACACAAGGTGTTTATAGATGGTACTAAAATTTGAATATTAGAGCATGGCCATGAGGCTACAAATGCCGAGCAAAGGCAGTCATTAAATCAAGAAGCTAAAGAAGTTGAAGCATTTCTCTCCACTGGCCTGGTAAATGGAGAGATTCCAAGCTTGTTTATTGTTCATCGTGTTGGATAAGAAATTGACAGGAGGTGTAACTTCTTCATGGTTTTTAGAGTGTAAGCATTCTCAGGCCATGGCAGATGTGTAGTTCCTATTACTTTGTAAAGTCATTCATTCTCCTGCCTAGTGAAAGGGCGGGTTTCAGACAGAACTAAGCACCATTTCCTGAATGGGGGAGGACAGCCCTGTGTGCAATGAAGCGCGTCATTCAAGCAGGAGCCCAGCTAATGAATGCTCTCCCTGTTGCGCTCAGGGAGGTGTCAGAGCGAGCCTTTTCTGATTCTGCACCATTGAATCCTTATGGAAATGCAAATTGTTTATCCAAGGACAGTGACTTTCCTTTTTGCTTCACCACTTAAAAGACTGATTTCTTCCATTTTACAGCACATCACTAGAATCCAGAGAAGAGTCATTAAGACTAGGTGAGCATTTGCTGTTTCTCTAGAACCTGACTTCGCAGTCTGAGATGCAGAGACATAGAATAGGCCATCAAAGAGAGACATAGAGACAGTGGTACAAAGGAAGAGAGGAGAAGAAAAGAGAGGAAGAGAAAAAGAGGGAAACATTGAAAGAAGAGGGGAAAGAGAGCAGAGGGAAGCTAAGATGCCCTGTGAGGAAGAACAGAGGAAAGAATAAAGACATTTACAGAGAGCAGCACAGGTAGAGACCTCAGACAGACAGGGAGAAGCAAGTTCTCGGACAGACAAGGAAATGCTTGGAAATCACTCAAAGGGAAATGGATGGACAGAGAAGACTGCAAAAGACAAATGGAAAACAGGACATCACAAAGGAAAAGGGGATAGAGACAACACTGACGAGTCGGAGAAAGATAGGGAAGGAGAGAGGAAAGGGAGATGACAGAGAGAGAGAGAGAGAGAATTGCGTGAAAGAAGGTGTGAGGTGCCATTTTTATAACTGCTGATATAAAACAGAACCAGCTGGAAATGAGCTTTAATACAGTTTGAGCTCTTTATTATCAGTAATGAAATTTTTTAACTTCTCTGAGCCCTGGTTTATGTCTATGAATGGGATAATCAAAATTATACTGAAATCCATATAGAATATATAACATATATGATTCACAGGCAGCAGGTAAAGAGGCATTGATACATATCATAAGCCATTGTCTACATAGACTTTTTCAGTGTAAAGTGGTAGAGCCAGTGCCTTAGTCAATTCTATTTCTTTCCTTGTATTCTTCACAGAATATAGTGAAGCACTGATCTGAGGTATTATCTTCTACTTACGTTGTTGTTTTGTGAGTTACAAGAGTGTATTTCTTCATGTGGTGCTTCGTGCAACACATTTTGGTACATCTACTAACTAGCTCACTGTTGAGAAGCTAGTGATTCCTTAGTAAAATTTTAATAAATGAATACATGTTTGATCTGAATATGAGTTTTCCTGAAATAAGAGAAAAGCCCAAATGATGGTTTGGTATTTACTGTGAAATGTTGCTGTGAAACAGTCAATTTCATCCTCAACTTTTCAGATAATATTGGTGCTGATTAGTAGCAGCACTAGAGCAGATGTTTCCCTGCTGGCCACCCCACTTCCGGGAACCAACAGACATGAAAATAGTTTTGCATACGTATATTAGTTTTATTTTGATGGTAACCTGCTTAATGCCCGGACTATAGAGAAAAGGTAGAAATTTTGGAAAAGATAAGTGAATTATTACAGTAATGAAAGAGAGGTTAAGGACAATTAAACTAAGAAAAGGCATAAATGTTAGAAGTGAAAATTGTTTTTGTAAAAAATTGAGATGTACCTGTATTTATTTTTCTATATTCCATGAAGAAATAGGAGAAATCTTATCAAAAATGTGGGTATGATCTACAAATGAAAATGGATATTTGAAAATTAAAGTCCCTAGCTATACAGCAAATTATGAGAAAATAAGCCATTTTGCAGAAAGTAATTGAATAACTAAAAGTTTAAATTTCTTTTATTTGGAAATTTAAAAATCTTGAATTTTACATACTGACTCTGTTAAATAGGTGTTTCATGAATAATTATAAGAAAATAATTAAAGAACGTAAAAAAGGACTTATTTGAGAATTTTCCTTATGTACTTTGATGAATTGTTGAATTTGTGTCAAAAATAAATGAGGAAAACAATTCAGTTCTGCTCTATAACAGGCATTTTTAATGATGCTTTTAAGTAAATTATCCTTTAACTTCTACAAGACAGGAATATAGAACAGAAGTTTCCTCCCTGATTAACTTTATTTCTGAATATACCTACATGCGTCCCTTCATTGAAAGGTATTGAAGATCTATTCAATAACCTTGCATTCTCTTAATTTCTGTAAAATAGGTAGAACTGCTCTGTTTCGGAACAACAGCTGCTGTTGCACCAGTGTTCTCGTGCTTTAAAGAAAATAAAAAAAAAAAAAAAATCTCCAAGCATATTTTCAAGGCTTATTGAGGAATTATCACTCAGGATAGATTGTGTTCTGAATAACAGAGAAAATACAGATTTTTATTCTCTATCCATAAATCAGGGTTGAGATTAGCATACAATCTTATACAGCTTTAGATAATAAAGTTAGAACACTTTTCAAATCTTGGTAACTTTGATGGAAGGCTTTGTGGCACTGAGGACATACCACAGCAAACAGCACTGGAGTGTTTCTGGCCAACAATACAGGTCAATTAAACAGCTGCCACACACACACACACACACACACACACACACACACATTCAAGGCATTTTCTTAGAGTTCATGTTTATTTTAAAGCAACAAGTGTGTATCATTGAGAAAATGTCAAATTATGCATATAATGAAAAATATAATTTTCTATCTCTTTCAATCAATTCTGCATATAAAATGTTGCTCAACACTTTCTGGGATTTCTTAATTGATGCATCTAAGTCTACATCATCTGCATCTGTATATCTATGTCATCTATATGTGTATAATTATATTATCTATATCAATGTGTTGATTCAAGGTTTGTTTTAATTTTACTACTTAAACATTTGGCTCCATTGTATTATCTATGTGGATGTCCTTTCCCATTGCTGGCCCCAAAATCCCTAATACCCCTTCCTTAAAGAAAATGTCTATTATTTCATAGTTCCTGAGCTTATCAGTCCATGTTCAGCTGGATCTAAGTCAGAAGCACCATAGCAGAAAGGTGTGGTAGAACAAAGCTTCTTGCTTCGTGGTGGCGAGGAAGCAGGAACCAGGAAGGTCACCAGGCATTCAGGAGCCACAGCCTAGCCTGAGTACTCCGGGTGATGCCACAAGGACCTGCCCAGTAGTGAAAATGCTGGTTCCATAAGGTGACTCTCAAGTGAGCATGTGGACAATCAAGGTTAACCATCATGCCAGTCCTATCCCCTGTGTCTGTCTCAGGTTTCATACACAATAATTTATCATAAATTATGATTATGTTGATTTGCCTATCAGTGGTATATCACAGTTTGTGTAATATATGTCTTTTTTGCTTAATTTTTTTAATACCTACTTAAATATTTTGCAAGACATTCCACAGCTACAGGCAATACATCTGCAAAGTGTTCATAAGTATCCCTCATTTCCATACTTTTTGGAACACCCAGCCTCTTTTCAGTAATATCAGATTCTCACTGGGACCCCACAGCTACTAGGACTGTTAAACTTGAATTATTACCACAAGATGGAATTGGGGACGTGGGACTCAGCTATACACTTCAATTCCCAGACAATAAAAGAAGAAATACAATAGGCCAGTAACAAACCTGGACTTGCAACACTGAGTTTCCTAACTTCCTTGCTGCTAGGTATTGGTGAAAGCTCAGCTCCGTAGAGCCCTGCCGACAATAGGAAAAGCATTGATAAAGGTTATGGGGCAAGAGCTACGAATGACAAGCTCAGCATCAGAAAGTCTTCCTCATTAAGTCTGTTTTTAACAGGTGGTAGTGGAGGCACATCTGGTGGACCTTGCATCAAACTTGTTCCAGTAGAGGTGGGGCTCAGAGTGCCCCTGGTGCTTTGGGTGGTAGATAGAAGCTGAGCTTCATCAGCATCTTCTCTAGGTATTGCTACTGCAATGAGGAACGAGTATTCAGGGTGGTAGCTACAGTACATAGATTAAATAGATGATAGGTAGATTAATTTATGTAAACATGGAGGCCAACAAGACCCAATACCTGCATCTGGCAATCTTATGAATCCAGGAAAACCTAGGGTACATTTTCATTCCATGTCCGCGTATATAGACTGGAGAAGACCCATTTTCCAGCTGGGAAACAGGCAGAGGAGCAACTTCTTTATTCTCTCAGTGATGTGCAGGGCTTCAGGAGATTAGCTCAGCACTGTGAATCTTGAGGACAGACAATATTCTAGTGCCTGTCATGGCTTGTGTCCAGTTATCCCTGAAAATCCCCATGAAGGCATAGGTGGAGCTTTTTTGGAGGTGCTGAGTCTAGTGTGGGATGCTGCAATTAAGTATATAGGATTAATTTGCTGAATTCATGCACCTACAATATATAAATAGTAAAGGAATACCCATCTCTGTGACTTCTAGGTCAGTCTACTGGTTGGCTTGGCACTGACCTAAGCCTTGTTGCCTAGACAGAGTATAAAAGGGGCAGTGAAAGCTGCCAAGGTCCCTTGTTGCTTTGCTACCTTCTGCTTGCCGTGAGCTCATTCTCTGCTGCAATGCCACCCACCCTGCCAACTGCAGACTGAAACCTCCCCAAATTTGAGCTAAATAAACCTTTTCCCCTTTAACTTCAGTTGCAGGTATTTTTGTCTGCGATGGGAGAAAAGTGACTTAAGACAGAGCCAAATCAAATGCTAATCTTGTACAGGAACCCTGCCATGGATGCATCCAGAGTAATGTGCCATCATATCTGGGTGCCCCAGGTGCCTAATGCAGGAGACATTTAAAATAGACCACCGTACTGCTGTAGTAGAGAAACTGAAAGACAGTTAATGTTTCCTTCAAAGAAAAGCAAGGCTTTTTAGGTAGAAAATTTGGCTTCCTACCTAATCCTACTGAAGTCATTGGGAGGAGGAGTAGAGTTCTACTTTTACTCTGATATTCAACCAGAGTAGAGCTTTAGAACTGGAAGGCCATATTCTCTTTTCTTAGGATAAAAGACTGTTTCAAAATCCTTTATCTAGCAAGAAGAGACTTGCTTTGGAGTTCAGGATCTAAATCTGTTGAGTGTTTCATCTTAAAGCCATGTATGCTATTTATATGGAACATAATAAGGAAACTCAATGGATTCCCTGCCTTTCTGTTATGGTTTGTGTCTGGTTGTCCCCCTCAGAGCCTCATGCACTCACTGGGGTAGGCCTCTAGAGTTTGTGATTAATTTATAATCCAATGTGGAGATTATGGGTGTGAGTGCTAAAACCACCCTGGGACGGATAGCCTGAATACAATACAAGGAAGGGACAAAGGCTCAGTAGGGGCTCCAGCCACTGCTCCTCCCTTTTGGCTCTTGTTCTTTGCTGTCTTCCACCACCATGAAATGCTGTCATCTGCCATGTGCCACTCCGCCTTGGAGCCTTCCTCATATGGGGTGCAACCTCCACAAATGTGAGCTACATAATCCTTTCCTTCCTTGATTTTGGGTGTCAGGTATTATTTTGTCCCAGCAATGTGAGAAAAGTAACTAAGACACTTCTTGTTGTTTAAATTCTAGGACTCTTCAGACTCTTTTTGTATTAGTTGATCATATTATGTCCAGGATTGTCAGTTGTAGCAAGAATATGTGAGGAAGGGAGTTAGTCCATCGAAGTAGAATCATAAGTCTCTCCAGCCCACATGGCAGATGTGACGCTCTGCCTTATCTATGATAGCAGCCCACAGGTCAGTGGGGGCAGAAGCAAGAACTCCAGGGACAAATGGAATACACCTGAAAAAAGAGGAGTGAATCAGACTAAGGGGTTGTTTGTGATCAGAAGTAAGCTTTATTCTGGGCTTATTTTGTTGAATTAAAAAAAAAGTACAGGGCAGGTGAGATAGCTAAGCGGACTAAGCACCTGCTCAGACAATTGCAGAGACTGGGGTTTGATCCTCAACACCACCTGCCATGCTGGCCTATAACCTGGGCACACTGAGCTGGACACTGAGTCCACATGTGGAGGTGCACACCTATAATCCCAGTGCTGGGGATTATAAAACTCAAAACAGGAGGTCACTATGAGTCTGTACTGCATAGTGAGATCCTGTGACAAATATATTAGAAAAAAGAAGTAATACTTTGATGGCTTGAATTGCAGGAATGAAAGAAACAGAAGACTCGTGGATGCCTCCATGATTTTTGGAGTTGTAACTAAAATAGGGAGGATGAATGTGTTTTAAAAGGCAACTCAAGATTTTACTGTTGAACATGTTAGATTAAAATGAATACAGTGCATGCAAATTAGATCATTCTGCAAGTTTGGACCCAAAAAGAAGTAGGGCAGGATATAAATTTTAAGAAGTGAAGACTGCTGGATGAGCTCTGAGACCCTCAGTGTCTAAGGGGAAGGATTACCTGTCAGATGCTGTTGATGTATGCTGAAGACAAGAATTGAGAAATCACTTTGCTTTCAGCAACTGGCCAGCACTGTAGTGACCATGAGAAGTGACCTATTTCAGGATGGAGAATGTTTGATTTGGAATTATTTTAGTGGTTGTTATTATTTTCATTTGATTTTTTAAATTTATTACATGGTCTACAGGGTCTCACTACACAGATCAGACTCATAGTGATCCCCCTGATTTCAGCCTCCCAAGTGCTGGGATAATAGGCACACGCCACCACACCTAGTCTCATTGGCCTACTCAGTGGGCCCCTGGAGAGGGGCTGGCACAGCAGGCCAGGGGAAACCCCAAGCCCCTGTGTCTGCCTAAGCAGGAGCTTTAATCCACTGAGCTATTTGGCCGGCCCTTCATTTGAGTATTTCCATTTTCAAGAGCTCCCCTGGTTCTCTGTTGCTTCCTTTGCTTTGTCATGAATGTATCCTCTTATCTTTCTGAGCACATTAATTATAGCTGCACTTATTTTCCTGTGGTTTCATTGGACTTGCTTTGTAATATTTCCTCTTCATATTTGTTATGTGTATTGGCATATTTGCATTTTTTCAGACTCCTAGCTTTCCTCAGAAAACAAGATTATTAGATTATTCATGTTTTTCAAGTTATGTTTACAGATTTATTAGTTTAAAAATGTAGGGCAGACCAACAAATACACCCTCACACATAGTTGCTGCTTATTATTTACTTTTATTCATGTAAGTATTTGCATCCTTTTGTTTGTTTGTCTGTCAACAGTATGTTAGGGATTACAGAATGACCTTAAACTTGAAGCTTCCAAGTTTTATCTGAAAGTTTGTCTTCCCAGACAGGCCTGGAAGAAGTACAAGCAGCAGCAGCAAGGAAGTGGACTGAGTCAGTGCTCAGTTGGCTTGGCCCAGGCATCCTCTTACGTTCTTCTGTCTAAAGCTTGGACACATGGCCACTTTGAATTTTGAGGCACCTAGTTTACTATATTCAAAATAGACAAAGTAACAGTAAGTATCTCTGCATTAGTCCTGAGGCACTGCAAAGCTCCCTGGACATCCTGTGTGTCTAAGAAGGGCTTGCCCACAGGAGAGGATGGCTAGGTATGACAGAGAGAAGAACCGACTTGTTTGCTCTCAGTCAAACCCTGAGCCTTGGTGGCACTTTCTTCAGAGAACAATCATCTTTTGATTCTGTGGCAGACAAAGACACATAGGCAGGTTGCTCAGAACTTGGGGAAGGACCCAGGATATTTAACTAATGCTTGGATTTAGGTAGCTCACCTGATATAACCAACGGTCCTTGTTCTTTATGACGTGCCAATTTACTCAACTTCTCATATGTTCTGCAGGGTCATTTGGCTGATTTATCTTTCCAGTCCTCCCCTACTTCAGCCATTGGCAGTGTAGCTTTCTACATTTTGTTAAATATATTATTGGGCTTACATTTACTTTTCCAATTTCATCAAACTTGTTGAAGTCAAATAATTTCTTTTACACATCTTCAGCCTTGTGTTTCAACACTGCTACTTTTAATTTCTATGCTAAGCTAAGCACATAGAAGAAAAGAAATAATTTTGGTGACTCTAAGATCGTTAACATACAAATTTAGATAGCTCAATGGATTAAAACTCCTGCAAGCAGGCTCAGGGG
>NW_004524581.1:4558195-4559595 GCF_000260255.1 Octodon degus | reverse complement strand
CCAGTTTGGTTTGAAACTGTCTCATTGCTATTTGTTTCTCAATAAATTTATGGAAAAAAATACTGACAAAAAAGATCATTTAAATATTAACCTCAAAAATGAAAAAGGTTTTTTAAAATTTTTATGAGTTGCTATCAGAAATGTGTTGATTAATCTTTAACAGTGCTTAGATTGCTACTTCTTTAAAAATACTAATTTACGTACTAAATGTATATTGATTTCTTCTCAATGATTTATATTTGTAATTATTATATTACCCGAAGCTTCTGTATATTTTTTAAAGCAAGCACACACACAAACAACCTAATACAGACACACACATGCCCTCTCTCTCACATATACACACCCTCAGACAATCATACATCAGAGACCAGGCTCGCAATCACACTCTTCTCTGCTGCAGTACAATTTAATACTGAACGAGGATGTTGAGAACCTAACAGGAGGAAGAAATAAGCTGCTACCCAACTCAACAGGAAATTCTCTCTCCTGCAGCTTTGCAGCATGACACAGGATAGAGATTTAACGAGGGACAAAACAGAAACAAGATTTTTTTGGATAAAGTTCAGCATTCAGTATTCACATAAAGAATATGCTTTGGGGTTTTATTTTTTTGTCATATTAAAGAGATTCTTGTAAATGTCACACAATAACTTGACTGTTAAATCAATTTAAGTTATGAATGTTTTTCAAGCCACCACACTGTTAAAAGTGTTTCTGTGGTCTTACAAGAAAGCTTAGCCACAATTTCAGAGATGTTGCCTCCCATCCTGGGGAGATATTATATGCTCAAGGGGTTTGTGAATATCTTTCCTGGGAGTCTCATATAGAAAATTACCAAGTCTCCAAGAGATTAGGCTTCTATAAAAAATTATATTCATATGTTCGAATTCAGCTTCAAACTCGATGACCCACTGAGTGAATTATGAAGGCAATTTCGCTGTTTGTATTTCTATTTACTTTCCATCTTCACTGCTCTGAAATTCCTCATAAAATGCCACCAACACATTGCTAGCTTCAGTGGAAGACTTCAGGTCCTGCTTGGCATTATTCAGTCTTCGGACTGTCCTTGATAATTGAATCTTTCTTCTCTCTCACTGTTGATAATACTACTTTCAATTTGTTTTTAAAAATCTGTTTATATTTGTTGTTTTCATTTACTTTTAAATCATATTTCTCAAGACAACTTTCATATTAATTTATCGGACAATTCTTTTTCTATATGCCTTGAGTATGAAAATTCTCAAATACATATCCTTACACTGGCCTTCTTTTCCTCTATATACCTTCTGATTGTATTAGCTACTATTAAGTTCTAACTAATCTCTATTAGAGATGGCAACCCACGGTACCCTCTCCAAGTTTCATTCCAGAGCTTGGACATTCATCTCCAACAGTTT
>NW_004524581.1:4555462-4557455 GCF_000260255.1 Octodon degus | reverse complement strand
TATCCAGGCCCTGCCTTCAATATTCTCTCTCTGCCCACCACAATTTATTTGAAAGAAAATAAAAAAGGAATTTACTGATATCAATGATTTAAATCCCAGAGACACAGATCTGGTTTGCTGTAAGCACAGCTGAGAGTAAAGCTCAACCAGGGCTGTGCTGTGTCTCTTCATTGGCTTTCTTCATTAGCTGAACCTATTTTCAGAATCCATATGCTCACTAACAGCAATTTAGAGCTAATACCATTGAAACACTCAATATGAGAGAAAATGAAAGGGCTCCTGCCCAGATGATGCAAGCAAAAGTCAATAAATTGAATCTGCTTTATTCTTATTTACCTCTATTGATTTATCTAACTGACAGGGAGAGAATGAAAAGAAAACAATGACTCATCCTAGGTCTTCCTACATCTTTGGTTGTTGGAGAAGAGGCAATTCCAAATAAAACAGACATATCATGGCTTAGGTTGGATACGAGCATATGCAAATGGAACTGAAGTAGACGTGTTAGAAATCTCATACTGAGCCAAAATCTTTATGATTTTAACATCAGTGTTGACTGTTGGTCGATCATTAAATATGGGAGAACCCTAACACAAATTTTTTATAAGTCAAAGTTTTATAATTAGAAGGATACCTTCTGAGGCGTCTTTGTAATTAATTCATTCAAAGACAATTACAATAAGATACTGTCAACACCGACACTGTTGTAATGAGGCCAACACGTTCCTTTGCTGATGGCATGAATGCTTACAGAAAACATGAACATTGACTTTAATATTACATGCATGTTGGCAATGTGTAATTCCAAACACTGCGGAAGAGAGCAGCAACTAAAAAATACATGTTATGTCATTATTTATGTTTATCAAGTACTAACCCATAGTATAACTAAGTAAATGGTAGCATAACTGTACAAATTAAATGGAATGGTTCAAAAGTCTGTACTTTCTAAGTAGAGCAGTATTGCAATGCAATGTAAATACCATAAAGTATAATTTAAGAATTATGTTATTTATTAATTCATGTTTGATCATTCCTTTTCTTGTAACAATTGATTGTCTCTCTTCATCTGTACACAGAATATTTTTTCAATATTTTGTTTTGTCCTGCATTTATAAGATATTTTTTCTCAATATTTAAGAGGTTTTTTTTTTCCTTTCTGAGAAGACAAAATCATAAAACAATTAATTGTATGTTGTGATTCACTTAAAAAGAAGACCTTTCACTACAAATTAAATTACACCTGAAGGTGGAGTTATCAAAGATACTTCATAGACTTGCCAATTGCGTGTGTGTGTGTGTGTGTGTGTGTGTGTGTGTGTGTTGCTATGGAATTAAAGATTGAACCACATGTTAAACAAAGACCTGGTATAGACTACAAAAGTATATTTGTAGTGGCAAAAGAATACATGCTTTATTTTATTCTCATTATATTTAAAAACAAGAATGGGTGGTAACAGAAATAGGCTGCATGGGAAAAAACTCAAAGTCATAAAGTAAAGAATTAATGATAGGAAACTATAGTCGTCATTTCACTATATTGGCATAGATGCAAGGATCTATAAAATAATATTTTTGAAATAATCCTCTTAAGAAAATTGTTGGTCTAATATTTTTTTCATATTTACATTCTCAACAAGAATGACATGGTACTGCCAACAAATACTTATTAAACAAATAAATCAGATTTGTTTTACTCAGCAGGTGTTTCATATGTCCAATCTAGACTTTCTAGCTGTGATTTCTATAAACAGCATTATTATTATTTGTTTGGCAGAACCAGGGATTGAACTCAGGCCCAGGGAAGCACTTATTACACTGAACCATCATCTCCCCAGCCCCAAACAGCATTATTATAGATAGTTGGAGTATGACTTGCATGAGATCTCTGAAAATATCATTAAAAATATTTTTATAGTGGGCCAGGGAGATATCTCAGTGGCTTCTGAGTTCTAGCCCTAGTACAAATATATATATATGACTCAAAAAAAAT
>NW_004524581.1:4550383-4551324 GCF_000260255.1 Octodon degus | reverse complement strand
CCTCAAATTATTTTTGTTAATAGGATACCAGAAAATTTTCAGCCACCCACAGGTTAGTTTACTTTTGCTTTTTTATTTTTGGTATCAGGAGACAAATTCAGGAACCTGCTTGCCAGGCAAGTGCTGAGCCACTGAGCTTTGTCCCTGGCTCAGGTGTTAGTTTTAATAGTGAAGGAAAAGGCAAGGGATTCAAGTGATGGTTCTTACCTAGGGATTGAGAGTAGCATGTGGAGGCAATCCCCACATATAACAAGGAATCCTACTAACTTCCTGAAAATAGAGCGCAGGATCTTGTCCTAAATAAACAGCCAGCATAACCTATCATATGTGAGGTAGGACATTAAAAATTGAGGTGAAAGAGACATTCTGGTAGGCACAGGAATGGGAGAACCTGGATAAGTGGAGGAGGGTTGCCTACAATTACACAGACTGCTAGTACCATGACATCCAATTTCAGCACAGAAAATTGATGGGAAATGAGATGTTTCATTGGTTGAGGCTCTGATACCAGATTCTCGAGTTAAACGAGGAACTGGTTTCTAATGAGAGGTGAAAGAGCTAAGGTTTCTGGTTTTGTTGAAGGTGCAAATATAAAATCATTACAAGTCAAGTAGGAAAATTTCTGAATTAAGAAAAAAATGAATAAAGGTGAAAGAATGTTGTAGTGCTATGAGCCAGAAGCTTACTGTCCCAAGAGTGCAAGGAACAAAGAACAGAGCTTCAGGAAACTGGCTTCTTGTGATTCCCTCAAGCCGGGGACAAGTTCACAGATTCCTGGAGGCTGCACCCTGTCTGTTCTTTGTTCCTTTTCCTGGGAAGTTACCAGCATCCCAGTGATGTATAAACTTAGAGTTTGAATGCCTGAAGGGATATAAATAACAGATTGATTACACCAAATTAGTTATGCACATTCCTTAACCTGTTTGTAGCTCTCAAATTGA
>NW_004524581.1:4532163-4549503 GCF_000260255.1 Octodon degus | reverse complement strand
GAAAATTTGGGACACAACTGAGTTACATGATGTTACAGTGCAAGTTCTTGTATGTCCTGAGTCTTAATTGACCTTGGAAGGCTAGGGCCAAAATGTTGGCTATCCTTGCAGCCCTCCTTTTTCTCTAATTTTGGTCTGCAAACTTAGTTTGTTAACCCTCCAGAAGAGAAGCTTATTGTTGTTACCGTACAACCTAGGCTGTTAAGCTTAACCTATGTGAATATCAAACATCATAGGCATAACATGGAAAAGGTATTTTTCATAAAGTACTGATATGTTGAACTTTAAGTCCCTACAGAATAAGATGAAAAAATATTTAAAAATTAGAGCCTATTTTAAAAAATAGGCATAAATAATTATTATATAATTCTTATGTTTACACATCAGTCAATATTAATCCAGTCTTTCTATCATTTCTTTTGCCTAGGACTGATAACATGTAACAAACGCCACAGTGAATGTTAAATTTATAGGCAGCAAATACAGGATTCCTTCAAAGTGTTCTCTCCAGCTGAAGCCAGGTTCAGCTACCTCTAGATCTCCAATCATAGGATAAATGTCTGATGGCAGAGGTCTCCCTCTACATAGTGCTGAAGCGATAGAAATGACACTGAAGTTTCAGATGTAGAATGTCTTTTTAAAAAATATTTTGTGGTAGGCCACCAAATTAGGTAGAAATATTAGAGACAGTCAGACAGAGCTGAACTCTCAGAAGGAGCCAGTGTGCAAGACAAGATACCTTGCAACTGTGGGAGAGGGACACTCCGGCTACCGCCCGAGCTCAAGACAAAAGACCAAACAAATCCCTATCTCCCTAAAGGTAAGTGTCTGGGATTGATATTCTAAATAGGTCTCTATCACCTTTGGAGGCCAGAAGGAGTCACTAATCCAACCCCCCACAGGAAAATCTCCTATTCTGTTGTTCATGCCAATTAGCAAGCAAAATTTAATCAATTGTACCTGAGCAAAAATGCTTGTAATCTTATTGATTTACCATAGTTTTGTCTCATGTGTGAGTTCCCAGGTTTCCCACCTTGTACACACCTCATGTGTGAGTTCCCAGGTTTCCCACCTTGTACCTGCCTCACCTCCTGGATTTGCTCTATAAAAATCCCTAGAAAAGGCTGATTCCTGGGCAACCCACTTGGGTCCCCTTTTGTCCCTCTCTTGGCGAAGCTTTCTTTCCACTAATAAATATATTCTGCTCTTAACCTCTATTGTTCCTAAAATTTATTCTTTGGTTTTAGAGAACAAAAATTCATTCCAGGTACTTTTCAAGATGGGATTTTCATTTCCCCAATATCAATTTTTTTTTTGGACAGACATGTAAGTTAATCCTAGCCACAGTGCTGCATTTGAGAATTATTTGAGGAACAATTTTCTCTACCCCCCCAACCCCATAGTACTTGTCATAGCAGAAGTTTGAAAAAGTCTAGAACATCTGGGCTTGACAGAGAGCAGCCACTTACATTTATGTTAATGCTAAAGCTGAATGCTTAGGTTTGGCAGATATTTCTGTGAAGTTGAAAGAATGATTGGGAATCACTGTTCTTTCAGACCATTTATTCAGAGATGGTGATGACTCAGGGTACCCGTAAGCAGGAGAGGAGAAACCCTTTCCAGGCATCTGTCAGAAAGAGAGCTTATGATACCTCATCCTATCTGAGAAGTTATGGGGTTGGGGAGTAGAAGATGAAGCTTAAGAGAGAAGGAATTGGGGGAGACGCCAGTACGCATGTTATGCAAATATTAATTCTGAGAGGTTGTGGTAGGTTTATGTGGGTCAGAACGCTGAAAATAGTTTTCTTTTCTTTTCCTTTTTTTTTCTTTCTTTCTTTTTATTTATTTATTTATTTATTTATTTATTTATTGTATTTTAGGGAAGGGACTACAGGGTGTTCAGGGTCTCACTACTAGGTCGGACTCGTAGTGATCCAATAGTTTACAGTCTCCCAACTGCTGGGATTAAAGGCTCCTGCCACCACTCCCAGTCTCAATTGCCATCTCAGTGTGCCCTGGGGGTGGGGCCAGCATGGCAGGCCTGAGGATTGAACCCCAGGCCCCTGAGCCTGCTTGCAGTCACTTTAATCTGTTGAGCTATTTGGCCTGCCCTGAAAATATTTTTCTATGCTTCTAAAAGAAACTATTTCTTCCCAAGGAGTAAAGGAGAAGACAACATTTTCATATGAAACAACTGACTTGTCTTGTTCTTGGGCTAGTCTGTCACTGGGTGTTTTGGCCACAGCAGGTAGCTGACCTGTTCTGCTCTGTGATGCAGACACATACTTGCCTGCTAAGGATATTCTCTTGGATTAGAGAAGGACTAAAGATGAAGAACCATGTGGCTGAGGGGAAGACAAGGAAGGATGGAGGCTGGTGGAATAGTAGGGGTGGGATGACCAAAGAAATCAAAGGCAGAAAAACTACAATTGTATATTAAATTAATTTATCCAACTGTATTCCACTTCTAATTAGTCAAGCCCAAATCAAGTTCGAAATATAAGTGAAGAGTAAAATGTTTACACTCTATACAAGTGAGATGAACTTTGAGTTTTCAATGATAACCAACGGGCTGCCTCATCCTGTGTGCTGTCGCCTCCCATCACTGCTCTGTACTGGCATAGAAACCTGCTGCCATTCGACCTGTCCTAATTCTCCCCTGTTGGTCATGGCACCAAAGTTTTCTATAGGATAAACCTTTTGCCATTATTAATATCCACTTTTTCACTTCTAGGAAAATGGAATATCCTAATATGTAGGAAGAAATCTCTAAAACAACTTAATTTAGAGGCTGTTTAATGAGCTAATATTGAGCAATTATGTGAATCAAATAATATATTTAGATAATTTATAAACCAGAAGGCACAATTTTGATAGCCTCAATTATTTATCTCTTTTCAGTTTTATTGGTGACATCCCACCTGATTTGTCCATATGTGGACATATGAGACTCACAGTGATTGTCCAATCTAGAAAAACGTGTTCTAATTCAGTATACATATAGCCAAAGTGTTGTACACCAGGAATTTTTCTGTAACTCTTCAGAAACTTAAAATTCTCCTATAGGATAAGCATGCCCATAACCAAACAGATCTCTAAAACAATAAATGTAATTACCCTGAATGATTATTTATTTAAAATGCTCTTGTGCAGGATTAAGTTTGTTCGATGTGCTCCGTCCAGCCAAAGTACATGCTGTAAGTTCTAAATGTGTGCTGCATGTATGCATCAATTTACTTTCTTTCTGGGTACACCAAAAGGAGAACATGAGTCTAAGTTCATGATGTTGGATAGGTCTTATTAAAAATCCCTTAGGGTTCTGATAGAGTCACTGGTGGCCAAGTAGGGCCTCAAAGATCAGGACAGTGGCTTTTGGGTTCACAATGGGACACTTCTGGAAGCAACCGTAGATTCCAGCAGGGAAGTGAGTGGGTGAAGCCTCTCTCCACAGTAGGCAGGCGATTCTTATCAGAGTGTCATGCACACCCTGCTCCTGGAGAGTAGCCCGGCTGTCATTTGCATCACCACAGCATTGAAGAGTTTGGGAAAGTGTTAGCACAAAGGAAGCTTCTGGGTCAATGATTAGCAGATTCTTCTGTAGACAAGTAAAATGGAAAAGATTTGATAACAGTGTTTTTTAATTTTATACCATTTGACTTATATTATTTGAGCAAAAATCCTAACTGCATGATGGCGAAGTCATGGGTCTAGTTGGAGCTTGAATTTCCAAGCATTTTACTTTACGTATGGGGGCATTTGTAGCTAAATTTTAAAAATACAGAAATCTCAGTTTCATAGGGTTTTATTTATTTATTTATTTATTTATTTATTTTTGTGGTATCAGGGATTGAACTTAGTACCTTGCACTTGCCGGGCAAATGCTTATTCTACTGAGCTATCTCCCCAGCCCCATCATTGGGTTTTAGAAAGGGAAATGTGTTAATAATTATTTCTGAAGTCAAGATTACAATAGAAATATTTGGAATACTGCAAAGTTCCATGGATTTTCATAATATCATATTACTAGATCATCCTCATGTAGTTTTCTTTCTATGGATGATATATACTACCTTTTTATTTCAAAGAATATCAATTTGTCTTTGCATAGTAGCTGACTAAATCATCTGTCTTTTTTTATGGATTTAGCATGGGGTTTACAGAATCTCAGTAGGTAGATCAGACTTGGAGTGGTCTACCCCTGTTTAGCCTCCCAAGCGCTGGGATTATAGGCATGCACCACCACGCCCAATCTCAATCACCATCTCAGCACACCCCTGGGGATCAAACCCCAGCTGCTGCACTCTGCCTAGACATGCACTTTAGTCTGCTGAGCTATCTTGCCGGCCCTAAACCATCTGTCTTGAATATCACACTATTAAAGTTTAATTGACTCTGCTTGATAGATCAGTTGTGTAACTGTACTGATTAAAGACTGTCTTGTGCTTTAAAAAACTTTTATCTCTGAGATATATAAGCCTGTTTACATCACTGGAAAATGTGTTTTCTCTGTACAGGGAAAGTCTAAATTACTAGAAGTAGCCAAGCATGTCCTTGTAAAGTTTGCTCTGTCTAAATTTAAGCAAGAAACACCATTGTTGTGGCAGTCAGAAGAAGCCTTATGTTAGAAAAATTTCTTAATATTCTTTCAAAGGACCAGTTTACTTCCAGAAGAAAGGCTATTTTTTTTTTTTTTTTTTTTTTTTTTAGCGGAACTGGGGATTGAACTCAGGCCCTTGTGCTTGCCAGGGAAGCACTTATTCTACTGAGCCATCTCCCCGGCCCAAGAAAGGATATTTTTAAGGAACCAGATGATGATAATATTTTGTGAGCTACAATATTTAAATCCAGTGGAAACTACAGAATTTCAAGTAGTGATATCTAACAGTTAAATAAAAAAGGTTTATTTTAAAAATAGTAACATTTGTTCAACAATATATTTTCTCCTCAGTTCAGTGGTTCATACTAAATTGCTTAAAGTATATAGTATTGTGAGTGTCTCAGAGTTATTCCTTTATTCTCATGATTCACTTTCATTAGCTATATAATCTAATAATTACATTTAGGGACAATTAACTTAAGTTTAATATGAATGTGCTTCAATAACAAGGACATCACTACCTCACAGATGTTAAAATACAAAAGTTAACAATATATTTCAAAGAAATTGGCAAGTTTCTATAGTTTGCACCTATGTACATAGGTGTGTTAATGTGCGTGGGTGGTACAGATGTCACATGGTATGCTTTCATTGCCCATCTGGTCTACATCTCAGGCATCTCATGTTGAAAATTGGTGAAATTTACATAAAAAGAGATTGATCTGAAAGTCATATGGAAGGGAGGGTCTCAGGTAACTTTTCCATATCATGGTTATCCTCACCATTTTTTTTTCCTTGCAATACCAGGGATTGAACTCAGGACCTTGTGCATGCCCGTCGGGCACTTACGCCACTGAGCTGTCTTCCCAGCCCACTGTTATCTTCATCTTCTCCCATAGAATGTGTTTGAGCAATCACCTTCCTCACCAGGGCTTTATGTGTAGCTTCTCGCAAGGCTGCTTTTCTAGGGAACTTCCCCAAGAAGCATTTTAGATTTCTGAACTCTCTGTGAACTTGGCTATACATCAAGCACTGCTCTTTCATCTTTCAGTGCTGTTGTGATTAGTGAGCTGCCCAACACCCTCACAAAGGCTTCTTTGCATTTGTTGAAATGTAACTTACATTTTTTTTTTGCTTTTATTTTTATTTTTTTTGATAACAATAAAATTCTTCATAGGAAAATTTGCATGGGTTTAGGTGCACAGTTTCTGTACAAGTATAGGCAGACATCATCAGATTTGTACTATCACATACATTTACATTTTTAAATTGTTTTCTTTCAATTAATTTTATTTGTGCATTTTATATATACATAATGAAAGCATTCATGGCAGGGAGTCTGAACCTGTACATGTTATACATTTTGTTTTGTTTTGTTTTGGTTTTTGGTGGAATCAGGGATTGAACTCAGGCCCTGGCACTTCCAGGCAAGCACTTATTCTACTGAGCAATCTCCCCGCCCCCGATACATTTGTTTTTATGTTGTCTGTTCAGCTCACAAGTATAAATATACCACTTTTTACTCACACTTTCAATCTGGAGCTTGGTGCCCCTCTCATTGGCTAGAATTCTGCCAACACATTCCACAAATTCCCTTCCTCATGATGTTTCTGAAAGTATCTTGATATTATGATCATAAATTTCTTTTGTGAGATTATTTATCATGTAATCAAATTTCACAGTTTGCTCATAACAGGTATAAATAACAACACATTTAAAAATCCCATTTCCAAGGGAAATATTTTGGGTTTCATTTGTGTTTGTAAAAGAAAACAGTTTTCTTGGTGTCCAAATAGTACAGATTTTGCAGCAAAAATCTGGCTAATGGCTAGCAAAAAATAAGATTTCATTGTGTCTCCTAGATTTCTGTATTTACATTTGATTTCAGGTTGACAACTTCTCATTGTAAATAAGATATAAAAACTGATACATTGCTTAGAACTGTTCTTTTTGTGCTATAAGTGTTTAAAAGTGATCAAGTGCTGCCTAGAAGTTGTTTATGCTGCTTTGCACTAAGGACTCATTTATCTTACTTGGATAACAATTGCATTATTGAACACTTTTTGGCAGAAACACACTGCAGTTTTACTACTGAAATCAAACATAACGGAGTAGAATGCGAGGCACTACTAGTGTTGCAGATGAGTCCAAAGACCTGGTGTAGACTTGATGTGTTCCATCAATTATGATTTTGATACTATCAGAAAGCACGTTGGGCCAGTACAACCAGAACAAAATCTATCTGTGGACATTTGCTCACAGAGCCAATGTGAACATTTGAGAGTGCCATTAGGATGTGGAGATGCTGTAGTAAAGGCTCAGGAGACTCAGTCACCAAAGCCAAAGGTCAGTTGGGTAGGGCATCTCCAATTGCTGGGCAACGGGTTTGCCACAAGAGCACAGGTGTAGTCAAAGCTGCCACTAAATCCAAGCCAACATGGAAAAGGAAAAGATCCACATTAATATCGTCGTCATCGGACATGTGGACTCCGGCAAGTCCACCACCACCAGCCACCTGATCTACAAATGTGATGGCATCGACAAAAGAACCATTGAAAAATTTGATAAGGAAGCTTCTGAGATGGGGAAGGGTTCCTTCAAGTAAGCCTGGGTGTTGGACAAGCTGAAAGCTGAGCGTGAGCGTGGTATCACCATTGACATCTCCCTGTGGAAATGTGAGACCCGCAAGTATTATGTGACCATCACTGATGCTCCTGGACACAGAGACTTCATCACAAACATGACTACAGGCACATCTCCGGCTGACTGTGCTGTCCTGATTGTTGCTGCTGGCATTGGTGAATTTGAAGCTGGTATCTCCAAAAACAGGCAGACCCGTGGGCATGCCCTTCTGGCTTACACACTGGGTGTGAAACAACTAATTGTTGGAGTTAACAAAATGGATTCCACAGAGCCACCCTACAGCCAGAAGAGATACGAGGAAATTGTTAAGGAAGTCAGCACTTACATTAAGAAAATTGTCTACAGCCCTGACAGTTTTTGTGCCAATTTCTGGTTGGAATGGTGACAACATGCTGGAACCAAGTGCTAACATGCCTTGGTTCAAAGGATGGAAGATCACTCACAAGGATGGCAATGCCAGTGGAACCTCACTGCTTGAAGCTTTGGATTGCATCCTCCCACCCACTCGCCCCACTGACAAGCCTTTGCTGCTACCCCTTCAGGATGTCTACAAAATCAGTGGTATTGGCACTGTCCCTATGGGCCGAGTGAGACTGCTGTTCTCAAACCTGGCATGGTGGTCACCTTTGCTCGAGTCCATCTCACAACTGAAGTCAAGTCTGTTGAAATGCACCATGAAGCTTTGAGTGAAGCTCTTCCTGGGGACAATGTGGACTTCAATGTCAAGAATGTGTCTGTCAAAAATGTCCAGCATGGCAATGTGGCTGGTGACAGCAAAAACGACCCACCAATGGAAGCAGTTGTTTTCACTGATCAGGTGATCATCCTGAACCATCCCAGCCAGATCAGTGTTGGCTATGCCCCTGTCCTGGATTGGCACACAGCTCACATTGCTTGCAAGTTTGCTGAAAAGATTGATTGTTGGTCTGGTAAGAAGCTGGAAGATGTGCCCAAGTTTCTGAAATCTGGTGATGCTGCCATTGTTTACATGGTTCCAGGCAAGCCCATGTGTGTCGAGAGCTTCTCTGACTACCCACCTCTGAGTTGTTTTGCTGTTCGTGACATGAGACAGACAGTGACTGTGGGTGCCATCAAAGCTGTGGACAAGAAGGCTGCTGGAGCTGGCGAGGTCACCAAGTCTGCCCAGAAAGCTCAGGAGGCTAAATGAATGCTATCCCTGACACCTGAAGCCCCAGTCTTAATCAGCGGTGGAAGACCGGTCTCAGGACTGTTTCTTCCAACTGGCCATTTAAGTTTAATAGTGAAAGGCTAGTTAATCATAACAATGCATCATAAAACCTTCAGAAGGAAAGGAGAATGTTTTGTGGACCATTGTGTGTGTGTGTGTGTGTGTGTGTGTGTGTGTGTGTGTGTGTGTGTGTGGCAGTTTTTTAAGTTATTAGATTTTAAAATCAATACTTTTTAGTGGAAACAACCAAAAATCTGTCACAGAATTTTGAGACATATTAAGAAAAAGTTTAATGGGAAAAAATAATAACGGGGCTGAGACTTTGATTCACCTTGGCCCTGCTAACTGTGCTGTGCCCACTGCTTGGCAAGATGAAGACAAAGACAGGCCTCTTGGCTTCCTTTCCACTCAGAGCATTGCAGAGGGGCAGAATAGGGATGCCCTTATCAATAGGAAGGGGCTGGGGTGGCAAGATAGCTCAGCAGACTAGAGTACCTGCTTAGGCAATCTTAGGCAAGCATGGGACCAAGGTTTGATCCCTGGCACCACATCCCTTGCCAGCCTCACTGCCAGGGCAAGCTAAGCTGGCCAGAGTCCAGGCGTAGTGGCGTAAGCTTGTAATCCCAGTGCTAACGAGGCTGAAAGTAGGAGGGTCACCATGAGTCAAGCTGCATAGTGAGACCCTACAGCAAGCAAACACATTTTAAAAAATAGGAAAGGGAGAATACTATTATAGGAAAAATATTACCTACACTAACTATGCTTCTGAATCAGTCCTAGTCTTGGTTGCTAATAATCCTGAGAAAACTGAAATTGTAAAGTATGTAAATGTGTCTTCAAAGTAGAGCTGCTATGTCTAATCATAGATAGCTTTCCTAGAATCTGGTTTCAGGAAGGTGCAATGAAGCCTATTTGTTTTTATACTTTTGCTACTTAAAATGGTATTAGCATTCTGTGCCTCTAATGGATTAGTGGTTGTGTTATGAAGCAAGAGGAGTAATCCTACTACAAAGAAGCAGCATCTAACACCCTTAGAGCCCCTGCATACACTGGGGCAGGAGGACGGTAAAACCCAAAGCAAGAACTGCCCAATTTGCCACCATGTGAAAGTCATTTTTCTGGTATCTTGTTGTAAAGTGACTCAAATCCTGAAAGTTTGAACTTCTTTATAAATAATGCTAATTCTATTATATACTTGTTCTGTGATTATCAAAGACTTTAACATTTAATTTAGTAGCTAATATGATATTCAATCTGACTTAGCAAGAACATAAAAACATTAAAGAGAAATCTTTTTTTTTTTAAATGAATTTAGTACAGGGTCTTACTACAATTTTGGACTTGCAGTGGGTTTCCTGTTTTCAGCCTCCCAAGCAATGTTATTACAGGCGAATGAAGGCTGGGATTACTGGCTACCATGCCCAGTCTCAATCATGTTTTGAGCACCCTGGGTGGGGGCTGGGCCAGCACATCATACCTGGGAAGGAACCCTGCCTGCTACACTCTGACTAAGCAGGCTCATTAGTCTGTTGAGGATATTATTATTATTATTATTATTATTATTATTATTATTATTATTATTTTGACTGGCTCAGGATGCCTTAAGGGCATGCCTTAAGGCATGAGGATCTCAATGGGCAGGCTAGTCCATTGAGCTATCTGGCCGTCCCATTAAAAAGAACTATTAGAATTATTCTTACGTAAACCTTACTAATACATCTGAGTATATCTTATTTTCAAGGAAAATGTAGCATTAGTTCCCAATGACTTGCTATCCAAGTATTACAAAATTGTAGGAAAAAAAAGTCATGAACTAGAAACTAAAAAGTATAAATAAAATTGCAACTTAATATTGCAAACTTTATATAAATATGCAAGAACATATATTGAGCTGTTCTACATTTCATATTGTTCTACACGACAGAAAATCAATGCTCAATGATACATATTCTAAGGAACAATTGCTGTGGCATTCCATGAAAATTCACTTGGTTTATTACTGATATTGAACAAAATCAGTAAATCCTCAACACACTTCGATAATAAAACACAAATAAAGGATCTATGGACTACATATGTCCATAGTACCATAAATTTATTCTGATAAAAATAAGAGGAGCCATGAATAAACCTCCCTTGAGATAAGATTCCCATCAGGGTGTGCTCAATTAATGCAAATGCATGGCATTTGTGCTAGCAGTATTTTCATTTGCTTTCCCTAATATAAGAAGATCCCTGCACTTCTTTGTTGGAAAAAGGTCTATTGCAGATGCCCGTTTTTGTGGCAGACCTTTGAGTTTGGAGGATCTGATATTTTTGAGTTCTTTATATAGTCTACATAGTAGTCCTTTGTCTGAGGAGTAGCTGCTGTTTCTCTTTCCAATTTGTGGGTTGTCTTGTCACTCTATTGGTGGTTTCTTTTGCTGTACAAATTACCTTTTAATTTGATGTGGTCTCAGTCATGGACTTTTTGTAATATTTCCAGTCTAGTCTCACAGTAATGTTGGGTGGACTAGAGGAGATTCTATAAAGGCACTTCATGGCTTAACCAAGTGGGCCACTCAGAGCCGCTTCACTGGAACTCATCTTACTTGATGTCTGTTTCCAGGACAACCAACTTTCTATCACTCATCAGCTAATATGCATTCAACATGTTAATCAGAATTCAATATCAATGAAATCTGAACAGAAAGATTAAGAGGAGCATGTACGTGTACTCTATGGAGCATGCAGGTTTTAAAATTTAAAACTTTCCACTTAAAATCTCCCTGCTCCGTTTCCGTAGTTCATCCTCCCTGTGGACGCCATCGGGCTGTCCCTGAGCGCTGAGGTGGGGAGGCGGTCTCTTCCTGCTGCCAAGCACACTGGACCTCCCCTCCCGCAACCCTACAAGGCCTTGGGAAGACGCCACCTAGCACTGGGAACCTAAGAAGAAACAATAGCAAAGCATTGTTTCCAGGGAATGTGTTACTTGTTGGTTTATTTTCTATTTCGCGTTTGTTATTGTTCCCTTTTCGCCTGTACTGTAAACTGAGCGTTTCTTTGTGGCATTTTCTCATGAATTGTCTCTGCTAAAAACTGTTCCCCCAAATACATTCATACTACTATTGATATTTGCCCACTTGCAAAAGCTTTACTCATAGAAAACCTTAACAGTTAATTAATTAGAAGGTAAACTGACTTTTTAGATTTATAGTTATGAACTATAAATGTGTTTTCTGTTAATTGCATAGTTTCTTAGTAGCATGGTTGCATCCATAAATAAGTCCCTTATAATTATAATCACTCCAAGAAGAGTCAATTTTATTAGCTAACTTGATAAAGTAGTCTCTTGAATTAAAATATTAGTTGGTTAAATAATTTTACTGTTTTAAGATCTGTTAGAAATGGCAAAAAAAAAACCTCAATCTTTTATTTTGTAAGGATATGTAAATATCATAGTAAAACAAATAATTTCCAGGACAGTGACAACATCTATAGATTTCTTAAATGATTAGATTACAAATTTTCCTGCTCAGCTGCAGCCGGGGTTCAATAATATATTGACATAAAGCACTCGGACTGCTTTAGAAGGTGGTGCTTTTGATCAAGTAAACCTCAAATAAAAGCTCCTTTCATCTTCTTTATTACCTAGATTATTCCCAAACCAGGCGAATATATAATAAGAAATGAAACTAATATGAAAAAAGCAGGTAAATGTCAGGTACTGAAAGTGGTAAGCCCCTAATAATGACTTACCTAAGACTTCAAGAGATGTGGTTTCTAATATTTATCCACTCATTAAACACTGTGCTCAGTTTTGACATTTAGATTTTGCCTACTAGTGAAATTTAAATGAAAATAATGGTCCCAGAGGCTCCCTGGGTAATATACACAGTGCCATGTAACCGGTGGTAAGTGTAAGTATATAACATTTGCTAAACATGGATTTTATTTAATATTAATTTAAAAATGTGTATGTGTGTATGACATGATTCTGTGTGTTGATATTTGATGAAATGCATATTTTAAATTTGTGACGTTCTTTTTCATTGTTTCTCCTTTCTAAGTAAAAATAGGAGCACATGATTTCATTTATTCTAGACTTGCGCCTATCAGTCACCCCTTACTGTTTTTACTGTCTTTAATGACCATGACAGTAATTTATTTATAAGACTGTAAAGAATGCCAATTCATCTAAACTTGATGTTTATGAAGTGCTAAGCAGCAGGTGACAAATAACAGATTGGGAGAGAGAAGATTTGAGTCTGCAGCAGTTCGGAAACCGACATCTTGAAGGATCAGTTTATAATTTTTGTATTATGCTGCTAGATTTTCCTTTTGACTATTTTGGTAGTGTTACAAGATATTTTCTTGGCATTTTTGAAAATAAAAAAAAATGAAACAGCTTGGAAGCAATTCTGGAAAAACAATGTCTTTTGTTGGGGTTGAGAGGAGCAAAGTATATACACCTACTCACAGCGGTTTGACCATATTTATAGACAAATGGAGGTGCTAGACACAATGTGTCTCCATATGACAGTGTGACAGTCATCCCTATTACCTTCCAATGAGCCATAGTTAAGAGAACGAAATTTGTGTTCTTTCAAGTATGACACCAGAAGTGACTGGGTGTGGGGATTGCCTCTGCTGAGGAGTAGCAAGAGATAAAATCTAGCAAGACACTCAGTCAAGTGTCAGGAGCAAGAATGCTAGTTACAGCCAATTTGTGAAGATGGACAATTCCGACCCTTCCTGTTTCATGTATACTTTTGATAGTCCCATGCACAAATGAACACCACTCTCATTTATTAAGGAAAACCCCACAGATTAGAAAAGTTCAAATCCATGTACCTTTCTATTTCATTTGTAACCCATGACTCTTTTAAATATTGATTCTCCCTTTAAGATAACATTGTAAGATGATATTTCCAAGCTATAATTGCATTATACATTCTGAATGTAGCTATAATACAAAGAATGTTTGAATTATTTATTCAGGATGTAAATCTTTAATTATAGGAAAATTGGCTCGAGTGTGGACGTTACAAAGAATAAAATGTGCTGGGGAATTTGGGCTTAACATCCCTTCAAGATGTTTAAAGTTTAGCATATGAGTGAAAAGGCTACAAATTCTGGCCTTGGTCTGACTTATTCATTGTTGAAGTATATTTAATTATCGTACAGTTACTTATCAATAAGCAATAACTTATCAGTAATAATTATATTATTTAAAATAAAAATATTTCATTTCATATTTTATTTTTAAGATGTTTCACTTATATAAGGTTTACAAAATTCTATTTTTTCCTCTTCATTTTTTATTTTTTAATTTTGCTTTGGGGTACGAGTAATCAAGCTTAGGACATCGCACTTGCCAGGCAGGTGCTGTTCCGCCGAGCCGTATCCCTGGCCTTGTTTGTAGTCTTTAAAACAAGGAACGTGAAAGCATGAACTGAGTTTTGCCTGTGGATGTTTCATTACGATGGTTGACATTTAGAGTGGGTTTATATTTCGACCCCTAATGCTACCAAATAATATATAAATTCAGTCCTTGAGTTTACATATTGAGATATTTTCACTTACTAATTAATATTCAATGAGCATACTGACAGTTCTACATCTGTTAATTAATTTGAAAGTATATTTTAAAAACATTTTTGATGGAGGCATGAATTTTAAGATTAAAATAACTTTGCCATCAGTCAGGTACGAGTTTAAAGGGCAGTATGAGAAATACTTATAATTATGCCTGATTTGTAATTAAGGAAATAAATATTTCTACATTATTTTATCATTGACAATTTTGTTAAACTCAAAATACCTTTGAGCACAAGGCATACTTAGCTAATTCGAGTGCATTGGTAAGATTTACTTCCCAAATAGATCTGTAATGTCATCATTCAATCCTGACTGCTCAAAGCATCAGCTTTTGTTTGTTGATACAAGGTCTCGCTACACAATTTAGATGCATAGTGATCCTCCTGCCTCAGCCTCCTCAGCACTAGGATTACAGATGTGTGCCACCATGCCCAGTTTCAGACCAGCACAGGGCACCTACTTTTCCCAGCCTGGCATGGCCTGCAGTACTGAGGGTTGAACTCAGGACCTTGTACTTGCCAGGCAGGCACTTAGACCGCTGAGCTGTTTCCCTAGCCCAACCATCAGATTTTAGAAAGGTTCATTGTATGATAATAATACTCAACAGAAAAATTGGAAAAATAACTGATGTTATCAAATGTCAGATGTACATGTACCAAATGACGTCATAAATCACAAAGAAGGAGGGAAGGATCCAACGCTTTAGTCACTGACAATAGGGCAAATCTTTGTAAAGAGTAGTTATCCTTCTTCTATCTTTTTGCCAACTTCTCTCATAGCAAAAGCAGATGGACATTTCACTTCAAATAAAGGTAACAACTGTAAGGGAGATGAAAACACCATCCTGGCAAAAGCATTCGGAACTGTGATGAGTAAATCATTTCCACACTCCTGAATTCATAATGACCATCTGGGCTATGACATGTGTATCAATAGTATGTGAAGTTATGGAAGAGCATGGCAAGAATGAAGACAGCATTTCATAATATTGAAAACATGTTGTTTGAAGCATTTCCCTAATATATTTATTTTTGGTTTTAATCAGTATACACTTTCAGTATATGTTTGAATTCATTGTGGAGAGGTAGTTAGTATGTATTTATAGTGTATCTTATCAACATCTTCCCAGCCATACATATTTTCCCATAAACCAAATGGTACCTTAGAACCAATATTTGACTCTTGCAGTAGGATCAGAAGGAAGTTTAAATAATTGAATTTTGGGCTAGCAAAACAGCTCAACAGACTAAGCGCCTGCTTAGGTAAGTGCAGGGATTGGGGTTGAGGTTCAATCTCAGGCACCACCTGCCAGGCCGGCCCCACCTCTGAAAGTGCTGATCCAGCCACCAAGACCAGGCATAGTGGTGCATGCCTATAATCTCAGCCCTGGGGAGGCTGAAAACAGGAGGATCACTATGAGTCTGAACTACAATATCCTGTACCAAATACACAAAGGTAAGTAAATAAATTGTCAAATTTTGGAAAAGCTCAAGTGAAGTAAGTCCAACTGGAAAAGGGTAACTACTGAACACGTGTGCAGTGACTACAAAATAGGGAGAATGTTTAAATTGAAAATATTGTTACAGTGAAAGTCAAATTGCAATTAATACCCCCTTAAAATAGTCCAAACACACTTATGCCATAGTTCTCTGGAATGTATCTTCTACTGCAATAAACATATTCATATATATATATATATATATATATATATATATTCATATATATTGATCCCCACTCATGTTTCAGGTACCTACTATTAAAACATTCACTCTATTTAATTATGAAATTTATGTTAAATTGCTATAGTGTAATCCAGTTAAGTAACTTGTTTATCAATCCAAGTACAATTTTAGGGGAAGATGAGTTTCACTTGACCAAAAGGCAATGATTGTATACACATTGCAGGGAGGCATGTAAAAATTGGAGAATTCTCAACAAAAGAAGGAGGAACATATGGTAGGAAGATTCAATGATAAAAGCTCACCTTACAGATGGACTTTCAGGCTAGAACAAATACTGTATCTCAGTGCTGATCACATTTGATGAAAAGGATGGATCTCATTATGTCAATCTTTCAATCTTTAGACGTTACTAATGGAATTTAATTTTATCCATGTGGAGGAATTGTGTGTGTGTGTGTGTGTGTGTGTGTGTGTGTGTGTTGGTGGTACTGGGATAGAACTCAGGACCTTGCGCTTGCTAGGCAGGCACTATGCTGCTAAGCCATGCCCTGGCCTCACTGCTGGTGAGGAGAGCTAACACATTTTTTGTAACTCTAAAACAAACTGAGCTTGGTATCTCATTTTATCACTTGAAACCATACTAGCAAAATTGGATGCAATAGACTACAAGCTAAATGTAATAACCCAAGATATTAGTCTCATCACATGAAAAGGTTGGGATGAACTAATCCACTGAAGTAGGGTTCTGAAAGTGTAAAAGTAACCACCTAAATCTCTTGTGTCATATTCCAGTCATCTTCACATCAGGGACACTCTCTCCAGTGAACCTTCTCAGTGCTAGATTTATTCCATCTCCGTATTTCTTGATGTGCTCACTTTTAGTTACATATGGCTATTAAAAGATATGCAGTGTGACTAAAAAAATGAGCTTTTAATTTTATTTACTTTAAGCTGATTTCATTTAAGAAGTCACATGTGTTTATTGATTCTCACAACACTGGATAACAGAGTTGTCAAGCATTTACACTGAGCTGAGTACCAAATTCAAAGTAGAAAGCCTAACTCTCTTAGCTGTAGAATTCAAGAGACATCTTGCCAAAGTACGATAAGGATGGTCTGTGTAGGTGCTCAGAGTTCCGAGTAGTTATTTAACACTAACTAGGTTATGCAGAAAAATATTATTGGGGGATATAGCTGCCACAGCTTGCTACGTTTGGGCACTGAGTTATAGAAATTCTGTCCCAACTGCTTCCCAAGGATGGATGCTTCTGATGATACCTTCAGCAGAGCCTGGTTTTTCCTACTATTTTTTATTGGTGTCTTCTTAATTAACATGCTGCATTTGTGAATCCCAGGTCACATTTTAATGTCCTCCTCATTAGGTAACCTGGCTAATTGAATTGCATTGTGTGTTGAGGGTTCCTAGACATTGTATAAAGGGTTCTGGGTTACCTCAAGTGATAATATTTGCTAACATCAGAGTACGTTAGATTTTATTATAACCTCAGTCACCACTTCCTGAGAAATGCTCCAGCAAATGTTTAACCATCTTTTAATTTACAAAGGTTAAATTGTTTATTGGTTAAAAATAAATGAAAAGATAGTAGGTGAATTAAAAAATATAGGGCCAGGGAGATAGCTCGGTAGAA
>NW_004524581.1:4530516-4531703 GCF_000260255.1 Octodon degus | reverse complement strand
AATGATAGTTGCCCCTGATTTGCAATGACCTAGTTAATCTGAAGAATCAAAATTCATTTCCAAGGATGGGGACAGAGCTCAGTAAGATAAGTGCTTGCCTGGCAAGCATAGGGTCCTGAGTTCAATCCCCAGTACTGCAAAAAAATAAAATGAAATAAAATAAATTAAAAAATTAAAAAATAAATAACATAAAATCATTTCCCTGCTAAGTCTCAAAATTTCATCTTTCCAAACTAAGCTTCCAGTTATTGGGATTGACTAGGGAAGATTTTATAACCATAGATTATTTTATTCAATGTGTTTTCTATAATTTATCCCATAAGCATGGTAAGATTCTCATTTTTTAAATTTTTATTTTATTTTTTCATGTGTCTAGTACAGGGTGTCCAGGGTCTCACTACACAGATCAGACTCGTGATGCTCCTCTTGTTTTCAGCCTCCCAAGTGCTGGGATTATAGGTGCGCACCACCATGTCTAGTATCAGTTGCTGTCTCAGCTCGCCCCGAGCAGGGGGACTGGCACCGCACGCCTGGGGTCAAACTCTGGTCCCTGAATCTGCCTAAGTAGGCACTTTAATCCACTGAGCTATCTGGCTGTCCCTAAGAGTCTCATTTCTTACAAGATAACAGTATCACAGCTCCAGAATTCTGTGTTTGTGTAACTTTAAAGTCACTTTTATTGCCAATACTTGCTATTGGGTTTCCCATGAGGCAACTCTGAAGTAGAAATTATTTTGAATGATGTGTTCTGACATCACTACCCCTGCTCTTTTGTGGTTGTCTTTTCTCCTTATATCCACAATTGTGTGTGAATGTGTGTGTGCATGTGAGTGGGGGAGATTGATGCGTAACAATGTTATACAGAAAGTCTCAGTCTTGAGAATTGCATATCTATCTCTAGAAAGAATGTGCATTGGCCAGAAAAATCAGGATCACTCTGCCACACTTCTGAAATTACAGAATTGACAGCTGAAATGCTGTCAGTGAATTCCTCAATGCCAGGACAAAATGCCCCGCCATCACAAGGTGAAGAAGGACAGGACCCTTTGGGCTCATGTTTACAGGTCCGTGGTCCACTGGCTACCACGTGGATACAGAATGGTGCAAGTGTGGGGTGTGAGGGAAGAGGAGGTGGAAGGAAGAAGAGTATGTGAGGGGATAGTACCCTTCTAGGTCCTCCTCCATTG
>NW_004524581.1:4520046-4529671 GCF_000260255.1 Octodon degus | reverse complement strand
TTGCCTGACAAGTGCAAGGGCCTGAGTTCAATCCCCAGTTCCACAAAAAAAAAAAAAAAAAAAAAAGGAAAGAAAGAAAGAAAGCAAACAAGCAAGCAAAGGAAATATGGTTGTTTGTGTTTAGAAAACTAAATTTAGTTTCAGCAATTGGTAGCCATTAATAGGGTATACAAACAAATCTTAAAAAGAATTGCTAGACAACTATCATTTTAATACAATAAATATTTTTTTAACTTAAAGACAGACTTTTGCTTTCAACCAATCATCTGTTTTGCTAATACATCAAGGAACACCTGTAAAAAGAAATGGGAGACAAAAATCCAAAAATGTTGCAAATGTCTTAGCTCATGAGTTAGGAAAGTTCCATGAAAGCATAACCTCTCAAAACCTTAAGGTTGAAGAAAAATGGAAAAGATATTTATATAATTTCTGTGGTGCTTGCAGATTTCTAAGTAGTATAGTCTCAGAGATGGTGAATAACCTGTATAATGGGGAAAAATCTTCAAAAATAATCCCATGAATTTATTGCAGCATGAGAGGAATGAAAAATCTCATTTATGTGTAGAATCTGCACCTCAGTTCTGTGGAGCAAGCTCAGCTGTACACATGCTAGCATTCTGCTTCTTCGTCCTGTGCTCTCACTCCTTCTCTATTATCTAAATAGCATGTTGTAAAATGAGCTTTTGCAACTCAAATCTAATGAATGTTTTACTGGACATGTAAATGTGGTGACTAGACAAGTTATATAAACTTAGGCTCAGACAACCGGGCTCTAACTCAAGACCCAAATGCAGCATATGACACAGTAGCAGCCACCGAACAAGTCCTTGTCAGGCATCGTTGCCGTCCTCATCACTGGCTTCATCGTCGCAATTTGCTAGGCATCTGTCCAGATAGAAGGACCTCTGGGATGTGGGCTCTCTCAGGGCTGGGAAAGGGAAGAAGCCAGTGGTTGCAACACTGAGAACACTGATAAACATATTGCCTAATGATTGATAAGAGATAAAGGAGGATGTGCAGTTAGAAGAAGATGGTATTTGCCCTGAAGTCGGGGGGAGGTTGAGGTGGTGTGCCAAGGGGAGATCAGCACTAAGGAGGAAAGGGATAAAGGAAGGGGAGCGTTTTACTAGTGTGTCTAGTAGCATAGGCTGAGCATGAGACCAGGCATTTCAGGAAAAGGTGAGCGTTATTTACCTGCTGAAGGCAATCGCAGTGCAGAGCCAAAAGGGTAGGCCCAACAGGGCTGGTTATGCTACACAAAGGCCTTGGGTTTGGCACTACTGAGAGATACCTCTTTCTGAGCTTGACACTGACCTAAGATGAGAAATGAATGTGAGAGGCAGATTCCAGTTATTTGAGATAAGAGCCACCCTTCATTTATTTTTGATCAATATCCATCTCTTTTGCAAAATGCTAATTTAGTTGCATTTGCTCAGTTCCTTTGTAATTCTTCTCAGTTTCTTGAGGGTTCTTGGAATATAATCACACAGAATATGATCTCAGCCTTCATCTATGTTTCTAAACATGTGCTAATTTATGTCAGTGTTGGCAAGTGTACCCTTTGGTGTAGTTTATGAATTCTTAGAAGGTGTTAAGTTGGGGCTGACCAAATAGCTCAGTGGATTAAAGCACCTGCAAACAGGTGCAGGGGCTGAGGGTTTGATCCCTGGGCCTGCTGTGCCAGCACCGCCCCTGGGGTGCACTGAGACTGCAATTGCCACTGGGCATGGTGGCGTGTGCCTGGAATCCCAGATCTTTGGGAGGCTGAAAACAGGAGGATTCCTATGAGTCTGATCTGGTAGTGAGACCCTGAATACCCTGTAGACCCTTCCCTAAAAATATTAAAAGAAAAAGAAGAAGATTATAATTCAATAGAACAATGGAGCTAGGTGGAACCTTGGAACTGTTGTGTTCCTGTCCCTTCATTTCACAGCTAACTGGCAAAGGGTGGGCTGCACACTTGCTTAAGTGTACCTACGCAATTACAGCAGTGCCAGCAGAGGATGGCTGCTTGCCAAGTCTTCTATATATTTTGATTTATTTCTGTTACCTGCTTGCAGAACAGATTTTAATCTAATGATTTTTAGCCTACATGTTGAGCAATTATTAACATTTTACTTTAGTATGCAACCAAAATTCATAGGGATGTTTTGTGATCCTGTTCCGTTAACAATGCTCTTAATTTTATAATGGAAAAATATATCACTGATGGTTATGATTTACTGAACATGCCTGTGAATTGAAAGGGAAATTTATATTAAGTACACACAAAGATGATAATAGGCAGATTTTGAAATATCTTTTATTACTTAAACAGTCAATTTTAATCAATTCAATATAAGCAAATATTATTACTGCAGTACTCAGGATGATTCCAGCCCTTGAAGAACTCATAAATATGGGCTGCTGTGCTGGCCCCACTCCCAAGACAGTGACTGAAACTGGGCATGGTGGCACACACCTGTAATCCCAGTGCTTGGAAGGCTGAAAACAGGAGGATCACTATGAGTCCAATCTACATAGTGAGACCCTGTAGCCCCTGTACTAAATACATTAAAGAAAAGAACTCATAAGTATATAAATGTTTAACACATTGCAACTTTTTTACAGTGGGAGAAGCACTATAATAAAAAGATAATTAAAATACTTTTAAAAGTACTGAAATTCATTTAAATTGAGTAGAGCATTATTTGATGGTGAAACATAATTAATGTCTAACAATGATTTTTCTCAATGTAGAAGGTTTATTGTTATGGTTATTTTTATCCCTGGAGAGCATGCTATATTTTATATACCTGGTTATTATTTCTTTAAAATCCTAATGAATTTCCTCATTATTAGATGGTTGAACAAATGAATTCAATTATGTAATTCAGCTAATTGAAAATATCAAATCAGAGTGGGAGAGGTGTTTACCTAATGTACACACTCATGCTTATATGGTAGTCATCTGCAATTTTTTCTGACTGGTTCTAATATTTTAACAAGTTTCTCAACACCTCTTAATGAAACCATTCTCCATTAATCTTACAAATGCTGTCACACAAGAGAATCTAATTTTGTTGTCATCAAAATAAACAGGAGGGTATAATGTTGCATCATGCTTTTAGTTTTAATAACATCCATGTTTGTAAATGATAACATACAAGATAAGTCAAGAAACAATAGGGCATAACAGAATTCATAATTTCACTTTATATCCATGATCACATAAAAGCTGAATGAGCCTCCTGTTTTATAAACCCGATTGCTTCAGAGAATAAAGCAAAATAATCTATTACATGTGTAGTTATTAAAAGAAATCTCTGTACTTTCAAGCCTTCAAAAATATTTTGATGCTTTAAGCAGAATAGCAACAGGAACACATATTGTGTAAAGATGAATTTGAAATTCATATTTTTGGTGTGCATTCATATTTAATGTATGTGAGCATTTATTTATTTATTCATTGCAGTACCAGGGGTTGAACTCAGAACCTTGCACTTGCCAGGCAAGCGCTTATTCTACTGAGCTATCTCCCCGGCCTTTCGTTTAAAAATACTGAGGTGATGCGTGTCAATCACCATGCCCAGGTCAAGCAGAATTGCATGGCTTAGACATGAGACAGAGCATGAATCTTTCTGACACACTACTGCAGGTCACATACTGGATTATGTGCTTTGTGAAATCTCCTTTAAAAATAGCAAGGTGATGCCATTGTAATTGCTTTTTGACATGGAGTTATGGATTATTTCCTAGTGTGATTATAGGATTAGCTTCAGTTTGAAGTTGAAACAAAATGTTTGAAATTTCAGTGATATGTTTGGCTACCAGATTTCCATTGGCATTTTTCAGCTTGGGATGTGGTGTTGAGAATATTCTGCAAGGTCGAAAATATTTCCTGTTCTCCTACTAGATAAGAACATTTCACTGCCTAATTGCAAATTACCTCAGGAAAATCCCCCTCTCATACAGCTTGTTCAGAGTTATAATTGATACTAAAATAAGTTTCCAGAAGAGATCACGGATATGCACACAGTGTAGAATAAGGGCCACTAATGGGGACAAAATGACATCCTTGTGGTTTTCACAGTAATCATTACCACGATAATAGGAATCAATAATGTATGCAAAAGAAACCATATTGGTGCCAGGTACTTACTTGCTTTAGGAATGTTTCTGCAACATGGTGAGTATCTGCTTGGGCCTACATTCCAATTTCTGTCACAAAATTCCCAATACCCACATATTAAAGGAGATGTTAACGTGGCCTCACGGTTCCAGAAGCTTCAACCCACAGCGGCCTGGCAGGAGGGCCTGGCACAGCAGAGCTGTGATCCTTCTGTGGCCAAGAGACAGAGCAGGCGAACAGCCTCAGGAGAGCTGCACCTCCCGAAGGTGCCCACCTATTCACCCACCTCCTGGAAAGCCCATTCCTGGCAAGCATGAGTGGGAGAGGTCATCCTACAATACTTGAATGTGTATTATTCCAATTAATGATAACAGTTATTAGCATTCCTTTCCAAGTGAGAAAATTGAGCTCTGTGAGGAGAAATAACCACAAAGCTATTGTGTCTTGCAGCTAGGTTTGAAGCTCTGTCTTGTCCAGATCCAATGTCAGTCCAAGGAACTCAAAGACAGAGGCCAGGAGTAAACTGAAAAATACAGTAAAAGGGCATTTGAGCTGAGGATTAAAGATATAGAAACCTTAATTTATGCGATCTTATGAAAAGCTGAGTTTCTATAGTTTATTCTTGTAGTTATATCAGGTTAATTAAAGACTAAGAAAGGAGGATAGAAACAGATTGTCTTTCAGTATATGTTAGGTTGAATATTGATTAGTTTCTGCCTGTTAACTCTTCTCTACAAATGTTTAAAATGATGGACATTTTGGTGTTTTGCCACTAATAGTACAAATTCATGCTTGGGACCACAATAGCCATCACTATTTTATGCTTTCTTTTTTATAAAAATACTGTAATAGGGCCAGCAAGATAACTCAGCAGACTAAGTCTCTGCTTTGGCAAGCACAAGGACTGGGATTTGATCCCTAGTCTCGCATGCCATGCCTGCCCTGCCCCAGGGCGCATGCTGAGCTGGCAAACGAGTCCGGGCATGGTGGTGCACACCTGTAATCCCAGCGCTGGGGAGGCTCAAAGGAGGATCACTATGAGGCCAAGCTGCATAATGAGGCCCAGTACCAAATGCATAAATGAAAATAAATGAATAAATACTATAATATCATACAGCTTTATTTCACACTGATAGATCTAAATTCTCATGTCTACTTGGGGCTATTTTCTAAGTTTTCTAACTCTAATATTTCTCTGTGTTAATAGGAACCTTTCTACTGTTGAAGAAGTGCATTTCATAGGTTGTATTATTTCATCCATTCTGTATATATTTTTAAAAATTTGCTAAAATTTTATATGTAGCATCAAAATTCTACAAATTAAGCATATGTTTCTCCTAAAATAGATGAATAAAATGCCCTGTAATTTGTATTATGATGCAACCAGGCTCTTATAAAACCAAATTGTGCATTTTCCAATTACAAAAGCTTTGCCCATGCTACCTGAAATTACATTTTTGAGGTATAATTAATTGGATCTAATACTTGATTATAAATAACATCATTTTTCAAAAATAAAAATGAGGAAAGAATGCTGAAGTATTTTAAATTTGACTCTCAAAGTGTTTTACAGTCTAGAAGAAGAAAGACTATACTCAATTTTTGAAGTGACATTGCAGATATCTCCTCTTTTTCTCTCAAGCATTTGGATTGAACTTGAATTTTGTATTATTTTTGTATTCAGGTGCAGCCAAAACAAAAACTACTGAAGAATAAATAGGGGCAGCTCTTATAGATTATTTCTGGTCCTATTAATTGGTTCTCATTTCACAACTGGGATTTTATATTTTATATAAAATGAGCAAATAGAGCCTAAATACATTCTGAAATTCAGTCTCCAAATAGTTATTAAATAAGAGTCAAATATACTCTCTACTATTAGTGTGTTTGGAAAAATCTAGTTATCACTGAGCAGCATCAGGCCTGAACCAAAGCACTCTTGAAAGGATCGTTATAATTGACGCCCGATGCCTACTAGGATATTGAGACTAAAAAGCTTAATGTTCACAGAATTAATTGCTCACTGAGTGTTTGAAGAATTCCAAAGAAAGTGAAATCCAAGAAGCTCTCTATTTATCTAGAAGATGGGTGCATTCTATATGCATGGCAGTAACTTTGCATACAATTTTTCCCTTTTATTGTAAGGGACTATTTTCCCATTTTTAAGATTTTGTAATGACTTCTTAGGATTTAAGGAAATTATGTTAACAAAAGTAGATAAATGAAATGAATAAACAGAAACTTGAAAGATTTTTAAAAACCCTTAAAATTAAAATTTAAAGTTGCAAAAATACTTTTAAATTATTTGCCTTTTAAGACAGTCTGACATTTCACAATGGAAGAAAAATAAATTCCCTTTGTAGGTACGTATCTGCATAGGCTATCACTCCATTGGGAATATTTTCTCCAATCATTTATTGCTTTCCTAAATCACAAGAAATTGAACTGAGGTCAGTAGGCAGGAAAGTGTAAAGCTACTGTAGCAGAGGAATAGAAAGAGGCTCTACCTTGAGAAAAAGAAATTTAAAGTATCCTTTTGCTAATTTACACTTAAATGAAGTTCATGAAATAATGATAATGTAATTGAAATTAATTTATTATAAGCTTCTTACATTTAAGAAAGTTTACTTCTTTTAAAATATCTACTTGTGAATTGATTTACCTGATCCTTTGGGGAAAGTGTGGAACTGAAATAGGTTTCATTCTTTTTCTTTTGTTTATTAATTTGGTACAGGGTGTCACTATGTAACTCAGACCCATGATGATCCTCCTGTCTCAGCCTTCCCAGTGCTGGGAATACAAGCATGTGTCACCAACCCTGGACTCAGTGGCCTGTTCTGTGTGACTGGGGTTCTGATGCCCAAAAGGCATATAGTACTGGTGTTGAACCATGGTCCTTGCATTTAACGGGCAGGTGCTTAGACCACCAAGCTATCTCTCCAGGCCCAGGTTTAATTCTTGAGCAAAGAATAGATTCTAGTAGTGAAAATTTTCTTTTTTTTTTTTTTTTTATTTTAGGGAAGGGTCTACAGGATGTTCAGGGTCTCTCTACTACCTCAGACTCATAGTGATCCACCTGTTTATAGCCTCCCACGAGCTGGGATTACAGGCATACACCACCACGGCCAGTGTCAATTGCTGTCTCAGTTGATAGCAGCCCGGGGACAGGGCTAGCACAGCATGAAAATGCTCTGTTGTGTCATCCAAATTGGTTTGTATTCTATGCAGTGAAAAATATAAAAATGAGGATGTTGAAAATCAGTCTCTGGTATTCCAGTTTACTCTTGATTTAACAAATTGCCAGTGTGGGTGTGTAGCTTCCTAAGATAAGTAGCTAGAAGTCTTTTGGGAAGAGTTATTTAGAAATACTTTTGATAAATACACAAAGGTCACAGAGGAGAAGACAAATATTTTAATGTTGGCTCAGTCAGTGTTTAGTTTTAATTTTGTCTCAATATTTCTGTGATTGTCTCAACCCTTACTATAGAAACTATTATAAATTTATAGGAAGAAACAACAATATGATAAGCTGAACTACACTCTCCCATGAGATATTTGCTAACTCAAACCTTCATAAACTTTAAATACTCTATTTTACATGGTAAAAAGGAATTATGCAGGCATGATGCAAATTACAAAGTCAGGATAGGGAGATTATTGTGTAATTCCTGGGTTTAGTCAATCTCATCGCATAAACACTTAGAGATACATTTCTCAGCCTGAAAGCAAGAGCAATGTAGCAGAAGACGAGCCAGTTTCTCAACATCAAGGGGTTCAACACGCTGATCGGTCTGAGATGCAGGAAGATCTACCATGGGACTTGCTCGGTTCCTTGGAGTAAGGGCAGCCCAGAGAGCCAGGAAAGCAAAGAGACCCAGCTCCGCCCCAAGGATAGGAATTCTCCCCACCATCTGAAGCCCCTCGACAGTGTGTCACCCACAGAGCCTCCCTGTGTAGCCACCGTGGTCAGTACCTCGGGTTAGGTTTTGTGAAATGCAGAGGAGAGTGCGAGGCAACCCAAGCGAAAGATCTGGCCCACAGTGGTGAGATCAAATGGATGCAGTGCTGCTTTAAGCCAAGGTTTCGTCATCTGTTATATGAGCCACACAAATCTAAGGCATGTGTGGAGGAGCTCTGGGCTCATTTTACTATACAGCAAGAGCTTTTCTAAACAGCAACAATGACAAAAAACCTAAAAACTACCAAAGAACCAAACAAAAAATGAAAAAAATTAGAAGAGACTGGCTTGCTTTGAAGTTCAGGGTAAAAGCTGTGTTTTTGATAAATGAGAGAGGGAGAGAAACAGACTGACAGACATACGGATGGATAGAAAGACAGAAAGAGGCAGAAAGTGAGATAGACAGACAGAGGCAGAGAGACAGAGCGAGGCAGACAGAAAGACAGAGACAGAGAGAGAGACAGAGAGAGAGAGACAGAGAGAGAGAGAGAGACAGACAGACAGACAGACAGACAGACAGAGACAGACAGGCAGACTGAGAGAGAGACATAGACAGACAGACAAACACAAACAGAAAGAGACAGAGAGACAGACAGAGAGACATGGAGAGGCAGGGAGAGAGGGAGACAGACAGAAAGACAGACAGACAGAGACAGACAGGCAAACTGAGATAGATACAAAGAGAGAGAGACATAGAAAGACAGACAAACAGAAAGACAGAGAGACAGAGAGACATAGAGAGGCAGGGAGAGAGGGAGACAGAAAGACAGAGAGAGAGGTGGACAAAGACAGAGAGAGAGAGAGAGAAAGAGACAGAGACAGAGAGAGACAGAGAGATTGTAATGGTTACTGGTCTCTATAATAGATTTCATGACTGAATTCTAGAGAAAGTCCACGACTTTATGGTCCTGAGAAAAGAGGAAGTGCTGCTGCAGCAATATCCCTGCACAGACAAACACTCAGTTGGTTACAGAATTATTTTACAAAACAATAATAAAACATCAGAAATTCCCTCTCACTTCTTGCCAGTTCGTCTTCTATTATACATTTACAAGGAGATGCTCAAATTCATCCTGTTCTTCTGAGTATACATTCACCTTTTCCTTTGTCTTTATGAAATATCAATGTAGCAATTTTCAAGATAGAAGCCAACTATTTTCGTTACATTCTGAAGAGTCTATGGATAGTGTATGAGAGTTCATATTATTGCGCCTTCCTAACAAGGGGCACCCTTTTCCCCCTTAATAAGTAACGTCACAGCTTGCATTAACCAATGAACCTGAGAAATATAAAAGTGCACTTACCTTTTATGGCTGACAAATGTTGCCACTAGCTATGATTTATACATTAACCAATATGCTAATTCGTTTTAAAAGGTGATGGGCCTTGAAAGATTTTAAAATGGAATGAAGTCAAAAGATGGTTTTATTTAGTGTTCCCTTGTATTCTTCAATGTAAATATATAAACTTGCTCACAATATGTAATCCCCTCTAAATGAAACTCTTCTTATTTTTCTACAGAACATTAATGTGTCTGTCTCTGTCTGTCTGTCTGT
>NW_004524581.1:4516290-4519946 GCF_000260255.1 Octodon degus | reverse complement strand
TCCCTCTCTCTCTCTCTCCAGTTCTCTTTTCCTAATTGCTGTAGGAACAGAGAATTTTATGTGTTTTAATTATACCCTTTTGGTGTCCTATTTTCTAGTTGATGTTTTCTTACTCCTAATGCATTGCATTATTATTTTCAAATAATGGGATTGTTTTAGGCAGTTGAGTTAGATAAGAATATATAGGCAGTCAGACAGGGAGCTTGTAATTCTGTTCCCATGGTAGATAGATGTTTTTATCTAAAATCATCAACCTCAAAAACACAATATGTGATATAGCATTTTTCCCATGGAATTGTCTTAACATTTGGGTTTTTGCTTGTTTTTTCATTCATAGTGAGGAGACAAAGAACTTTCTACCACGACTTATTAAAATAATTTGTCTCAAAATTTTTTTTTCTCCTTTTTTTTTTTTTTTGCCAGGGATTGAACTCAGGCCCTTGTGCTTGCCAGGGAAGCACTTATTCTACTGAGCTATCTCCCTGGGCCGCTTTTTCTTCTTTTGAAAAATATTTTCTTATGAAAACTTCAAGCAGCGAGTACCTGGGTTCGATCCCTGGTATTGCATGCCATGCTGGCCACCAAAACAGGGCGTGGTGGTACACGCCTGTAATCCCAGCGTCGGGGAGGCTGAGACAGGAAGATCTGAGCTGCTTAATGAGACCCTACACCAAATAAATGTATAAATAAATAAAATATTGAAAAGAAATCAGTGTGTGCATGGTGGCACACACCTATAATCCTAGCACTCAGGAGGCTGAGACAGCAGGATCATTGTGAGTTTGAGGCCAGCCTGGGCTACACAGTGAGCTCAAAGCTAGCTAGCAGTCAGCAGCATAAGTGTAAACACTTCAAGAAAGGGGAGATTTCAGCATGGCATTAAATTCTTCCCTTATTGAACTTCAAAACTTCCTAACATCTATTCTCACCATCTCACGGAATCTGAGCTACAAAATGCAAATTGTATCCTGGCTTTGTATGCATACACAACACAGGGATCTCAGTGTTTGCCACCTGTTGTAGAGTACAGCTATATTGCAAGGTTTGCTGGCAGAACCCTGACTTATTCCCCTCCAGTCTGAAAAAGATGAAAATTCATAAATAAATAAAATTTTAAAAAAAGAAAGAGAAAAATCCAAGCAACCCTTATGAGAAATCTTGCTATCCTCATTTCCAGCAGAGTTTTTTTTTTTAACATCATTTATTTTATGTTGTGCATGACCCCTTGTCCTTGTAATTCCTTCTACTAAACTGCTCATCAACTTCACTTCTTTGATTTACATAGAGTGTCTTCCCTTGGCCTAACTCTACATGCATCCTGCATTCTTGCCATACTCCCTGCACACATGTGTGTTGTGCTCCATGAGGCCATGCACTTTACCCCGAGCAAAACGAAGCCTTCAGCTTAACAAATCCTAAGAACTAGTAGGATTACACATGACCATGTGCTTGTGTTAATCAAAATTTAGAAATATCTTTTACTTGGCACCAGATAAGCTGGGAAAGTCCCTAAGATTCTGACATTATAAATATGTACTCCTTATTTTCTTGCTCTAAGCTCTTCTCTCTTTCCTGGACACATTAAGCAGAATCACTCAAACCCACTGTGTAAGAGTGGTTCATAGGAGTCTTATTTCTCTAGAGCATGTAATAGACTCTAAGGAAAAATAGATGGAAAAAAAGAAGCTTCCCACTGAATTTTATTTTATTTTTGTATTTTAGGGAAGGGTCTACAGGGTGTTCAGGGTCCACTACTAGATCAGACTCATAGTGATGCACCTGTTTACATCCTCCCAAGAGCTGGGATTACAGGCGTGCACCTCCACACCCAGTCTCAATTGCCTTCTCAGCGTGCCCCGGGGGTGGAGCCAGTAAGGTAGGCCTCAGCATCGAACCCACAGCCCCTGCACCCGCTTGCAGGTGCTTCAATCCGCTGAGCTATTCTCACTGAATTTTATACACTCAGTCCCATCTCTGTCCTACTTCTCTTTTTCTTGGCTTTGCATTCGTTTGTGTCCGGCGTGACAAGTCCGTTCAGGGGACAGATTTTTTTTTCTGCAATAATGCAAGAAACAATGGATAACAAAATCCATATGATAATTACAGAACATTGCAAGCATATAATTTATTATGTTTTTCCTGACTTTCCACTTCAGGTTTCTTTAATCAGGATGTGCTAAGCCAAGAACAAAGAAACCTGAGTGAGGTTGATAGAAATATCCCTCGGTACCCTTTTTATTTTATTGGATTTAGCAGTATGTTTTCGTGTTAACAGGCCACTATAAATATTCCCTAGGAAGTTTGTAGGCCTCCTTGTAACCTAAAAGGAGATTATATATTTTGTGTTAAGATTTTATTTTAAATCTCACTTAACTCCGTGGGTAGTGCGTAGAGCTCCTCAGAGCAATCAGCAATGTAAGGTACACACTTCCAGAAGGGGGAGATGTCACTGTAGTATTAAATTCTTCCCTTATTGAACTCTGAAACTTCCTAACATCTGTTCTCGCTGTCTCGTGGAATCCGAGCTATAAAATGCGAATCGTATTCTGGCTTTGTGTGCATATACGACGCAGGGATCACAGTGTTTGCCACCTGTTGCCGAGTGCAGCTATATTGCAAAGGTTCGCTGGCAGAGCCCTGTTTTATCCCCTCCAGGATTATTCTTTGTGTTTATCTGTGCCAACCACCTGGCACTTTCCTGCTTTAACAAAAAGCAAGGGTGGGCCCGTCTTTGAAACGAGGCTGCCTCTCCCCCGAGAGGCAGATGAAATGATGGCCCCTCACAGATGGTCTGCAGCGTGTGCCTTCGTGGAATATCTAAGCATGACAAGTAGTCAAGGATTAACTTGAAGTTGCAAAAAATCCACTGAAATTGTGACACTAACTCACACTTTAAAAGCAGAGAGCAAACATTATTTTGAGATGCCGTCAACATTGGCAACTATCTTCCACTTAAAATGTGTGCTGGCAATTGCTTCTTATTTCATCAGAACATGTCCAAACAGATCAAGGGTTTGAAAAAAAAATTGAAAACATGTTCCTTTTCCATGATAAACACATTGGTTGTTATGATTGTACTTTTCCACACACTTGGTGCAAATGCTAAGCTACTCGTAAACGCGTGCTGTGAGGAGAATGCTTAAATGTGTTAGGATATCCCAATACAAAAGTGAATTAGTCAAAATACACTTTTAAACAAGATAAACTTACAGGTGATATATCAACAGTACTTTCAATAGACTTTTTTTTTTTTACTTAATTTAATTTTACTGCATGATCCATCAGCTATCCCATAGAATTATAAATATCATTTTATTATTGATTGCCACTCCATATTATTTTCACATGCATTTCTCTTTGCACTCTACTATATTTGCAGCCCACATTCAACTAATCTTAGACCAAATTTATACATTCTCTTTTGTTTTGAGAAGTGCAAGCATGATAGTAACTCTAGTAATTATGTTTCTTAAAGTTACTGATATTTAAATACTTTTATAGTATGGATGTTAGAGCCCCGGTTGCATTCGTGTAAAGTAAGCAGTGTAAGGGTGACAGCCTTGCTCTGCACAGCTCCTGCTGAGTACTTATGATCACATGTGCTTTTCACTTTATGTTGCTGACTTGGATATAGATAGAATATGAGTAAAGGTTAA
>NW_004524581.1:4508070-4516190 GCF_000260255.1 Octodon degus | reverse complement strand
CAGAGTCTCACTACTAGATCGATCAGACTCATAGTGATCCACCTGGTTACAGCCTCCCAAGAGCTGGGATTACAGGCTTGGACCACCATGCCCAGCCTCAATTGCTATCTCAGTGTGCCACAAGGACGGGTCTGGCACAGCAGGCCTGGGGATTGAACCCATGGCCTCTGTGCCTGCTTGCAGGGGCTTCAAACTGCTGAGCTATCTGGCCAGGCCTTGGAGAGTTTTTCTGAGTCCTAATGTTATCATAAAAAGATCAGTCACCTACAACGAATGTCTCTTGTTAGGAACTGATTCTGAGATACATGTGCATGTTGTTCTTACCTCAGAATACTTTTTCCTTTACTTTTCCTGCATCCTGTCCCTAGAGTACTGAAAGTTCTTATGAATACTATTTCATATGTAGTACTTCACAGTAGTATTTCAAATAAATGCTGTTTCATATATAAACACTATTTCCTCCACCATGTATGTATAGTTTCTCTATAAAGTTTATATTTTCATAGATACTGGTTAGTTTTGGCCAACTCCAGACCTATCTCATTGTTTCATAAAATAATGCTGGTTTCTTTTGCATTTTGCCTATTCTTACTTCATTCCTTTTAAAATCTTACCCTCCACCTTCAAAATAGATCATATTATCTAAATTTGTTTCCTGACAACTCTGACTAGTTTATAAGCATGAACCAAACAATGCTAGGATTTTCTGGAAACTTCAAATTCTGGAAATTTCTAAAAGAAACGAGGTGCAAAGAGTGAAAATTTATTGCAATTATATATCCCAGTATTACTGGGAAATCCAAGGTGAAAATGAAGTGATTTTTTTCATTCCAGAAGCATATAAACAGCCTTTGCAGAGAAAGCCCTCCTTTTCTTTCTTCCAACTGCTAATTACTTGAATTATTATTTATTTGAGTTAATGTATTCATTATATTTTATGAATTAGTTTGCCACAGATTGCACGAGGGGCATGCCTGTTGTCCTATCATATCATGTATAAGCATAAACTCATATACTTCCTCCCTTTCCTCCTCTATTTCATTTCTGTCTATGAAAGAGAACTCTTTACTAAGGGAAAATAGTTGCTTGAGAATTATATTCATCAGTTATGCAACTTTGCATTTTTCTGATATCTAAAATCAACACCTAATTTCAAAAGTTATTTGTGAAGCTCACAACCCTGACAAACAAACAGAGGATGGGTCATTGAACTCCATAACTTCAAAGACAGGAAATGACCAAGAATGCCAATATCATCAAACACTGCTATTAAAAACACTGGCTCAGGTGGCAATTTGTGAATTGCATGGGTACTTCTGCATTTACAGTTGGAGCTCGTTTAATAAGAAGAAGATATTTAGCAACTTCTTCTGCTGTTTTCTCATTATCTAAAGTGTCAAGCTATTAGATGAGGCATTCAGATGCGAGTGGGAAGAGATGGTCCTCATATCAGTGAAGTTATTGATGAAAAAACTGTACACAGCTTCATAAAAACACTGTATATAGTGTTAGCCAGCTGTACCCTTCAGACCTCATCTGTTTTTAAATAATTTTTCAATGAAGCAATGGTAAATCATACTTCAAAAACCTCACACAGCAAACTAAGAGAGAAATACTGTCAGTTATCTAATTTGATAATTTTTAAAGATTATCCTGATCAAACAGACCAAATGTTATTCTCTTGATCAAGTGCATATTGTTAGTGCCATCAATTACAATCAAGATTCAAAAGCACTTTATGATCAGTTGTTCTCCAAGACTTTTGAAAAAAAAAATACCTCTCACTGAGATTTTCAGCACATTTAAAAAAATAGCAATTATTCTAGGGGACTCTAGTATTTGTCTTGTTCCCTGTTAAGTTCAGTGTAAACTAATTATTCTTCTTTCCTTTGTGTACATGGTTAAGTCATGAAATGAAAATCAATGGCTTGGTCGAAATCATTCATCCATCCATCCATCCATCCATCCATTCATTCATTTGTTTGTAAAACCTACTGTGATCTGTGCTTTGGATATAAAGAATCATTCTGGGATATAACTATACAAATGCATCCATAAGCTCAACAAATACTACCACCAATGAGGTTAAGTATAAGACAGATAAAATAATTTAAACATAAATCTATTTCTTGGGAAAATTTTGGGAACACTCCACAAAATTGGCAACTTTTTTCTTTTATTTTAAGAACCGGGGATTGAACTCAGGCCCTTGCTCTTGCCAGGCAACCACTTATTGGTTCTTAAATTGTTCTCCCTGGTCTAGAAACTATTTTATATCTAAATAATTTGCATTACTGCTTGAAGAACATTCTTCATGTAAAGACTGGTATTGGGGCCTGGGGAGATAGCTCAGTAGAATAAGTGCTTGCCTGGCAAGGGCAAGATCCTGAGTTCAATCCCCAGTACTGAAAAAAAAAAAAAAAAAAAAAAAAAAAAAAAAAAAAACACCAAAACCAAACCTAGTGTTGATTTTTCCATTAGAATGGTTACAGATATATTACTAAGAGAAAAAGCAAGTCCTAATCTGCTCCTAGCTATAGATTTTAGATTTTAAAGAGTAAGAGGTGGGAATCATAGAGTTAACAGATTTTTTTAAAAAATTATTTTTTTTTTATTTTTTGTAGTTAGCACGGAGTCTACAGGGTCTCATTACATAGATCAGACTCATAATGATCCTCCTGTTTTCAGCCTCTCAAGTGCTGGGATTATAGGGGCGCGCCACAACGCCCAGTCTCAATGCATCTCCACATGCCCCAGGGCCCAGGCTGGCATAGTTTGTGGTGCTAGGAGTTAACAGATTTAACCATACACGTGTAAATGGTTTCCATCAAACAGAATATATATTCTAGTGGAATATAGAACAATTCAAAGGACTTATTTAAGTAGAAATCGTTTTAAGATCGACATTTTGAGAATGACTTGGTTTTTTTGTTTAAAACATGACTTTGAACTGATGCATATTCATACTTATGAAATTGTTCGTTCTTATTTTGAAAATTCTATCCCACTTCATTGTTGAAATTATAGCAAATTTAGAAAACACACATGTAGCGAGCGGAACAAAGGGAAATTTAACTATTTGATGCCGTTCAAGTGCAATTGAACACTTAGGAGTGTCAAAAGTATTCTTTAGTGTAGAGAAATACATAGTTCCACCTTTCAAATCCTGGGTTGAAAACTAATTTATTAAGTCATGGTGTGTGTGTGTGTGTGTGTGTGTGTGTGTGTGTGTGTGATATTATCTAAGATACTAATAAGCTGTTGGGTAGATGAAGGGAGAGGAAGGAATGGACAGAAGTAGAAAGAGAATAATACGCACTGAAAGAGATGCCTCAGGGTGATGTCGGGGAGATGAGAGCACAAGACTGCAGGTTGGAGACCAGAAAATGAGGAGGCTGAGGAAGCAGACCTAAAGGAGACGAGGATGAAAGGACGGATCCGCACACACCAGGAACCTGGGCAGGATAAAAAAAAAAAAAAAAAAATACCGAAAAGTAATATACCAAGGAGGCTATTACTAGAGAGAAGATTTAAGTGGCATAATATTTACCTGATTCAAAATAAACATTAAAAAATGCTACCTTGTAGAAAGCACTTCAAAATATAAGCCAAACGTCCCATTGGCTAGGTTTCTATTTTAATTTCCTTTGTAAGGAAGGCGTCTAAGTGTCCTTACATTCAGAATTGATTGCATGCCCTCGCTGATCCAGCTCTGCCTCTTTCTGTAAAGGAGAAATGCAAGCACAAGTCAAGTGTATTTTATAAGTTTATTTTAATATAAGGACTAAGTATTTTTCACAAAATATTTAATTTGGAGTACTACTAATTATGTCTAATGATGACTATAATGTGTATAATATTCAGGTTAAAATGTTTCAGGTAACTTCACAAGAGGATAATGGTATTTTCCTTTTCCTTGTTAATACACCACTCAGCCTGTGCATGCAAGGGCTCCTTTGGCTGTAAAAGCAAAAGCAAAGCCTCAGCAAACCTAAGCAGTGAAAACTGCTGTGTGCAGTTCTGGGGCCTGACTACACGCAGGGATCCAGGTAGACTCCTGAAGACTTTCCCTTTTGATGTCTTTTCTTTGTGTCCCATGATATTGGCTTTATGCTTCAGAATTTGTCCGTGTGCACATAACTTTGGGCTACTCACCACCTAATACCTAGGATCTTAGAACTATAATGACTAAACAAAGAATTCCTTCCCTGTTTTAGTGTATTCAAATCAACTTCAGAGAGTAACTCGAACTTTTATTGTTCATTGAAGGCAACTCTGTAATAGTGGCTCCTGTGGAGAGGGTGAATGAAGTGGTTCCTGAAAGGAAAATCAGTTTGCACAAAGGAAGCCTTGTGTAGACTTAGAACAGCAAGTGACACATATGAATTGTTTCTCAGTCATTGTCGTTCTAGAATACAAATCCACATTTCTAATAGAGAAGATTCAAGTTGCTTCCACCTAACAAGACACAAGTATTCTAATTACAGCTAACACTACTGATATTCAGAAGATTCAAACCTATATTCACTATTTGCTTAAATTTCATGTAACCTAAAAGATAATTTTTCATCATGTTTGCACAGGGTTTTGATAATTCTATTTTGAGCAAGACCATGTTTAATAAAGCTGATAATCATCAAAGCATTCTATCTTCAAATAAAATGTGAGATTTCACATATCGCACACATCAAAATAGTTCCTTCTCAGTTATGAATTTCTTGTTATTGACATATATCTCACAGTGGATTTGAAAGAGTAACTAACTCTGAGGCAGAATGCTGAATGATTACTGTTATATGAGTGAAAAACAATGTGATGTTTGCTGTCCTGAACTGAGGCAAAGTTAAGACTTGTTTTTTAAAGTTCCATAAAGATTTTTGCTTGTTTTTTTTTTTTTTTTTTTTTTAATGGAACCAGGGATTGAACTCAGGCCCTTGTGCTTGCCAAGGAAGCACTTATTCCACTGAGCCATTTCTCCGGCCCTGAGTTCTATAAAGTTTTACAAATGAAGAACTGGCTAGTCTGTTAAACAACTCTTATTTGTGTGGTTACAGACTTCTGGATAAGCCCACTGCTGTTCAATCCAGTGTAGTAATCTGTGTGAGTGATGGGGGTGCGCATGTGTGCATGCATGTTTGTGTGTGTGTGTGTGTGTGTGTGTGTGTGTAAAACTTGGTGAACACATTTGATGAAGTTGCAGATTTTTCTGTAGAAGTTATGTCCATGTGTGGCCTGTTGTCAGGAAAGTGAAACTGGAGCCAGTGCCAAGCACACATGGAGTTACGTGCCACAGTCAGGCCATCCCTACGTGTGGTGTGCACAGGTTCCAAAAAATGGGTGCAGGGCTAGGAAGTTGGCTCAGTGGAATAAGCACTTCCTTGGCAAGCACAAGGGCCTGAGTTCAATCCTCGGTTTTGAAAAAAAAAAAAAAAAAAAGAAAAAAAGAAAAATGGGTGTGATCTCCTGTTTTATAAATACGGCATAAAAGGTAGGGATGAGACATAACAACGCAGCTTTTCTTGTTCCATTTCAGAATTTGTGCAATGAGGAGAGAGCAAAGAGCGCCTAATTAGCATCTGTGATGTGCTGGGCACTGTGCTAAGTAAGCACTTTAGAGAAACTTGTTATTATTTTATTGTGAATGTTGTGCATAATTTAAATGAGAAAATTAATGCATTATTTCAATGAGCTAACTGACACTGTAGTTTTTTTTTTTTTTTCAGTATTTTTGATACAGGGTCTCACTATGCAGCTTGGAGTCATAATGATCCTCCTATTTTTAGCCGCCCCAGTGCTGGGATTATGGGCGAGCACTACCATGCCTGGTCTCTGTGGCCATCTCAGTGTGCCTTAGGGTGGGGCTGGTGCTACCTGTGGTGCTGGTGATTGAACCCTGGTCTCTGCACTTGCCTAAGCAGGCAGTTTGTCTGCTGAGGGGTCTTGTTGGCCCTTGGTTCCTTACACTTGACCAAATCCAAGGAGGCCTTTAGGAAAAAGTAAAAAAGAATTTATTGAAAATTAGCATGGAAGAGGTGCAGGGTCATATTAGCCTCCAATCACCATCTCTTAGTGAGCAGGTGAGCTAGGGTATTTTATAGCAAAAGAAATGGAGGCAGGGAACACAAGGGACAGAAACAAATTGAAGCTGTTTCTCCCCTTCTTGCACTCAGACTCCTTTTTCTCTTTCCTAAGAAATGAAGTTGGGACTTGCCCACTGCACCAGCATCTCCACATTCTGAGCTTTCTTTAGGTTGAGGAAAGGTGCAGAAAAACATGATCTAGGCCTAGGAAAAGGGAGGCTCTTGTCTCTGAAAGAAATGATTTGGCATTAAGTTTCCATTTTGGGGTGCCAGTTACAATTTGGTTCTTTTTGTCTAAATTTTCTCTAACACAGAGTACTGGATAAGGTAGGTTTTTAAGGTTCATGGGCAATGTTGAAAATTTAAAAGCCTTTATTTATTTTTTTTTGAAGCATACTATTGAGCTTAGGAGAATACTAGGGTATTGTTTTCAGTTATATGTAGAGCAAGTGACATCTGTCTGTGCATATATAAGCTCCTTTAAAAGCACTGTTTTTAGGCCTGGGAGATAGCTCATTAGAATAAGTGTATGCCTGGCAAGCTCAGGGTCCTGAGTTCAATCCCCGGTACTAAAAAAAAAACACTGTTCTTGAGCAACCACCTTCATCTTTACTTTTACTTTGTTCACATTATATGCATATTTAACATATACATGTGCATTTATATATGTATATATAAATAATTTTAGGGCTAGTATTATTGTGGTCTTCAAAGTGATTAGTACTTTATTGTATGTTCACTGACTGTTACCAACTTTCTGGCCATATCTTTCCAGTGTACTTGTAATTCATATTTATTAAAGAACATAAATTATTTATCACTGTTGCCAAAACATTAGAGCTGATATTTCTACACAAGTATACATATGATATGATCATTATCAATGAAATAATTACATTACTAAATTTTAATGTTGATAATTATGTTTCAGTGAGGAAGAACATTTTGAATTTTAGGTTTGGTAAATTGACTGCTAGCAATTCTTATCATTGATATGTAAATTGACAAAAATTAGAATATATTGACTTGGAATAAATGAGTCCACCATATTTTATCAAAAAAGTACTTATTTGTATATAACACTGAATATAGTGGTTAAGAACAGTAAGTATAGAAAATTAGTTCATTTTTTTGTTGTTTAAAATAATGTTAAGCTTTTGGTAGTTGACTAGAGTTTTTAAAGACAAAAGCACAGCTGTGATGGTTATTTATTTCATTTTTAATACCGTGTGTATCTTGTGCATAAATTTAAAAATTCACATTATACATCACGTCTTTCAAATTTATCAATAGATTATTTAATGTGAAAATGCATTGCGTTAGCACAATGAAATTAATTTTCTAGTTCCATTTTAACCTATATGCTGAAAAAACACTGAGAGAGGAAGAAAAAAAGAAAGAGAGAAAGGGGGAGCAACACTGCATCCATCTGAGTTTTAGGAAAGCATCAGTTAATTCCACGACTCAATACGAACGCAAGGCCTAATCTCCTCCCTCCCGCACACACAGTAACCTCTTCAATGCATAAAACAAGGAAGCTCAGAGAAATTAAAAAGATATTGCAGCTCACAAATCTGGGAAGTGGCAGAAACTGTTTTAATTTAGTTCTGTTGCTCCAGAACACATGTTCTTATCTGCTTGAAGCAGGTTGAATAGTAAACACTTAAGAGAAAGAAATGAAAACAAATAAATCGGCAAACACCTAGCCTTTTAAATTTCAAACTCTGCTAAGACATTTAAGACAGCTTTAACTGTGCCTATTGCATCCACCTGGTGACACTGCTTAAAGGAACAATGAAACTGAACAATACGAAAAAATGTTTGGAAGCAAATGACTGTAATATTTATCTTTAATGCTATTTTGATGAGCAAAAATATATTAGTTAAGCTAATTTTGATTTATGTGAAAGAATAATGTATGAGGGGGCCAGGGAGATGGTTCAGTAGAATAAGTGCTTCCCTGGCAAGTGCAAGGGCCTGAGTTCTATCCCCGGTTCTGCCGAGAAGAAGGAGAAGGAGAAAGAGGAGGAGGAGGAGGAG
>NW_004524581.1:4480204-4507578 GCF_000260255.1 Octodon degus | reverse complement strand
AACAACAACAACAACAACAACAACAACAACAACAACAACAACATGAGGACGGAGGAGGAGGAAGGGGAAGAGGAAGAGGAAGAAGAAGAATGTATGAGACTGATCTGAAGCACTTTCAAAATTTTTAGCCTTTAATATATGTGGAACTCACCTTCTTGCAACTTCTAGCCAGCCAAAGGACAGCTACAATTTTGTAGTCTTCTGTGTTCTTTAGTGTTCATAGAGTGAACTTTTATATTTATGCAGAATCCAAGAAGTAGTTTATGCAACACCAACCGCTTCATGGTAGTCTTTAGTTTTGCAAATAACAGCTTCCGAATTATTGCCATTATTAGATGTGATTATTATGTGATGATGATATTTTGTTTAAATGCTTTTGCTATTAAAATTTATCTAAATAATTCCTGAAATAGACGTGCACATGGTAGAAAGTCTTTGGCCTAGACATTCTGATCTGGTCTTTTCTTGGCGCAGCTAACTGGCTCTTGCTTCTCAGAGTAGTGTGGGCTTATTATGCTAGCTCTTTGAGGCCAACCAAGGTAGCCTTTCAGACATCAGCTTTTGTTACACCCTTTAACCTTTAGGAAAATAATAGATACAGAATAATGTTCTGAAGGTACAAATATCCACAGAGAAACAAAAAGAGCTAGTTTAACAGAAGAAAAAGTTTGGATTTATACAAACACACCATCAGAGGTTTAGGGTCAAAGTATTTTATTTGTCTTAGCAAGAATAGGGGAACAGTCCAAGGAATGAGGATAGAATTTAAGAGCAAAATGCTACATGCCATTTTCATTTCCAAACATACAAGATAATTCTATTTGTAAAGCATTCTGTGTCAACACTTGAGCCCTGTGTCAACACTTGGTGATGTGTAGTATGGTGTTTTAGGAAGCTAAGCACCTGCAAGGCCCTTTCAAGATTTTCAGAATGGTGTCTAGTATACCCAAAAACGATTATTACCATGCCTTAGGATAAAAGAAGCAAAACATCTAAGGCATGCTCTTTTGTCTTTATTTTACCTCATCTATTTTGAAATATGGAAATACTGTTTTTAAAAGTATTACTTGCCTTTAAACAACTAAAATACTGTGAAGTCACATGGACTATGCACTGTTATTTATGACTTATATTTAAAATTTTATTTCAACAAACTTATATTAAGCATTCTTTCCTACATGCTATGCAAGGAGCTGGGGTGACTGAAATTAATTTAGAAACAGAGCAAGTGGACTGCCCTCATTAAACATTATGTTCAAGAAGGAGAAGGAGGTCATGACCAGACAATGGCATAGTAGTAAAGTTTGACTTTTCCAATGTGACAGATGTTATAAATGAGGATCAGGTGATGGGGTGAGGTGTTTTGCTATCCATTATCATTGAAAGTTCAACATATTATATTATCTAAAAATCAGATAAAGCTCATTTCATCAAACTATCCTGTCAACCCAGAGCGGAATGTCTGGGATGACTGACAATCTACAACTCCTTATCTCAGATATGACTGTAACTACAGATTCTCATCTTTTAAAATGACACAAATGATGGCTCCTTTGCACAGTAGTGTTGTTTATGGAGTCTCTGGTTCAAGAATTGTTGAGTTTCATTTTCGTTAGCAGATATATTTGAAAGTTAACAGTGACCAGAATGCAAGTCCTTTTCTTTTCAGTTCAGAAGAGCTCCCTGGTTCTGGCTGGGGATCATGAGCAGCCCCACCCCTTGGTGTGAGTGGCACCTCCCAGCAGGTTTGTAGCCTGGATGGAACACAAGGCACAAGGAAGGCAGACTCGCAGCCTGTTTCCTGCCTGCCCTGCCATGCACTGTGGCTCTCCAGCCAAGCCATCCTACCTTAGAGCTAGCAGACTATGGACTGAAATCTCTGCAAACTGAGCTAAAATAAACTTTTCCTTATTCAAAAAAAATTGGGGGCCTCCCTCACTGGATAATGATTTGGTTGAAGATTTTTCTGTAAAAGCATGTGAAGGCTGGCACTACTAGATTGGATAAAATATCCTTATATTTATTACTTGATTATATTTTGTTGCCAATAGCATGCTTTTTTTTTTAATTTAGGAATAATGTTTGCTAGGAACTAAACTAAATAGGTAAGTTTGATGGCTTGTTACTGAAAATATGATTAAATGATTATTCATTCCTTTATTCATTCTGTAAGTCTTTGCTTGTCTAGAATATAACATTCATGTTATAAAATTAAGGAGGAAAGTAAAGTTGGCCCATGGTATCTCCAGATTCTGTGTCCATTTCAAACAAATGAAATCTGAAAATACATTTAATTGTCCCCTAAACAATTCCATATAATAACTATTTATAGAATATTTATGCTATATTAAATATAAATAATCCAAAGGGTCTAGGTTTAAAGAACACAAAAAGATGTGTTTAAATTGCAGATAAATACTATGTCATTTATATAGGATTCTTGAGCATCCTCAAATTTCCATAGTCACAGGGATGGGGTCCTAGAAACAGCGAGCCCAGATACTGAGGGATGACTGTGTGTGGAAGGAATTCGTACAACAATTCAGGGATTGCCAACCTTTGAAAGAACTATTTGCAATGTGTCTTGAACCTTTTCCTTGCTTCTGGGAACTTGGATTCTGATTGTAGTTGAAATCTGGCTCATGGTGCTCGTAAGTGATTTAGCTTTGGTAAACTCCTGCTGTCCTTGGGTGAGTCTGAAGCTTTGCTGGGTGTTTGGAAGTGAGTAGCAAGTTTCTAATATGCTGGGTTTTTGTTTGTTTGTTTGTTTTGTGTGTGTTTTAACGAATTTCATTTATTTATTTTTTTGAGAAATAAATATGAATGAGACAGTTTCACAGCTGATTAATAGGACAGTTTTGATAATCAATAAACTGTACATTGTTATCTTCTTAGTGATTATCCATAGTACAAGAAGCAGACAGGATATTCTGTCCAAACACTGTTAGTACACCTCTTTCTTCTCATTAAATTAAGCAAAAGTAGCTGTAAATTTATCCTATTTTGTATACATAAATACAAAATGATCTTTTCTTTGTATCCTTTTTTTTTGTCCTGTCAGAGGTGAACATTCTATTGGCATCTAAATACTATAGGTGTTTGAATTCAAGTAAATAATCTAACACTGTCTAGCAGTCTATAATATTAGTGGGTTATACTCAGAAGTTATTGACTTGAGCCTTTTACAGCTGATCGTATTAATATGAATTTACTTTATATACCTTGTTTTTATACTTTTCTGCTGCATGCTTAAGACCAAGATATAGCAAGACCTATATACCCAGAAATGTAACTTTTGTATCTGATAAGGTCAGCCAAGTACTCTCAGGATTTATCCTGCATCCCTGTACCGCCCTTTGTACATCCTTTTGTCAATGTTTAACATGAGGATGAGTCACGGCCATTGCTTGACCAATTTGCTCTCTGTGAAAGCTTGAGAAAATGTTTTTTCTCTCCATGTGACTGCCCCATGCTCACTTTACAACATCAAATACATTCCTCTGTGGCTCCATAATCTTCTTGATCAGAAAATTTGGAGCACAACTGAGTTACATGTTGTTACAGTACAGGTTCTCCTATGTCCCGAGTCTTTACTGACCTTGAAAGGCTAGGGCCAAAATGTTGGCTGGCCTTGCAGCCCTTCCTTTTCTCCAATTTTGAACTGCTAACTTAAGTTGTTAACCCTCCAGAAGAGAAGCTAATTATTAATCTGCAATATATGCAGTTAGGTTAACCCTATCTGTCTAAATATCAAACATTTTGGCATATCATGGAACAGGTATTTTCCATCAGATATTGATATGTTGAACTTTAAGTCCTTACAGAATATGAAGTAAAATAATTATATAAAAGTGAAAATAAGCATTTATATATTTTTACAAATAAATTTAGAAACCTAACCATATACAGAATTGTAAGTCCTTATACTAGGGAGACAATATGATATTTATAGATGTGGGTCTGGTTTATTTCATTAATAATTTTTGGCAGGATCTACAGGGTGTACAGGGTCTCACTACACAAATCAGACTCGTAGTTATTCTCCTGTTTTCAACCTCCCAAGGGCTGGGATTACAGGAGTGCGCCACCACATCCAGTCTCAATCTCCATCTCAGTGTGCCCTGGGGCTGGGGCTAGCATGGCAGGCAGGGGATTGAAACCCAGGCAGCACTGCACTTGGCCTAGGTGGATGCTTTAGTCTGCTGAGCCACTGGCTGATCCTCTAATGCACTCTTCTCATGGACGGTTCACAACTGCAGGAACAACTGTCAGCTGCCTGTGTGACTCAAGGAAAGGGGAGAGAAAATGCTTCACTGTTGAATCCGGTTTTTCTCTGCCCTTGGTGTGTTTGCCCCATAGTATGACACTAAAGTAGACTTTGGTGGCACATTTGCATAAGTGCCAAGCCCCAAGGAATTTCCTTGTGAGTCATCGACCATTCGATGGGCCTGGGTCCCTTGATGCATGAAGGAGGAGTATACATTCAAGATGCAAAATTATAATTTTCTGTGTAACTAAATTTAAAGTTTCTGAAAAATCAGTTCTTAACTAACAATAGTTTTGTCTCCAGTGAGATATTTTGCCATCTTTGAAAATAGTTTTTGCCTGTTGGAGTAAGGGATTCATCCCCTGCCTACAGACTTACAGAATGAATAAATGGATAAATGATCACTTAATCATATTTTTAGTAAAAACTTGGAGGATGGTAGTAGTCCCATGAGTAAAGAGGGCCAGGCATTGCCTAGTGTCCTGTAGCAGGTAGGACTCGCCCTGCCACAAGGTAAAGTCAGGCCCCAAATGCCAGCCTTACTGTGCTTGTAAAGCTGCTTAGGTAAGAATGAGAGCTACCCAGTGATGTATCATAACTTTAAAAATAATGAAAAAAATGAAGATGAAGGCAAAACGCCAAAAGGGAAACAAAAGGAAGACAAAACATAAAATTGCTAAAATTTACTCAGAATTCTTACAAAATTTAAACAACTGAAATATTTATATCGAGTTCTCATTGCTTTTATATTTTTTGTAAAGATATAGAATCCTGGGGCCGGGGAGATAGCTCAGTGAAATAAACACATGCCTGGCAAGCTCAAGGACCTGAGTTCAATCCCTGGTTCTGCCAAAAAATAAAACGATATAGAATCACTAATGTTTATGGAAAAAAAATTTGAAAGACCTACTCCTTATATGTGAGAGAATTTCTCTTTTGCAAGAAATATCTCTTCCACATACATCAACTGCATGTTTGGAAATACCATATATAGAACTTACTACTGCACCAGGATATTCATTTGAAACGCAGGTTTCATGGATGCAATTTTTTCTTGTTACTCTGGCAGTGTTTCTGCGAGTGACACTACTAATCTTAGTAACAAATAATAATACAAACAGCATACTTCTATACTTCTTAAAATAATTTCTTACCTTTTAAAGAAGAAATAATGTAAATGTTGGCAAAGCTTTGGATTCAGAAAAGTAAGTCAAAATTACTTAAATTTCAACAATAGCCTTACACTGAAACTAAGCTCAGTGCATTGATATGGTGAAGCAAAGATGGAAAGAAATTGAGATAATTGTTAGGTACTGTGAATTAATAAGAACCTGAGCTAAAATCTTCCTTGTTTTTCTGTTTTACAATGTGACAGGATGATCTCAAGGAAATAAGAGGAATGGAGGGGAACTCATTATTATTGCCAAATAACTATTACTATATGTGTGGACATTTTAAGAAGGAATAGATAAGGGAATGAATATGTATATCTTATGTAATTATATGATAAAATTCATAAATTTCAAATACAAAATTCTTCACCAGTTGTGTTGTATCTCCAAGGATTTATAGCCTGCCCTTTGCCCTAGGCAAACTACTCTGGAGTAATAAAATGGACTGAAGAACTGGGCATCACCTGATTTGTCTTGTGTTTTTTAGGAATGGGTGTATCGAATGTTCAGGGTCTCACTACTAGATCGGACTTATAGTGATCCACCTGTTCACAGCCTCCAAGAGCCGGGATTACAGGTGCATACCACCACGCCCAGTCTCATTGTCCTCTCAGCATGCCCCGGGGGTGGGGCTGACATAGCAGACCTGGGGATTGAACCCCGGCCCCTGTTGTGCCTGCTTGCAGGTGCTTTAATCTGCTGAGCTATTTGACCAGACCTTTTTAAAAAAATATAATGCTTCATATTTTTATATTAATGGATGAATAATTAGTCTAAGCACTCATTACATTCCTTTATAAGACCAGTGATACTTGTTAGATCAGATTTTACTACTGAATTGTTTGGTCATGACTGAGACAAAATTTAATGAGAGAAGACCCCTTGCTCTCTTTTGATAATTTAACTTAATCTCTCCAGCACCTTGAACAGTGTATGAAAGTGAGTGCTGAACACAAATTCATTGAAAAATTGGCAACTATATATCATGCCTATTCTTTGCACAGTGATATTTTACAAAATTTACACTGGTATCCCTATTCATCCAGGTCATAGGAAACCAACTTTATCCAGGTATGAGTGTCCGTGATATTTATATGTAGGAAGATATGGAGTAAAAATTTGAACGATTATATTTGTCAATTATGTGAAAAACTATTAAATATGATGAGTATCATTTATTAAGTGTTCTAAATTTATAAAGTTGTGGTGTTCTACTGATTTGAGGTACACATAACATGGATTTCATATAAGGTGTTAGTTTTCACATTCAGCTGACATTCTTGGACTAGATTGCTCTCCATTGAGTGATGCATTTGCACGAGGAAAATTAACTATTGTACTTACACTTTCTGGAAAATGAGTTAGATCTCTGACCATTGTCGATGCACAAGTGGTGAGCACAAAGTTGCAATGGGATAGGTAACACAAACAAAGACAGGGATGTGACCACCTTACAAACTGCCCTTAGTGTATTCCTCATCTGCAGTAATTTATATCTTAAAAAATGAATCAAAAGTTGGCCAAGACATATGCTACAAGAGTTATGGCTTCAAATGAACCTGGGAGGAAAGAAGTTCTCCGGGAGATACACCTAGAACAAATCATTTTTAGGTGTGACATGGTTGAGATTAAAATGAGAAAAGTCCAATTTAGCCCTGAACTGTAGCAGAATCTGCAACTTGGCAGATGTTTTAAAAATGTTAAAAAATAGCTATGACCTCTTTTGGTATATTTCTATTAAGGTCCCTTTTCCAGTTTTAATTAGTTTTTTCTCTGCCCCTGCTAATGAGTTTATTTTTTAATTCATTGTATAGTTTGGAATTATCCTCAACAGCATACAGCTTGCCAAAGGTCATCTGCAAAATTAGTCAATATCAATAAATAGGAAATCCCAGTGAGATGTAACACCACCCCAGTAAGAACAGCTATCATATTAAAAAGCCTAAAGCGAACAGGTGCCAGTGAGAAAGTGAATGAAAAGGAGCCCTTGCACATCATTGGTGGGGGCTTAAGAAGTACAGTTGTTAATAAAAACAGTGTGGGGAATCCTCAAAGATTAAAATGTATGTGCTACATATCACCCCACTCCTGTGTATATATTCACAGGAGATGAAATTGTTAAGTGGAAGATAAAACTGCATTTACATGTTAATTGAGAATAGCTAATATGGAATCAACATAAATGTTCATCACGAATTCATAATCAAGCAAGCATGGTATGGTACCGGGACTTGAGGTTGCACTCAGAAGGGTAGTGATCTGAGTCCACATTTCAGAGGAAAGGAAGACGTTCCAGTGATTTATTGTCCATTGCAGTGACTGGCTAATCATGCACTGCTATGCTTTTGTAAATTGCTAAGACAATATATTTCACATGTTTTCATCAAAAGTTGAGGAAGAAATGCATATGGTAATTTGTGCAAGCAATCCATTCCACAATGTATACAGATTTCCAAATATAAAAAATATAAACATTTTAAGGTAAAAAAAGAATACTATTTAGAAAGAAAATATGAATAATTAGTGAAGAGTTTAATGAGATGGGTGCAGTGAATTTGTAGGTATTGATCTCACTATTCAAGGAATGGGATGCCTTCACTAGTATCCTAGCCAGTTGTTGTCCTATTACCTACAAGTAAGTAATATGGGAGGCATTACCATGGTATTGCAACTCCAAGAAATATTGTATGAAAGTGGATCATACTGCTGGGCTCACTGAACAAAATTTATCTACTGATTAGATTTCCAAGGCATTTGGATACTATTAGCAGGGGTACTGACCAATGTTTAGAATTACTTGGGAGTTCATCGCACATGAATTTTACAATTTACTTTTATCTGTTATCCACTGTCTAACTCAATGAGTTCCAATTTTCCTCTTTTATTAGGATAATCATTCAAATTAGTTATAAATATGTTTCTAGACTTGCTTCAGAGCATAGAAATCCCATAAAATAACAAACACCATTATATGAGATCAATTTAGATTCTTCCTACCTGATTTCAAGTTCCAAGTAAGAGTTTGTGTCTTAAAAGAAAAACACGCACATCATATATATATAAATAGACACAGGCCTATGTAAAGAGAGACCTTGCGTAGTGGTGGGGGAGAATTGCTGTACCTTTTGCTGCATTTTATCCATCCTGTATAACAGTACTGGTTCGATTGTTTCTTTCCAGTTTATATGTAAAAGGATTTGGTTTTCACTTCATCTTTCCTTTGAATTACAGTTCTTTTTGGTAGATGCAATCAGCAATTTAAATTTAAACTGAGCTCCCATCATACATAATGTATAAAAATTTGGAAGAACACAATTAGATGCTATGTGCTAATCAAGTTAGCTTTAAAAGTTCAAAGATTTTATTACTATCTGCCACAGTTGTGATATTGGTGAAGTGATTTAAATTATTGATAGTGTCCGTTTTTTAGAACTTTAGATTTCTTCCCCTTATTGTGCATTTTTGCTATTACTTATTAACCAAAAGAAGATATTACTACAGGCAAAAAGTAACATAAATTTATGTGATAAAGCGCATTTCCCTCTGCATTACCAATTTGTTGAAAACATTCACAGAATAAACACTTGTAAACAGAGGCAATAATTGTCTTTTTTTTTTTTTTTTTTTTTTTGCTGTCATTATGGGGCAAGTTTGTATCTATCAGGATTCTTTCTTAAATTTGCCACAGATTTGTTCCTCCGAACTTTATGCATTATATTATGGCATTAGAGAAATGGTAAAAAAAAAAAAAAAGACAAAATTTATAAAGTTCTTTTCATTTGTCTTTAAATTGTAATTGAACAGAAATTATGATTTAATATATTTTAATTATTATAGCTAAATATTTTGTTTTCTATGCTCCTCGTAACTTCACTGTCTTATTTGAGCAGCTCTTGAGCATTCAATATATATAAGGAAAAAATGCTTCATCATTTTTCACAAACTGAAAAGTACTTTATAATTTTTTACAACCTGCAATTCATCATTTTGTACTTCAATATTTTATGATAACTACATGTGCCCTGTATGGCTACTTCTTTTTTATTTTTCCAAAGTTGTGTTCACTTTTATATGTTTGCATGTAAGAGTATTATGCATTTCTGTTTAACAAATTAGCCTGAATTTTAGGCTAATTTAGTCATTGGCTTTAAAGTCATAATTTCCTCAGATATGGAATGAAAAGACTGATCCTACTTGATTATATGTATGAGTATTAGACATCCATGAAACTTATGCTTGTACCCTAGGAATGTGTACTTTTTCTAAAATCTTCTCTGGCCCTTAGTTGTCATCTCCTTTTAAAGCAATAGCTTTACCATCTAAGTCTAAATATGCCACCAAGGTACAAGTGAGGTGTCAGGTGAATCACAGTTATCCTCAGCCTCAATCAGCAGAGGATCCACTTCCCAAGTTACTGAAATAGCTGTTGGCAAAATTCAGCCCTTCCCCAGGGCCAACAGTTAGGGACACAGTATAACATACAACACTGTGGGAGTTACTCTTGCTGCTCTGGGTATATTAGATAGAAAAGAAATGTTCATCACTTGCCCTTTTATCTTTCTCAAATGATGATAATTTGTAGTGGCTAAAATATGCTTAGCAACCAAACTAAAATTGCACTTCAGGGTGCAATTATATTATGAGGGTGTTTATTAAAGTATGACAAAGTGGTCCTATGTGAATCTTCCTAAGCTTTAATTTTTCCTACGTTTATGTATTTTACATAGACAGAATATTGTTTTGAAATATAAATTTTGAATGGATTATGAATCAGCCAGTGAAATGTGACTAGGAAGCAGTCTCATAAGTAAACAGAAGAAGGAGTTGTCGAACAAGATACCACCATGTATTTCAAGATTTCCAAAGCACTATCCCTTTCGTCACAAATACCCAGCACGAACACCACAAATATCATTGGCTTTAAAGTCATAATTTCCTCAGATACGGAAATGAAAAGACTGATCCTACTTGGTTATATGTAAGTATTTTAGGCATCCATGAACTTGTGTTTGTACCCCAGAGATGTGTACTTTTTCTAAAATCTTCTCTGGCCCTTAATTGTCATCTCCTTTTAACCTTTGATTCGCACACAGTTTTAAGCACTTTTCAGAAAGTTGCCCCCTTTTGGCTTTCTGTCTGCTCATAGATCTCTCCTTGAGACACTTCAGACTTCATTCCAGACACCTACCCATCCTCTAGAAATGCAATTGCAGTGAGTGAAGGCAGGGTGTAAATTTTAAGAAAATCATGATGGAAGTTGTAAAGCAGTGATTAAAATTATACCTGCCAAGACTTCTCGAACTCAATATGCAGTCTGACTGCTCTACCAGAACCTAGGACATGCCACCCTGTATTTTTCAAGAAAATCTTCAGGGCCAGGGAGATGGCTCAATGTAATAAGCACTTCCCTGCCAGCGCAAGGGCCTGAGTTCAATCCCCGGTTCTGAAAAACAAAAAACAAACAAACAAGCAAACAAAGAAAACAAGACAAAATAAAACAAAACAAAACAAAAAAACTTCAATATTTATGAGGAAAATGGTTCTATGACCATGAATAAACTGCCTTTGTACGTCAAGATGGCAATGTCTTCAATAATCAGTGGTCAGAACATCAGAATACTTTCTCTATCTTGCTTCTTCAGACTAGACTCAGAGATCCCTTGCCATTCCAATTAAATAAGGAATTTGTCTGATCCATCATGCAGCAAGTGACAACAGTAGGATTGCACATACTTGGGGTTTAAATTCTGCTTCTGCTTAGCAATATCTGCTTCTACCACCTTTTGTAAGATACATTCATACACACACATTAAGAATGAACTATATTGGGCCAGGTAAGTAGCTCAGTGGCATAAGCTGAGTTTGATCCTGGATACTGAAAAAAAAATCTAAGAATAAACTATACTAATGATGCATTGAAAACTGGGTTCATATTTTAGAAAGCCTCTTACATAGACAGATTCTATCCTGATTTTAGAGATATATAATTATGACAGAAGGAAAATTGATCTCATAAAAATTATTAAACAGGATATTCTTGAAATATGTGGCGATACATATTTTAAAGGAAAGGAAAGATTTACCTATCATCTGATCACAGAATTTAAATTTATCTCACCCCCTATAAGGTGCAGAACAGACCCTCAAAATGCTTTCATATTTTACCCCCTAAATCCTTGCACGTGTTACAGTTCTTGGAAACTACATATAAGGTTGTAGGTGAAATTAAGATTGGTGATCAAATGAATTTGTGACATGAGATTATTGTGGATTACTGAAATGAGCCACATACAAATCTAAGAGATCTCTCAAGAGTCTGCGGAGATCAGGGTGATGCAGATTGATATTCAACTGGGCATCTTTACACACCTTCGCCTGGGACTGTGTTAAACATAGATTCAAAATCCATCATGAGCAGCTGTGGTTGGGAACTATCCCCAGGCTCCCACTCCATGCCCTCTGCCCACCAAAACAATGATGTTGGGTCACTCTGTGAGACAGAACCAAGGCTCATTCTGCTTCGGGCTGTGGACTGCTGTAGCCAAAGACCACTGCACCAGTCACAGCTCATGCTGGTTGGAGAAGAACTCTGATAGTCTGAGGCTGCATTTTGGTTCCAGCAGCCCACAGGCATCTGCTTAGTGCTGGAGTAGGTCTAGAGGTGCAATGGGAAGCTGTCCTATAACTCAGGCATGGTACCTGTCACCCACAATGTAAAGGAGCAGTAGTACAGCGTGGTTCAGAAATTTCAGTCCATAATAGGCTAGCTTCAAACCCAAAATAACGCAGTGGAAGAGTTTGCCAGGGCAAAGATGGCTAGGAAGCAGAGCGCGGCAGAAGTGCAAGAAAGAAAGGAGCAATGGAGCAGGTAGAGAATCTAGGTAATATGCACATACACACACACATCTCGGAGACCCACTCAGGTATGTCCAGAGGTGTCTCACAAATCACTGGCCGCATCCTAGGGCAGGGTTGTAGCATTCTGCCTTCACCAGGGCAGTCTCAGGCTTCTGAGCCTCCGGTCTGAACTTTATTCCTTTCTGCCTTCACCAGGGCAGTCTCAGGCTTCTGAGCCTCCGGTCTGAACTTTATTCCTTTCCACTTTCATCTGGAACTCTTGTCCCTCCTTGCTCCTTGAATATGAGGAAGAGTGGGGCAAGCAATGCCTTCCATATTGTATTTGTAATGTGTCTCTCCCATGATCATAAGAAAGAGACACAGTCTCTCTCCCAGCCTCCTCAGCTCTTGCAAAGGTAGTTTCATACACAAGTAAGTGCTCCAGGCAGTGAGCCTGTGGGGGATGGGTACTGATGGCTTTCCCTCGAAGAATTCCATGTTGCTCTACCTCTTAAACTCCTGTTATTTTAATATTTATTTATTTTTATTTATTACATTTATTTATTTATTGTGTGTGTGTGTGTGTGGCCAGCCCAGCCCACCAGGGGGCGGGTCTGGCTGGCATGTGGTGCTGGGGATCGAACCGCGGTCCCTGCGCTTTGCCAAGCCTGCTCCAAGTAGGCGCTTTAGACCACTGAGCCATCTCTCCAGCCCATAAGGAATTTTTTTTTTTGTGTGTGTGTTTTGCTCCTTGAATGTCTTCAGGGCACTTTTTCATGGCTGGAGTGTTGTGGGGATCGAACTACAGCAAACTGAGGCTGCCAGCATTGTGGAAGCAGCCACTTAAAGAACTGAGCTAGGGCTGGGCGCCCTGTTATTTTAAAGCTAAATTAAAACATTTGCCTTGAAAGTGCAAAGGCCTGAGTTCAATCCTCAGTTCTGCCAAAAAAATAAAAAATAAGAAAATAAAATAAAATAAAGCTAAATTAACTTCTCCTACTGCTTGATAAAGGTCAGGTCGCAAAGAAGCAATACAAAACAACAGACCAGAAGGCTACCGTCATGGCCTTTGAATGCCAGGGCATGCAGGAGACAAACCAAACCCAGATGTGGACAGTGGAAGTAGCTTGATGGTAATTCATTATAACAAGAACAGGAACGTATGACACCTTTGTTTATATTTCTCTTGTACTGATGATGCTAACTCCTCAGTAGGAAATCTCCTCTTTTCCTTATTGTATGGCTTGGCCAGTGTGACCCCCATCTGTTGATATGGACATTAATAGTTGCATGGCATGATGATATGTAACACTTGAAAAGAATAGCCTTCATTATATATAATCTTAGCATATACAAATAATGCTTTTATGTTAACTTTAGACACAAATATATATTAAAGTTTTAATTCTAGATACTATTATAATATACTTTTTACTTGTGTCACTTTCATTTCTTAACAAATCACATACCTGGTGGCAATTTAAATGTAGATTCCAGGATGAAGTGAGCAGTGTCTGGTTTATCATAGACAAAGCCCTTTAGCCCCTCTGCTGACCATAGCATAAAACAACATGTACCTAAATGAAAAGTCACCTGGAGGGGTCAGCCAGATAGCTAGCAGACTAGAATACCTCCTTAAGTGGAACACAGTGGCTGGGGTTCTGTCCCTCATATGCTGCGTCGGCACTACCCCTTGGGCATGCTGAGAAGGCGATTGCGACTGCGAGTGGTGGCGTGCACCTCCCAGTGCTTGGGAGGCTGAAACCAGGAGAGTCACTATGAGTCGGATCCACATAGTGAGACCCTGTAGACCCTAGATCCTGTCATAAATACAGAACAAACAAAAACAGAAACAAGAAAAGTCATATGGCTACTATTGCTTTTTACCTGGATAATGTTACAGAAAGCACTTGCTAATTTGTATGCAATTGCATAAACGATAGACTATTGTTGAGAGAAACAGCTTGATTATTTAAAGTATGCTTTTAATATTTTCCACTGCACTATTCATAGTTTGGAGTGTGGAATCTAACTGAATTTGACAAACAAATATAGCTTTCTACCCGTAATCACACTACACATACAGATCCAGTGCTGTTATCACAAAGAAATTTTCATGCAGCTTGTTCGGTTGCAAAGCTCCTTCTCTTTGCCCCTACCTTAGTGTCACATGAGTGAAAGAACTCAGAACACAGCCCTCTGGATCTGGCCTCTTTTTCTTAGTATAATTAATTTTTATCCACATATGTTTTATTATGAATAGGTATTCTTTCCCTTTCTAGTACTCAGTAATACTTCCTTGTATGGATTGCTATGGTTGAGTTTTTTATTTTCAGTACTGGAAGGGCACTTATATTTTTTTCAAGTTTTTCTCCCATGATGGATAAATACACAACCATTTGCACAGAGTTTGGAATTGATGTCAGCTTTCAATTATTTCGGGTACATACCTGGGAGGTGGGTTGCAAGGTCATTTGGTAATTGAGTGATTCTGAAAAAGTGCCAGGCTATCTTCCCGCACTGCTGTGTCTCTCTGCATTCTCACACACGATGCATGAGAAACTCAGCTGCTTTCTTTCCCAGTGCACTTATCATTTGCAGGTGTTGCTTGTAATTTTAGCCCGGAATTATAATTTTATAATTTAGATGTGTAGCATTATCACACGGTGGTTTAGTTAGCATTTCCTTAGTGATTGTGGTTGTTGGATGTCTTTGCGTTTGTTTAGTTGCTATTCACATTTATTCCATGATGAAGTGTCTCCCTAAAATGTGACCATTTTTATAAAAGAAACCAGTGAAAATTATACAGATTTTCAAAAAAAGATGATAGGAAATTAATGATGGTTGTTATATGGCATGTTGCTACCTTGAAAGGAGTCATTCAAGGGCCAGTGTGATAGTTCAGAGGACTAAAGTGCCTGCTTAGGCAGAGTGCAGTGGCCAGGGTTGGATCCCCGGTGTGCCATGCTTGGCTCGCCCCCCGGGTGCACTGAAATTGTGATTGACACGAAGCATGGTGTCACATGCCTGTAATCCCAGCTCTTGGAAGGCTGAAAACAGGAGAATCACTGTCCAATCTACATAGTGAGACGCTGTAGACCCTGTACTAAACACACACACACAAACAAACCAAACCAAACAAACAAACAAACAAAAAACAACAAAAAAAATTGTGTTTGTGTGTATGTCTGTGTGTCTTTCTTCTTTTCTCTTTTCCCTCTACCACTTATTCTGTCCTTTTTAGCAATTTTCTTTTATCCCTTTCACTATATTTGTTGCACCTTTTGGGTCTTATTTATTATTATTCGTTTGTTTATTTTTGGTGGCCAGCTCAGCCTGCCCTGGAGGGGGGCTGGCATGGGATATGGTGTTGGGGATTGAACCACAGTCCCTGAACTTTGCGTAAGCTTCCCTAAGCAGGTGCTTTGGACTGCTGAGCTATCTCACTGGCCCCGGTCTTATTTATTCTTTCAGTTTCTTACACTAGGGAGACATGTGTGATTCTGATTTATTTAAAGATCTATCACAATTCGGCAACAATTACAAGAAAAAAACAAAAATATCCAGGGAAGTCGGCGATATTCATGTATTTTTTTCTTATACTTATTGCTGAATTGTGATACATCGTTGCCTATTCCAAATGTATTGCCTTTGATACATTAGTAATCACAAGTGCTTTTCCCAGTCTATTCAGTCTTTTGGTTTTTAAATTCCTTTTGCAGAGCTCTTTTAAAAAAAATGTTACTAAGCATGTTTAATACTCTTTTGTTTCATCTAGTATTGCTCTATGAAAAGGTGGCCAATTTCTAGGTCTCATATTTTCTCTGATATTTTCTTTAAAGTTACAGCACTGTCTACATATTTGGCTTCTTTCATTTCTATACCTAGCTTTTTACCAATAAACCCTGCTGCTTATTAAAGCTTTGTAAGATTGATTTATTTATTTATTTATTTATTTATTTATTTATTTATTTATTTTTGCAGAACTGGGGATTGAATTCAGGCCCTTGCACTTGAATTTTGTCAAATGTTTTTGTCTGACTAATGACTGACTTTGGTGTCAGCATACCGTTAGACTTAATATCAAGTAGAAAGGTTTCTCCCACTTATATTTTATGGACTTGAATTTAGGAAAGTGTTAGTATTTCCTCTTTAAATATTCAAAATGTTTCCCAGAGAATGCTTTGGAAAACAATGACTTTTTGAAAACCTTTAATATATAATTTCTTAACCAAATGTAAAACATGATGCTCTCTAGTTTTTTGAATGAGTGTTAACAGTATTAAGGTCTTTGGGGGGGTTAAACTGTTGCATATTATTGTTCATTTTAAGGATACATATTTACTTTATTAATTCTCTATTACACATTTAATATTCCTAGGGTCAGTATTGATATTTTTTCACCATGACTTGGTACTTGTACTCGCTCTTGCTCTCACTCTTGCTTCTCCCCGCCCCGGCTTTGCTTCTCTCACTCGGTTAATCTTGTAGGAGCCAAGTGAATCTTCTTTACACATCTCTGTTTACCTACATCAATTTGAATTTAAGTTTGTTATCGTCTTTTTCTCTAATTTCTGATTCTATGATTTTTTTTCACTATTCAAGTATTTCTAATATGGTGGCCAGGAAGATGGCTCAGTAGAATAAGCACTTCCTGACAAGCACAAGATCCTGAGTTCAATCCGTGGTTCTGGGAAAAAAAAAAAAAAAAGTATTTCTGATACAAATTCTTCTATCTTTATTCTTTATCATATATTTCTCTATTGTCGTTTACCTTTCAATAATTTGTAAGTCTTTAGTCTTTATTCTCATTTATACAAAAACATGCCTGATAGGAAAAAACATGCTGATGTAATAAGGCTGACTCAGTAGTGTGGTTAGTAGAACTCAATTTATTACCATAAAGAATGCCTTATTTTTCAAACTTATTTCTCTGTAATAATATTCAGATTCTTGGCAATATAGTAAATTTCTCTGTGTAATTTCCTTCTTAGCCATTTCTGAGTTTGTAATAATTTTCCTCAACATTGGTAAAAAAATGTCAATATTTACTATAACAGAGATGTAAAATATTTTAATACTTCCACTTTAAAAATGAGCCCGAAGGAAGACAAAAAAGAAGTTAGAAATGTATGTAAACCCGAAAGTTGTTACTCTGTAATTGGATCCTGAAATACTTAGGATAAAGTCATGCCTTTACATTGCACGACTATGCATTTGTCATTGGTGCCTGGTCAGTCCAGCTAGACACCCACACAGATCTCCGCATAATGCACTTGCTGGCCTGGTGTACTTGGTCAGTGAACATGAGCAGGACTGGCCACCAGAACGAAGTCTGACACGAAGTCCCCCACTGAGTGTAGCCCCACCTGGACTATCTGATTGTTAATTTTAGCAACTCAAATGGATGCTCATTTCCCTCTTTGTTCCATTTTAGTTTGAATTTACTCTTTTTGCTCTTCATAGAGTTATAAAAATGGAATTCCTTAATAATTTCTTTACTAAAAAACTGAAATAAAAGCTGTGGACTACTTCTTTATGAACACTGAGCCAAATTACTTTCTTAATTGGATTCCTCCTGATATTGCAAAAATGAACTGCTAAACTGTAATTTTTAATCAATCAAATCTAAATCCATGGCATTCTGAAAGTCACATGTAGTTTATTACATTATAATTTAAAATTGTAGTCATTTTTAAAGAAAATGTAGTTCTCATCAATAATTTTTAACTTTGGAGGACCTCCCTGTACTACTATAAGTTAAATATGTATTTCCTAGTAAGTCATTATTATTCATTGACATTTTACTGGAAATGTTCAAATGGTGACATTAATTATTGGTATAGGTTATATATTTTTTTCTAAATGGATCATGAAACTCAAGAGTTGGAATATCTCCCAAATCAATGTGATCTGTGTTCTGCTGACATCTGAAGTTCATCAATTCTTTTCTATATTTGCAAGTAATGGGAACAAATTAGTAGATGAATGTATATATTATATACATAATGAAATAATTCCTCAGTATCTATACTGAATTTGTCTCAGGATTCTACAGAGACCAAAATCCATGGGTGCTTAAATCCTTTATTTAATGGGTCAAGGAGATAACTCGGCGGTCTAAATGCATGACTGGAAAGCTCAAGGACCCAGGTTTGATCCCTGCTACTGCATGCCATGCTGGCTCCATGCCAAGCCAGCCCCCGAAACTGGGTGTGGTGGTGCACACCTGTAACCCTAGCCCTAGGGAGGCTGAGACATGAGGATCACTATGAGTGAGAGCTGTGTAGTGAGACCCTGTACCAAATAAATAAATAATTTTAAAAGTAATTTATTCATTTTTTATATATTTAGCATAGAGCCTCATCCCTGGTCTCAGTGGCTGACTCAGTGTGTCCAGGGGTGGGGACAGCCCCACACATGGTGCTGGGTATCAAACCTGGTCCATACACTTGCCTAAGCAGGCACTTCTGGCCCAAAAATCTTTTATTTTAAAAACATATATTAGGGGCCGGGGAGATGGCTCAGTAGGATAAGCGCTTGACTGGCAAACGCAAGGATCTGAGTTCAATCCCCGGTTCTGCCAAAAAATAAAAAAAAAATAAATAAATAAAATAAAAAACCCATATATTATATATATTTATATGTAAGCTACATAGAACTTTGTATTATTTTATATATTAATTAAATCATCTCTAGATGTTTAAAATACTTAATACAATGTAAATGCTATGTAAATTGTTGTTATAATGTGCAAGTTAGGGCATGTACTTAAAAATACATACATGTTCTACATAGATATGCTGTTTAAAATCACGTTTAATCTTTTTTTTTTAATCTGTGGAAAGAGTGTCAAATGATGATTTTAGTTGTTAACTGCCTTGCGGGGGGGGGGGGGAGAAACTTAACTTCTCAAATCCGAGAGCCAGTAAATAGAATAAAGTTCCTAAAGTCACAAAGGATTTCTTAAACTATTTAGGAAAGCAGTAAGATGAATTTACTATGTGCTTTGGAATATATTCACGATTCCATTGTATATTTTGAATGGCATGATTCCTGTTATGGAACTAGTTCATAATGCTACTGAAAGTATTGATTCCGTGAGGAAAAAAATGACTGTTCTGGGGGGGGGGCACATGCACCCGATGCATGCACGTGTGACCCCACACATAGCTCACTGCACACAAAGTCAGTCTCAGTGTGGGCAGAAAGTTTGTTATTTCAGGCTACCTATCAGTTCTTCTGTTTCATTCTACACATCTGAAAAAGACTGCCGTTGAGTTATGGCTGGTGCAGCTATTTACTGACCCCAGTGATGTTCGGGATAGATGGTTCTCCTCGCAGGACACCCGACACCTTCCTTTAAGGCAGATCTCCTTCTCTGATTACAGGGCTGTGCCCTACTTTAGCCTCTCCAACAGTGTCCTTTCCAAGTCATGTGTAGTTGTGAAAGAAAATATAATCAATGATCAGAAGTTCGATGGAGTGGTGAGTGTTTTGGATAAGACAATTACTTCTCAGAGAATTCTAGTAACATGATTTGGGGATATTTTCTACTTGAAAACCTCTTCTGTATTGAGTCACTTTATTGATAAGCGTAAGACACAACATTGAGATGAGCCATGTAATTATTCTGGGAAATGGAAACAGAAATATTATTGTGTTCATTGTGTCAAAATTCAGTAGATAGATGACATGCAACATGTTTAATTCTGCTGAGTAATTGAACATGTTTTGTTCCCTCTGGCCTTGTGAAATAAATTCAGTAAGTTTTAAGAAAAAATTATGAACAAAAATAATGATAATAGGGCTGGGGAGATAGCTCAGTGGTCCAAGTGCCTGCCCAGTAAGTGCAAGGACCAGGGTTTGATCTCCAGTGCTTCATGCCATGCTGACCTTACATTGTGCTGCCCACTGAAACCAGGTGTGGTGGCTGGGCATGCTTGGAATCTCAGTGCTGGGGAGGCCGAGACTGGAGGATCACTATGAGTCCAAGCTGTGTAGGGAGAACCTGTACCAAATAGATAAATAAATGAAAGATTTTTAAAAAAGAACAAAATAAATACAATAAAATATTTCTAGAATAAACTATATCCTAATAGATACATTATCTGGAATGTTAAAATATACAAAAGCTTTATCAAAAATACATAGAAGTTTTTAATAATGAAGAGTTTAGGCATGCTAATAGTTTGCAAAGATATTTACTATGGAGCTGGGGAGATGGCTCAGTGGAATAAGTGCTTCCCTGGCAAGAGCAAGGGCCTGAGTTCAATCCCCAGTTCTGCCAAAACAAACAACAAAAAAAGATATTTATTATATTAATGAACTAAAATATATTCTGGGTTCCATAATTTGTCATAATTGGTAGAATACTGACTAATTAATTGGTCCAGATTTTATTTTAAATTTTTAAAATTGTCATTTTCATTTTAAGAAAGACACAACAGAACAAATTTTAAAAATTAATACATGAATTAATGTTATATCAACAACTTGAATAACCTCAAGCACGCTGGCAATAAGACTAAGATACTGTTTCCACTTGGCGTTTACCTAAATACTCTCCTTGTCTCTTGCTCCTAATGTGAAATTGCAATGCAATGCATAAAGTTAGTCTTGCAATTTAATTGTTTAGGACAGGCCCCATAGCTCAGTGGATTACTGCACCTGCTTAGGCAGATGCTGCGGCCAGGGTTCAATCCCCAGTGTGCCATGCTGGCCCTGCCTCTGGGTGCGCTGAGACAGTGATTGAGACTGGGTGAGGCGGTGTATGCTTGTAATCCCAGCATTTGGGAGGCTCAGCACAGGAGGATCATTACAAGTCTGATCTACATAGTGAGACCCTGTAGACCCTGTAGACTTTTACTACAATACAAAACAAAAATTAATTGTTTAGAAAGAATTTTTGAGTTGTCCTATAAAATGTAAATAATCTTAAATCCATCACTTGATTTAAAATTTTCATTTAGTTGCCAACAACTACATCAAGGAAAATATGCCAAATTAAATAAATTATTTGAAATAAAAACTATGCAAACCTTTTAGAAGACCAGGATGGCAGGCACTCCCAAGCGTGACCCCTCTGTTGCACATCGCCATCCTCAAACCTTATGCAAGACTTTCTTTTCTGCAGGAAGGAAATATTTAAATCTAACTGCTTTATGGCCCATAAGTAACAATGACCACTCTGTAAAGACATACAGAGAAAACTCTTTAAGCTTTGAAATAGAATAGAAAGCAATCATTGTAGTGCCAACTTCTTCCATACATCAATTATGCAACTATTTACACACAGAACAGTACAGTATGAAGTATGCTCATATTGTATGATGATCATAATATATTTTTGTTTTTAAAAACTCACAGTAAGAGAACATTTGCCATAAATACCCCTCAAAGTATTTGCCTTCACTTTGAGCAAGCCTATATTATTGGTCGTGTGGCTTTCTGAGATAACTCTTCACCTTTGCATCCCTTCCCTGGATTGGCATGTAGACTTCTTTCTGACCTCTACTATAAATGGCTGATATTTTCTAGGATTTTGTCTGAAGATCTCAAAAATTTTTCAAAGCTCTGCTTATCAGAAGCCTACCTAAAATATCTGTCTTTTTAATTATTCTCCCATCAGGGCAGTATTTCTTCGTGTTTTCTGCTGGTGGTTGTGCCAAAGCTGTTATAAACTTTTCTCTTTTTCAAAATTTGTAAAGTAATTATACATTCAAAACAATGTGCTTCGCATATTTTGTTCAGGCATGAAGAGCTCATCTTTTTTCTCATCCCGAACATCTATCAAAGTTTCCAGGCCTTTCCTTTTCTCCATTGTTCTGTGCACAGGTTCTTGCTTGTATGGACACAATATATATTCAGTATCTCTTCTGATATCTTTTTATCTTAGTAAATGTAGAATAAAAATAATCGCGGGGCCGAGGAGATGGCTCAGTGGAATAAGCGCTTCCCTGGCAAGCACAGGGGACTGAGTTCAATCCCTGGTTCCGCCACAAAATGAAATCATAATATTTCACAATATATTATTAACAAAATACATAATTTTATGCAATGTGCATTGAAATTTAGGAGGGTCTCTGAAGACTCAGTTATCAACACAGTATATCAAAGAAATATCTATAAGTATTTCAAAGTTCAATTTTTGTTTAATTTTTGTATTTGGTTCAGGGTCTCACTATGTAGCTCAGACTTGTAGTGACCCTCTTGTTTTTAGCCTCTACTGTACTGCAATTACAGGCAGGCACCGCCATGCCCAGGTTGCTGGTGCAGCATAGGGGACCAGGAGTTGAACCCTGGTCCCTATGCTTTCTAGGGACTTGTGGCTGTCTCGCGGACCCCTCAATAATTTTTAATATTTATTCTCACTATCAAAGCCAATAGAGCCAGAGATACTTATCTAAATACCATTTATAATGAAAGATTTGAAAATTAAACTATGATGAATCCTTATAAAAATAGAGTATTGCACATGAAAGAATAGTTCACTGTAAACTAGGTTATTTCCATTACTTGAGGATTATAATTTTAAAATTAAGTAAATACTGTTTAAAGACAGAATATGATTTTTAAAATAACATATATTAGGCTTTCAAGTTATATATTTAATATATACTTATATATTTAACTAGAATTTTATTAAGAAAATTATATATGTGTATATATCACATTGTTTCACAGTATATAATATATGATAAAAAATCTATTTGCTAATTATACATACTATAGAAGTGAAATTTTTAGTGAACTTTTGGACTATGCAATTTACTCTAAGGTCTGCCTACTTAGGATTCTATAGTTGTTTAATTTTCATCCATGTAATAGCTGACATATTTTAAATTATTTGATTTCCATTTCTTTAGCCCTGGAAATAGAAATCACTGGCTTAAGAAACATATACTGAGTGTTTCCTTTATTTCAATAAAATTTTTCACTTGTTTTCGATGTTAGATGCGTTATGTTAGACATCTGGGAGGAAGTTGCTAAACTTAGGCACCCTATTATTATTTGCAAGATGTAGATTCAGAGCTTCTTATTACTGCTTCAATAATACTTCGCAATGTCTGAAATTTCCAAAGAAAATCCTTTTTTTTTCTCTCTCTCTCTTTCTCTCTCTCTCGGAGTGACGCACACACTGTTTTGGTGGCACTCCTGCCCTCTTCAGTGAAATTCTTCTATTCCTTCAGATGCATCCGGTATGTGGACAGCTTGAGCTATGAAAACAGACAGCCGGGTATGGTTTCTACAGACATGCTTATCAGATAGCAAAAGAAATGAATGTTCCTTGTAACCTAAGGCACTCTGAAATGCATAACTGGTGTACTGTTCAGTACTGAAATATATTTTCTTGTACAAATTAACATGCATTGACTTTTGCTCAACAGTCCCAGTTTTTGCCTGCTGCACTGTCATTACCAGTGACCTGCTTCACTCACAACAAGTATTCTGCTTTGAATCATAGATCATACAATCATCCAATTGCTAACCATCATATTAGAAATAGTAAAAGTGAGAAATAGTGAAAACTCCTGAAAATTTGTCTTTAGATAAAAAGAAAGAGATATAAGTAGGTTGTACCTTCTCAGTTTATACCTTTTTGTTTGTTTTCTTTTTCTTTTCCTTTTTTTGATTGTTTTCTTCTCAGACATGTGGATGCTTCCTTGTATTCGATTCTATTTCTTGGGATGCCAATTAGGGAGTTACTTCTGTCCTGCCTTTCCCAGGTGGTGCAGTGGGAGCAGGGCTGAAAGAGAAGCATAATGCAAAAACTTTTGGACACAAACAGACTAAAATTCAGCCTGTGGTCATTCCAGAGGCTGTTATTTTCTTCAGCAGCTGGTAGATAATAAAAAGTTAAATAATAACCCAATGCATTGCTGTTCTAAACTCTGAGAGGTGGGTAACAAATACAGTCTTGATAGAGAAGTATTTCACTTGAGAATTCAACAAATGGTAAAAATCATCTCTGTTATTAAATAATATGAAACTAAACATAATTAATTTTAAAACTAGCAGTATCCAGTCACAATATTTTTCCAGTGCTGTTTATTGACTTTTCAATGTTTGCAACCTTGACAGTTAAGCTCTTGACATTACTGCCACTGATGCTTCCTTTACCAGTTTATAAAGAATTTCTTTATGTTATTTCCCTTGAAAAGACTTGATAGCATCCACCTGCATGACAGCATTAGAGAAACACTGCCCAAACTGTTACTTGGTGGATCCAGATCAGCATCTCTCCCCAGCTGCTAGCTATACGTAGGCTGTAATGGAACACTATGACTCGTTAGTAATTGCTAAAATTTCCCGAGAAATTTCTGCCCCAGGCATCTTGCTAAGGGAACTTCATCATTTAATTCTCACAACAATTGAAGGCAGATGTTGCTGTTATTATTACATAATTAGTGTTAACATTATGAACACCAAATCTACTTTAGAGAAAATAAAATTGAGGCCTAAACAGATCTAGCACTATAGTATATAGAGAATGTGCATTTTATATGTTTAATTTTCAAACATATACAAATATGTGTAGAATAAGATTTCAATCTTCCAATAAGTTCAGTCTATACAAGAATAAAAAAGGCTCTGTAACCAAGCATAGGATCCCCCATTTATGAGAAGAATGAAAATGCTGTGTCTATGGAGATGATTTGTTTCAGAAACCATGAGGGATGCATTTGCAAACAGCCTGCTTCACTGGCTGGTCACTTGTTTCTAATGGAAAATTAATGTAACTTCCACACAATATGTTGCTTGCTATTTCCGTCTTTCCTTTGAAATGAAGGAATATTATAAGTATTTATGAATATCAAATATCCACATATTTATTAATTTTTTGTACATTGGCACTCAGCAACTTTTTCTATATATGAACATAGTATAATTTCATGTAGGTATACAATGTATAACGATCAGTTAGGGCCCTCAGTACATTTATTACCTCAGATATGAATCCTTTTTTTTTTTTTTTTTTGGCAGCACCGGGGATTGAACTCAGGCCTTTGCACTTGCCAGGGAAGCGCTTATTCCATTGAGCCATCTCCCCGGCCCCATGAATCATTTCTTTTTAAAGGAACATCCAAAACTCTCTATTTCCTGGTTTCAAATATTCGAAAACATTATTTGCAAAACATCACAAGGTTGTCTGCTGCACAGCTTCCTCCTGATTCCATCCATCCCTCCTCTTATCTTACATGTGTTGACCTTTTGCCTGGACTTGTTCTTCCCCGTAGCCACTGTTCTCCTTAGCATGATGAGAACTTAAAGATGGAAAAGTTTCAAATTCCTCTGAAGAACTAGTAAAACAAATTATTGCTTCACATAACGTTTTTCAGTAGTATTAGAATGATCACAGCTCTGTAACTGAGGTTATGAATGTCTATTTGAGCACATGAATAATGAAGTGAGCTAACACACCACACACACACACGTGCACATGCACACACACACACACACACACACACACACACACACACACACACACATTTTATTATAGACTAAGTAGGGCTGATGCTATCTGTATTGAGGACCAGGATTGAAACACTTAAAATAGTTGAATTTAGAGCCCAAATGAATGATACTACCATGGAAATTATTAAAATAAGAGCTACAAGACAAGCTAGATACTCAGATGCAATTCTAATTATGGAAGAAAGAAGAGAAACACTAGAACTAATTAACAGCAAAACTTACAAAGCTTGTAGAATGTAAGAAACTGAAGAAACTAATGACCAGCAGAGACATTAATAACAGGATGAGAAAGTATTTCTATATCTGAAATTTTCCTCAAAATATTTTAGATTACTATTTTTACAAAATAATTTATAATTTTATGCTTTTAATTAACTATCTTAGATATATTTAAGATTGACACATAATGAACATTTATTTAGAGGTGTGTAAGGCTTTTCTCAGAAAACTCCGTTACTCAAGACTGCACTAGTTCAAGAATGCAAATGATATAAAACACACACACACACACACACACACACACACACCCTTTATCCATGCATTGCATAAGTAGAAAAACTTAGACTCTATGTAGAAACACAACTACAAACTCTGTTTTAACTGTGTACCTAGAGATCTATTTATTGTAAGATCCTTTTCAGGTTTAAAAGTAAAATGTTCATATTTTACATATATTTGTTTATTTATATAATATTCATGACTCATTATCACTTCATCAAACCTAGTCATCTTTATAAGATGGTGCATTTGTCATGTTTCAACCTGAGCTTTTGTGTCTTATTTGATTAAAACTAGATATTAAACACAAAGTCTGAGACCAGGGATGTAGATCAGTGGCACAAGCACTGGCCAGGCTGGCGCAAGGTCCGGAGTTTCCCTGTTCCCAAAATGAATGAATGAATGAATGAATGAATGAATGAATGAATGAATGAATGAATGAATTCAAGGTTTGTCTTTTTTTTTACCTCTCTTTTCTTTGAAATCTACCCTGTGCTTGTTGAAATAGTGGTTTATCTGCAGTATTGAAAGAGGATCTGATTCCATCCTTCTCCCAGCTCACTTAGCAGGGCTGTGGCTCCTCTGTGATCGATCCTATGACTCTGAACATGTTCTCCTGGTCAGGTTCCCACCCTGTTTCTCCAGTGCCCCCCAACTTATTGAGCTCATTACACCAATGCAGGATTATTTACTGCTTTATTGAGACATTCACGCCCTTTAACACTACTTGCATTTGTTCATGCTTTTCCTGTTGCTAAAACTCAATGTCCTCTGACATATTCATTTAACTTCTTTTATACATTTAAGCATCATCTTAGAAATTATGTCTAGCAAAGAGTGAAAGAAGGAAGGGGAAAAGATATATTTATGAATATATACAGAATAGCTTGGATACTTGTACTGCTGATTTCTGCTGTACTAGTGAAAGAAGTTACTGCTTTATTTTTTCTTCTCCTTTTTAATTTCTTTTTTTTTCAAAATTTTATTGATAAACAGATAGCAATGAGAGTTTCAAATCAAATCGGAAGTACAGATTCGGGGCTGGAGAGATGGCTCAGTGGTCTAAAGCACCTACTTGGAACTAGCTTGGCAAAGCATCAGGGACTGCGGTTCAATCCCCC